>NC_135359.1:28534892-28852791 GCF_051622035.1 Arctopsyche grandis
TACATATAGTTAAATAAACATTTATAAATCTGTTCATTCTTTTGATTTATTAATAAAATATGTACGTACCTTGAAGAAGGTGGGTATTTTTATCACATTATAATTTGACTTATCTTTAATTACTATAGGCCAAAAATGGATACATATATTATGATCGCTCATAGAGTGAAAATTTAATACACTGTCTCGGCAAAACGATAATAGTTCAAAATTTCCAAGTTTCGAACAAATGGTTGACTTTGAATTGAAGTATAATAAGATCGCTATGAATTAACACAATGAATTGCCAATCACCCGAGGTTTTACTCTGCATTGAAAATGTCAGGCTTTCAAGTCTCATACATGTATACAGAGAGGTGAGGTCTCAGCTTGACGACCCCTGCCTAGTTTGACAAATGAGCCTCTAGCACCAGAGTTCACATTGAAATCAGGTTCTGAACCCGAAAGCGTTACGCTTCTTCTTCGTCTTCAATATTTGTGCATGAGTCAACAGAACCTGAGTGAGAAAACGGATGGACCAAGTGTTTTTTTAAGGGGAACTGTCATGGCTCAAGAAGAGGCCCTACCAAATGAAGTTACCAACTCACACGACACTTTGATACACAGTGGGATTAAAGCGAATTGAATTCAATTGTGATAATTTAGAATATTCTAAGTACTGACTGTAATATTGCATACAATTGGTGGGATATTAGAGTAGTTTAGTATTTAAGGAAGATCTTTGTTCTTGCACTTTGGAGTTTTCATACTTTTCTCTGCTTGGACATGAACAATATTTGAGCATAAATCAGATCTTTAAGCCCACATAATAGTGCATTTAGAGCCATCAAATAATTTTGATGCGAGCGGTGAAAGGTTAATTGAAAAATTCGTCCATACACAGAACGCTTAATATGACCGCGAGCGTTTACATACGCATAAATTATCCATCGTCGTGTCTCATTTTTTCCATTTTTTTTTATTTCTATCTGAGGTTGTGCACGTCTTAGCCTTTGCTCGAATGTACCTATATTTTTTTCGGGGTGATGTATAGACTATTAGAAACACAACGCGGCCGTAAATCATAAATTAATTGATAGTTTCGACCGGGCAAATAATAGTTGTTCGGCGGTTTTGTCATGGCGCGTCGTCTGCGACCGCAAGCCGTCTTGTGGCGTCTTCTACAGAGACATTAACCTCAGGCTTTGGACAGTTTTATTGTGGTTCAAATGCGTTTAGTCGGATCTATCATTATCTCGGGGCCAACCGTCAATTTTCAACCGGAGATTTCGATTTTAATGGGCTCATCTACGTGCAGGGCGAGAATGCTGCGCGCGCGCTTAGATTTTTTCCCCCCGTTGATTTTGCATAATCAAAAATTATACAATTTGACTGTATACAATCGCACAATGTCGTATATACATATATAATAGTCATAATATTGACGAATCATTTTTTGTATTTTCATTATGTGATAAAGGTTCATTCAAGTGACATATACACAGTGGTGTAGTGCTAAATAAAATAAAAGAACAGGTCGGTATTTAATATTTACGACCCCCCCCTACGCTTTTTTCCTTACTAAAAAAATGTTGTATCCTAATATTGATATTTATAAAAGAAATCAAATAATAATTAACAAATATTTTTAATTATTATTTGATTTTACTTGTTGAAATTATGATGTATTTTCTTATATTTATAAAAGCTTCCATAATGCATCCTCTTCAACATCTTTGATTTTGCAAAACCCGTGTTTGTGTGTCAACAACAACATTTCCTATTGTCAAAAAACTATCAAATTATAACATGTGAATTTAGATATGACTATTCATTTAAGCTGAGTTCCCTCATTTTATTTATCCTCAAGTGCATATGGTCAATAGTTCAAAGAATGTTTTCTTTTGAATTTTTGGTTGGTTTTAGATAAAAAAAGCCAATAAATTTCATTTAACGTCTTTTAAGTTTTGAATGTGTTCAGATTACTATTCGATTGTGGTTTTCGAGTGTTAGAACGAGAGTCTGCTCACAATATTTGGAATACAAAATTTTATGTGAAATTTTAGTCGAAAATTTTTATTTTAATTGTAGGTACTCGAAAAACAATTTTTATATCAATCAAAGTACCGGGGTGGCAACCTGGCCCGACTACACCACTGCATATACAGCCATCCATCATTCACTGCTGAATGAAGGCCTCTCTTCTTCACACATTTTTCTACTTTCATCCACCCATCTACCTTGTGGCCTTCATTGCATCCTTTTTTTTTACACAGATACATTACCAGGAATGCTTGACAGGAAGACCCCAATGCGCCTTCCTGGACAATTAATTACAAACAATACAGCATTTTATTATTACATAAATCATTGTATTTCTAGAAGCTGAAGAACACGAAATAACAATTAATTAAAGAATTAATCAATTGAGACATCTATGAAATCTAATCGGTTAAGTGGCTTAGGGTCCTATACGAGACATTCAGACAGACATTTAATTTTATATATATATAAATTACAGTTTTTGACAAAGTGATAATACAGAGTTGTTCCAAGTCGTTAATATGGCTAAAAAATAGTGAAAAAAAAGGATAAAGTAATTAGAATGTGAAATACAACATGATAAAAAAACAAAATACACATATGTATATAAAACACCAAACAAACAATATAATATATGTATGTATTATATGTATATAATCAAAGGACTTTTTTACATATTATATTTTTAATGAAAAAAGCAGTCAAAGTTGTTAAGAATTTCAAAAATCAAATCAATTCAAACGAAAGAAAAATTATGCATGCATTATTGCAATTACATAGTTAGTGCATAGTTTGCAAGCCGAAAGGTTTCAGTTTAACGATTTTAATAGTTACAAAAAACATACATACGTACATAGACTGGTAGATCTTGCAGAGGCGGAACTGTTATGTTTTTGTCAAATATAATCAAAAGAAAATAAATAACAACTCAAATGCACATAGGTATGTTTGTACGTGGGTTTGAATTTCATGAATATAATTCACTTGTTTTTTTATTCAATTTCAGTGTATGAAAAACGGCCGAGCCTCACTCTAGGCAAAAATCGTACGCGAATATTTAACGCTTCAATTAGTTATTAAAAATTATCAAAAATGTCAATCAATACAATGATATCGTTCGCGAGTGAATCTGAAAAAAAGGCGTGTACCGTGCAAATGAATATTATCGTTTGCGAATCTGTATCTTGTACGCAGCATCCGCGAATTTTGTTCGTATCGTATAATTAATCATCATTCGCACCTGTTGCTAGTGACTATTAACTACGTATTAAAAGTGATTTAAGTGTGTGTTATTCATAATAATTGTAATCATTTCGCTGTGTTGAAAATTTTCTTAGCGTGTGAAAAAATTCATTTGTTTTCGATAAAGTGAATTTAAATTTAAAAATTAATTAATTTGATACTAAAAATAAATATATCAGTGTTTGTTGAATCGTGTGCAAACTTTGTAAATGTACATATATTGAAGAAGATGATTGGCAAAGGTGCTTAAACTATTGCTATGGAGGCTGCATATAGCTGGTGAACTTTCCCACTGTTTTATATTGTTATGCAACTTAATTTAATATTACCTGTATATTATTTTAAATATTATATTTGACATTTTAGGTCGCAGTGAAGGTAGGAGATTTAATTAGCGGAGATGATTTGGCTGTAAGCATATTTTATTTATTTTTACACAAGCAATTTAAATCGTCGTTAAATTTGTTGCGTCTTTTTATAATATTTCTTTTATCGAACAAATTTTAATTTACAGTCTTTATATAAAATTTTAAAATTGAAAATACAGTCGATCATTTTCAAACCAGTAACTGAAACTCCTTTAAGTTTTCAATGAAATAAAAAACGAATAGACATAGAAAACATGACGGAAGAAATATATTCTAATAATGACAAACAAAATGTATATTTTCCAAGACAAGATAATGTATTATTTATTTAAGTTTGGACCATAGTGGCATTTCAGGAGTTCCTAATGTGCCACAATGATCGAAAAAGTATAGAAAGATGAGAAATTTTTTTTACGTATAGGTATATGTTATATTTAGGTTAGAGAAATACTTGTCATGGTGAATCAGCAGCGATTGAAATCAACTTCGGATTAAAAACTTATTGAAAGGATGTAAATAAAGTTGACGTCATCAAATATTTTAGTAATTTAGATTTTCTTTTTGCCTTCAATTATTTTTTATCAACGTTTTGAATTCTGACGGGAAACGCATGTAGTATTAGCTCGTTTTGTACGAATACAATAGCAAATATTTGTGTACAATTATCATAACGAAACAGTAACGATTGGAATCTCTTAAGCCGTTTCATGGTGTATCATACCATGGACTACTTACTGGCTTCTTTAATTCTCTGGGCATATGCAAAAGTTCTAATGAAAAGTCTTTTCGAACGTGTGCTCCACAAGTTGATATCCTTGAGCGGGTTGATATACATATGCTAATGCCGGTTAATTGGAAGTTCGCAAAACAAATAATGCGATCCGAACCGGCCATATATGGCGATTTTAATGCCGTAATCTGTACCGGTTTTCACTGATTCACGCCGGAAGTACCTTATTATTATTGCGGCTTCGTAGAATTCTTTCTAATTTATTACAAAACGTTTGAGACCATTCAAAGTCATCGTCGTGTAGACGTCTCTACAAAATTGTATAGAGCCGGTGATTAATGCGGATTTTTTTCACAAGTCGAAGTATCCGTCAGTAAATATATTATATGTATAATATACATATGTATATTGTTTATTTTTTTCAGATATTGAAATTTTTGAGCCTGTTTTGAAATATGTTCCGTTGATTTGAGGGAAGTTTTATTATTTCCATTTTTGCGTACTTATGTACATATGTATGTACATACATATATACACGCATTCATTCTGAATTTGTATATTTAAAAAATTGTTATGCGACATTTTGGTTCAACACTATTATTTTTCATTAGAAATAAACGAATGTATATTCCGTTTTGTTCAAATTTATACAATTTCAATTTTAATGGATTCATGAATACACACGAAAGGAGTCGTGGGCAAAAGAAAACTCAATATAAACCACGTAAAAAATCTCTTCCGTATAATATTTTCAAGTTAATTGAGAAAATAAATACATATTCACAAAAAATATAGGATTTTGTTTGGTTGAAGGGAAAAATAAATTAAATATTTTATTTTTTATATTGCGTCATAGCGACATAACAGGTATCCCCAATTTGAATAAAAATATACTGTTTATTTATATAAAGTTTGAACCATTGTGTCACCAAAATATCACCGCGAGGCCCAAATAGAAGAGAGTAGATAAAAATTCACACACATGTACATCACATCCTATTATGAAAATAACGATGAGCGCAGGCTACCAGAAAAAATAGATTAAAACAATCTTTAAAATATCACATTCAGGCATGGGAGCAAAAATTTCATGAATAAGTCGGGTATCTCTTGGAGTAGTAGCCATCTGATAAAGTACTGTGCGAGCAGGAGGCACAAAAATCTAATGAGCAGTTACATATATTTGGAAGTGGCGGAAGTAAAATTTTCAGTTCCAAAAACAGTATTTCTGTTTGACTTAATTCACAAATTGTTATCACTTCTTTCAATGCGATATGTCCAGAATCTCGGAAAAGCAGAATAAACGTATTTCATGCCACCAGTATTTAAAAATATTGTTAAACGCCATATCTTGATATTTCTTGAAATTAAGAAGAGTGGACCTTTGCCACTTTCAAATATAACGTCTCAAATGATGATGTCTACCACGCACATAAATATTAGGGACATAAAATCACAATTGTTCCAGCAACGACGGGCATGACGTATTTAGAACAAAATGAATATACATAAATTATAATATAAAAATATTGTATTTAGAAAAGGATTACATAAAGCAACACCGCATAAAATGAAAAATTATGCAATTATACAATTGCCTGTAAAAATATCACATTAAAAGAAGGCAGGCTTAAGTTTGAACGCGGAATAATTCTTGGAACAAAATAATGAGCTAGAATTTTCCCGAGATGCTTCTTGAAAATTATTCATAATGCTTATTCAATATACTTACATATATATATATATATATATATATATATATATATATATATATATATATATATATATATATTTATATATATATATATATATATATATATATATATATATATATATATATATATATATATATATATATATATATATATATATATATATATGTATGTAAGTTATTATAAATTTGAATCAATATCCATTCTCATTCTTTTCATACCCATTACATTTTTTTACTATAATATTCTCATTATCTTATTCAAATACTCATAATATACTTATTAACTAAACATTTGATTAAATTTATTTGAATAGTTTTATTTTATTTAAATTTATTTCAATATTCATTTACGGATTTACGAACCAACAATAGTTACATTTGTACATACATAGTTACATACAAAGACTCTTTCGAAATTATATATTAGATTAATAATATAGTTAAAGATATCAAATAATAGTATTGCGGTGGTTGGAGGATCCAAATAAAAGGCCAAAGTCGCTTCACAGCATTTATTGGGTGATTAAGGAGATCCACGCATTGCCAGTTCTCTATCTAGAATGCCTTGGTATGACCTAAGTACCTGCTTATAAAGGGCAGGTCGCTCACTGCATCTTCCTCGACGCGTTTGCTTATCTATTGTTATAGTCACGTACTAGATATGCAGTCCCACAGTTTCGGCATGCAGTCCCACGATTTCGCGCTGTCAGCTCTGAGAACTCTAGCGGGAAGTGGCTGGGTGCCGTTACCGACCACTAAGTCCATTCGGGGGTCTCATTGTTAGCCGACAGCACTTAAGCCTGGAGATAATCCTCGAAAATCAATTGTAACGGCGGCTCCTTTTAACATATGCTACAATATTATTAAAATTTTAAGAGAATCATGCATTCTCACGGTCTCACTCTTCGAGATTTTTTTTATTATTTAGGCGAATCAAAACCCAATGTTTGCTCATATGATACAAAACCCAAAGCGGCATTCCTAAAATGTCGAAAAAATCCAATTCTAAATATACCCCGCGTGTTTAACAGCAACATTATCTATTTTAGAAATGAAAATTATCATAAATTTGGGTTTCGCAGGTGTCTACGCACAGTGAAGTCATTCGTGGTCGATTTCGACAACGTCAAGTCTCGCTCTCTGTTTAGCATAATCGGCGTTTGGCAACAATTTCGTATACACATTTCGAGTATACACACCGTATACACAATGTACATGTGTGTGTGTGTGTATGTGTGTGTGTATAATAATAATTAATGGCGAGTGTGTGCGAGCGTGTAGGATGTGTCTCGGTCCCGCTCCGTGTGAATGAATGTACATAAAGTGCCCCCACCACGTTCCATCTCTCGGGTCAGCTCCATTCACCGTTGCCAGTTTCCCATTCATGAACAGCTGCTGACCTCAGGCAGTGAACACGAGCGTGGGCTAACCCACTGCCTGTTCAATGTCACAATCTACAGGCCGGAGCGTATTCCTCGACATACCCAATTTTCTCCAAGCTGCGGAAAATTCGCGGAAAACCCTAGATCAGGGAATTCCATTCGTTGTGGCTTGGCAAATTTCCACTCAAAAGGCGAACTTCCAGCTTTGTTACATCTTATTTGATGTAGATATATGTATATGTACATATGTACATACAGCATGTAGATACACCAAGGTCTGGCCAGCAGCAACCATTGGCACTAACCACTAGTCCACGCTTCTGGTTACATTAAATCATTGATGGCAGTGAGATTTTAATGTTTCTTGTTTGTTCATTTTATTTCAAGTATCTGTATATTTTTGGTTCAGTTTTAACTGCCAATACATTTTTAACATTTAAATTCATGCTCATTATTATTAGCATTTAAATGCACTGCATGGAATTCAAAAAAGAAACAACAAATATCAAAAGATAATAACATAATACAGAAACTGTGTTTTTAATCAAATCATCGTATCTGTAACTTACTCGTTCTAATTTAGTTTCTTCCTCAAACAAAATAAAATGCAAAGGATTCAGTTACGTCCTATTCTTTCCATAGCCAGCAGTATGGCTTAATGGTAGCGTGTATGTTTAGCACCAAGTGATCAGTGGGTTCGGATCCGCCATACTGCTGGTTTGATTTGGGGGTAGTTGTGACTCCAAATCGATCGTTTCGTATCGGAGTTTGACAATTTTATCTCATCATTGTTGAAACGGTTCCCCAAAATTGGCAAAAAATCATCTTTCCTGTTGTCACAAAATCTTCTGTATTTGTTGTGTGTATAATTTGTAAAAATTATGTACAAAATCTAAATCCATAGATGTCTCAATGGATTAATTCTGTAATTAATTAATTAATTAATTGTTATTTAGTGTTCTTCAGCTTCTGGAAATACAGTGATTTATGTAATAATAAAATGCTGCATTGTTTGTAATTAATTGTCCGGGAAGGCGCATTGGGTTCTCCCTGTCAAACCTTCCTGGTATATATAAATGTAAAAATAAAATAAAAAATAACATACATATTCGTTAATTCGTTTTGTTCTCCAGCTACTACGTGGTAGTACGTCATGCCCGTTTTTGCTGGAAAATGTGGGACTTTATGTCCCTAATTATTATGTGCGTGGTAGACATCATCATTTGATGGTTGTAAACATCCTGCTCGTACAGTTCTTTTTCGAATTGCTCTTATTCCAAGAGCTATTTGACTTCTTAATGAAATCGTTGCTGCTGAGCCTAAATGTGATATTTTCCACCTTAGTGAGCGTAAATTGTCGGATATTTGTTTGGTAGTCTGCGCTCATCATCGTTTTCATGATTGATTGTGATTTATGAGTGGAATTTGGAATTTACTCTCTTCCATTTTGGGCCTCACAGGGATTTTTTGTATTTGCAGTTGGTCATTATTTATTGGAACTGGCTGTTGTTGCAAGATATTCCTTATGTTATATTTCATTATTTGATATTTTTACGTTATCTGCTATTATTAAATATTACTGTTTTTTTTTATGATTATGTATAAATGTATTTTTGTCTGTGTATATACATACATATACATATGTATATATTTATTTTTCTTTCTCTATTTTTTCTTTTTATAAGGCATTCCCTTCTTTGTTTTTTATTATTTGTAATTATTATTATCCGCTATTTTATAGCTTATTATTTTTTATGATTATGTTAAATGTTTTGTTTGTGTATATATATATATATATATATATATGTCTAATTAATATAGTGATTATTTTGATATTTAATTTATATAGTGATTAATTTATGTAGTGATTCTTTTCTTTTCTGTTATATTTTGACCATTGTAGCGCATTAGGAATTCCTGTAGTGCTACAATGGTCCAAACTTTAAATAAATAAATATATTTAATATGTACCCATGTTCATTTGGGAGAAAAAATTCTTAAAACTAGAAAAGCTATTGAATAATTTAAACAAAGAATGACAATAATAGCAACAAAATTTTTGGTAAGTTATTAATTACAGGTTGGCAAATTTTTAATTAAATTTCTATTACATGTATGAATTTGGTCAGTTAATATTTTTATTAAATTATCTAATATGGATATTTCAATCAAGAACACGAATTCTGGGAAGAGCTCTCAAACAAAAACATTCATTTTTCAAGGATTTATCTTTTACGTAGAGATGAGTATACATATGTATGTACATATACATATTAGGTGTACATACATATACTGCAATTTGTTTTTATTTTAATTTTTATACTAAACAAAAAATGTATGTGATATAAATCTTAAATTAAATATATTCGTCTTTTCGGTGTAATTTAAAGATCAAATGTTACTAATTTTAAATAATCCTATAGATTTGAAATTGAATGTGCTTATTATTATATTAAACTAGTGTTTTTACCTGGCTTCACTCGGTATTTGTAATATAAACCGCTTAAACATGGCCAATCTAATAGTTAACATTTTATTAAATTTATTCAGATCACCACCCACTCCAGAATATTTGATCTACCGTGTTTACCTCATAAAGGACAAGTTACCCAACATAGCATCCCCGGTCCGTTGGCGTGTCTATTGTGTAGGCACGTAGGTCTACCCGCAATCGCCCCGTTCTGTGAGAACCACAGTGTATCCTTTGTTCGGGCACTTACTGAGTCCCGTTAGCCTAATCCGGGGTTTCTATTGTTCACCCACGAATGCACTTAGACAGTGGATACTCTCTCCCATGTTCCCACGTTACAATATTATTTTTAAAAGGAATAAATATGTATATTCAAATGAAACCGATATTCTGTCGAGCCTTAACCAGTAGCACTTTATTTTAGGAAAACATAATCCTGCGAAATTTCTAAGAATTTAAACGTTTACATTGTGAGTTTTATTTATTAAGATTTGATCATTTTATTGTAAATTTATATAAACAGAAAGAAAATAGCTATCAAAAAATTTTGAATTGTTGTATCAGCCACATAAATGAATTTTAATCAATTGGTGATAAGAATATTGTGGTAATGAAAGTGATATGCGGCTCTGAAGCCACTGGTTTGAAACTGCTGTAAGATTTCGCAAAATTGTTACCGGAATTCTGGGAAGCGTGTAAGCCAACCGTTATGTACGCGAGCTTTGTAATCTTGTATTAAAGCGTGATATGAAATATTAAAAATTTGCATACAATAGTGTCTATTGTCATTGTGCGCTTGTGTTATAATTCGTATATGTTGGACGAATTTTTATATAATAAACTGTCTCAAACGCGCAGGATGAAATTATTCTATTTTAGAAACGTTGATTGAAGGTTTAAGAGACTGTTGCGAAATCAGTCTACTATGTACAATGTATCGATCGTGAATATATTTTTTCAGATTAAACAGCCTTTGTTTTATCGAGAGGTTTGAATAAATTAACCATTTTAATGACTATTTTCGACTACGGCGTGTTAATTAGAATTGATTAAAGTTTAACAAAAACTTTCAACGCCTATAAAATCACACTATTCCGAATGTTATCTGTGTATTTTTTTCAAAGTCGGACGATAAATTTTTATTACCTCATTCAAACAAAAAAAAAATGTTATGTATAAAATTTATAATAGTATGATAGTTACGAAATAGAATTTTATTGTGTTGTAAAATTTTAATTGATAAAAAGAGTCAATGTTTTGGATTGATTCATGACATTGATCAAACAGGAACAATACGCTCTTTGACATTTCAATGCGAAAATTCGACGTTTGATATTTGAATATTAATAACAGTTTGATTGCTGTGTTTTATAATATTTGGTTGCTGCAAATCAGAGCTACAAATTTATCCATTGAATCTATTCAAACATATTTTTAAATATACACGTATCTGTTGCGTAGCAATAATAATTAAATAATCGAATGGAAGTCCGTTTTGTAAAAATAATAATTAGTTGGATTCGTGATTTACATTTAGTCCAACACGCTCCACTCGTCTCTGTTTTCCACAACTCTCATCAATCTGACCCCACACATTTTCCTTATTTCATCTACCCATCTTCCCTGCGTTCTTTCTTTTACCCTTTTGAATTCCTTAGGGTACCATTCTAGCACTTCTTTTGTCCACCTTTCGTCCATTCTTCTAGCCACGTGATCCGCCCATTGCCATTTCAATCCACAATTGCCACTACCCTTGTCATACTTCTTATTCACGTATTCCGTTTCCTGTCTTTCCTCGCTACGCCAAGTATATAACGTCCATACTTCTTTGAGTATAATGGACTCTGTGTAGCAACTTGGCGTTCAATGTCCAAGTTTCACATCTACATATACATACGTCATCACTGGCAAAACACATTGATTGAAGATCGTTTACTTCAGTCAAAGAGGCATCTTTGATTTAAAAAATGAATTCATTCGTCCAAATGCAGTCCATCTTAATTTAATACGTCTCTTTATGTCTTCTTCCTTACTACCGAAAATGTCTATTATTTGTCCTAAATATAAATAACGATTGACTCCTACTATTTTATCATCTATTGTGATGCTATTAGGAATGCAATATTTATTGAACATTAGTTTGGTCTTATCTACGTTAATTTTTAATCCAATTTTCACACTTTATCTGTCCAGCTGTGTTAGTTTACATATTAAAATTACATATAGAAATATCGTCTGGTAACCGAAGATGACTCAATAAGTGACGGTTTATTTTTACTCCTGCTGTGTCTCGTTCCAAGTTCTTGAAAACCTTAAGACTTAATTAATGTTTAAAACAAGGCTTAGCACCAATATTTTGTTTTATTATTCTAAGAATGGTTTGGAGATGCCTTCATTCAACTATGATGATACCCGATACGACGTATTAAGCATACATACATAATATAAATGTCCTATTACGATTTGACAAGCAAAATCATTTTAAATGTTGAGTCGGCGTCCTTTCCGAGAAAATCCATTACGATTACACACTCATATGGTCCGTTGTAAATTAATAAAGAATACGTTTCAGGTATATAATATACCCGGTACATCTTTGGCATAATATAAAATCAAAATTTACGACAGCGTCACGCGTCCAGGCGCCATTTCACCTGTGCTTCGTCAAAAAATTAGTCACCTGTGTCCACTCGAAAGCAAGTATTATACATACGTGGGCGTCTATTTACACTCGGGACAGCAGGCGCCAATTTTCGTGTTGAAATTTGAATAACCCATTCATAAAATATCACGGAAATACAATTACGTTGTGTGCGCGCGCCTAAACGTTGTAATAAACGAGTTCTGGGCCCGTTCACTTAACCCGGCGCCTGAGCTTAGACAAACGCGCGAGTCGATCAAAAAACTCAGGGACAGCTTCTTTCGTACGAAGCTTTGGCAATAGTCGATTGAAAATCGGTCGATTATGCCGTGAGTTGTGTGCCTAGATTGTCTAAAGGTGGTGCCACAATTATATGAATTCATTTTTCCAAAAATAAAATAAACAACAAGATAAACTCATTTACACCCACGTACTTAATATTTATATCAAATGAAAAGATGTCGGGGATTAATATGATATGTTTCATTTTGGATGTTGTTTTTCGACTGAATATGTGTTTGATGCATATATGGAAATAGATTTTATCCTTTAAGTATCTCTTCTAAATAAAAAAATCACTGTATGTAGTCTGGAGACGGGTCGCTGTTTTCGTATATACAGGATATTCTGTATTGTATGTAAAAGCATATTTTTCTTCGATACCTGCACACGTCAACTACACAGACTTATATCTTATCGTCTGATGATATTATATTTATAGAAAATATTTTATAAAATCGGGAGGTTGTGTCAATGGCCTGACGTACATAAATAGATTTATTAGTTTCTTCTCTAAAATTTTTTATAGATACCATTATGATCGAATTGTTGTGTACGGGTATTTATATTTTTTCATGGAATTTATTGTATATTAAATTTAAAATTATTAAAATGTTTAATTTAATAAAACATTCGCTTTGAATGTTTTACACGGCTGGTCGACTTACATATCTTTGTGTGTCCAAACATCTTTTTTATTTGTAAATATAATATCTCACTTTACCTTGGATATCAATCATAACATGTTTTTTTCAACGATAGACAAAGTATTGAACATGTTTCTCGTACAAAAGATCTCGTCGGCAAATGAAAAACATGTAGATAATTGTTCGTACGTATGTATTATATATTCGGAACGTATTATGTGAAAATATTTCCACTGAAAAACAATGTATTTTCACGACGAAAAAATAACAAGCGAACGATCGCATTATCGTACGTATTTTGCGATATTGTGTTGTTTTTGTGTGGAAAATCTTATTACCAATATAGCGACCGTGTCCTTTCGTACATGCCCTTTGATATTAAGATGATATTTACCTGTCGGAACAAAGATTTTTCACGCATCTCAGAGTTAATCTCGCATTTCACATATGTCACACGATTCGTATTTTCAGGCTTATTTTTCCGATTTTCTTCACCTTTGGCATATGAATTTATGTACATGAGAACATACATATGTTTATTCGTATTGACGCACATAAATATCTCGGCATCTGCGTTGAACTTTAGCAATGAACGATTTGGAAGGGTTGCAGATAATATGCATTATGTGTAATCAAAACAGTGCGAACAGTTTTGATTAATAACGCGTCGTAAATTTTTACGATCGAAAATGTAGATCTGCGAAACTCGTTCCGAATTAGCGCCAGTGTTCTCGTTGTATGGGAAAAAATCGGAAAAAAAAGTAACCGAAAACAAACCGCTCTCTATCTGCATAATTATGCGTTTTTCGCGCTAAAGGTTAACTCGACACTACGACCAGTTTTTCTCTTTGTCCTAGAATCGAATTCGAAATTGTTAAATATGCTTAAATGAAATTCATTCATTCGATTCGACGCCCACACACTTCTGGCGTCCATTCAGTAGTGACATAATGGCGCTTAATTTCTGCTGCGCTCAATCAACTCGAAAATTTAACCTTTAGATTTTTTTCGTACATTATAATATGCCGTTTTAATGTCAGGTGCTCTCAAGTGAAGACCGCTTCGTCGCAACTGCGTCGTCTTCTAATTGCGAGACACGTTCTTCAATGAAGCGATTCTTATACACAATATACTTACATACATGTACGTACATATGTATATAGACTTATATGTACATACACGTATAAATATTTAAGGGTACATGTAAATTATCTCGTATTATATAGTAAGTCAAGTCTGTATTCAAATTTCTGAGATAATTTCATGACTCGCTTTACAAGCGAAATGATATTTCGATCCTATTGAATACGTCAAATTGGCCTTAATTAACCGGCTTCAGCCGAGTTCTGAATTTGATATTACTATTGAAAATGTATGTAGGCAACGATTCGCAAACAATAATAATGTTCGTTATTGATTGTCTGTGTTTGTGTGATACATAATTCTATTTGATGGTTAACGAGCGGAGACCATGCAGAAATCACTCATAATTATTTCCATTCACATATGAAATTTAACTAAAACATTGTATATATATATATATATATATACAAATATTGATATTTGAAGAATATTTGAATATAAAATTAGATTAAAAAAAAAAAAAAAAAATTTTAAAATAAATTATAATATCTAGAAATTTAACTAAAACATTGTATATATATACACATTGTTTCAAGGATAAATGAAATACATCTTTTCAACCGCATCAAATCAGAAAAGGAAAATCTGAATAGTCTGAAATGATTTGGAATATTTGATTAGTTTATTTTATTGAAGATAAGCTGAAGACTCCGTGAGGTCTTAACATGGATAGGTTACTATAGAAATCATTTTTTTGTTTTTCTAATAATGATTTAATCAAATAAAAACAAATACAACCATCTCGGTCAACAGAAAAAAATATTAGAGATACAATAAGTTTTCAAAAAATTTTCAAGTAGGTAAAAAACTCATATTTTTTTGTATTAAGATAAATAAATAAGGTAAAACCTTTACAAAAACATGCCTGCTTATTGCCCTTTCTTTTAATATATCAATCATGCAGATGTCTTGCCAATTATCAGAATTAGGGTGTAAAAACCTAATTGAAGGAGCTTGTAGATCGGCATTTACAAACAACTTTAATTTTAACTTCAATGTCGAACAAAACAAACATTTTGATTATTTATTGTTTACAAAGATTATTTATTGTTTATGTTCAAATGTCGATTTTGAATGCACGATATAGTCCTCCGTCTCACTTCCGTGGTGGTAAATTTGAGTATCATTATTTCTTCATGGTTTGAAAAGATTTTTCTAATTAGCTGTTATTTGTAATGATTTTTTTGTGGCTATATTTGCGTTTATTTTTTTTGTATATGTGATATATAATATATATATTTTTTAATACACATTTTTTATTATGTGCATACTCGTACATAAATACATTCAAATTAATCTACGCATTAATTATTTTTTGTTCTGGCGTGTTCGAATTCCAACTATTATTAAAGGATGTGAATGCATCAGTCCTAGGTAGGTAGGTCCGCTTACTCTTCTATGAATTATTACTCATTTGTCCGTCTTAATTATTTTAATTAATAGCTGTGTATTCGTCGGTCGTGCGCATATCATTAACGGAGACCAGCTCTTTCGCTCCACCTCGGCTCGCATGCACTTTCTTAGGACCAAAATGCATCCATCACGCGAACATGACGTTTATGTGTAAATAAAACGAGGCGATTTAATTAATTACAAGCCGTATAACGAACAGAGACATTAAGGGACGTCCTCGTCGAGAGTTTTCACGCGGTTTTTTATTTTTATTTTTGTGTTATTTATTTTTCTTATTTTTTTTTCAGCTCAGTCGTGTCGCGTGTAATTTATACGACGTCAATATTTTAAGTTCGGTGTATTCTGTATAAAAAAGCCCGGCTTTCTGCGGCAACAACGGACGCCCGAAAGACGCAAACGTCTCGCGAAATTAACGATTTCGCATAAAAGGGATTGCGGTTTAAATAAATTTGACGATTTTCGCGCTGAAAAGGCGCTGTTCAAATAAACGATCTAATTAATTCAACTGCAACGCACGGGCGGTCTCACGTGCACGTATGCAATTACAGTTTTCCTCTTGAAATGTATTTGAAGTGGAATATTTGTTAAAAGCTGTTTTGAAACGGCGTTTTAAATTCTAATTAATCAAGGAAAAAGTCTTGGCTATCAGCCTGTGTATAATTTAAATGGCAAGGTATTTTTTTAAATGGCATGACTATGGCTTCAGCTTATTTATAATTTGTTATGTGTTATGAATGTAGGTTTATATTGTATTGAAATTATTCTGACATTAAGCTTTGCATTATTTTTTTATAATATTTTACTTAAAGAGTGTACGTTTATATAAGTTTAAATTTAGATTTACCTATTTATAGCTGTTGCTGTTTGTGTAATATTTACATATATAAATAAGGTCACATTTTTAAATACTTTTTCAGTATTATTGATTTAGTTATACAGTACACTCTCGATTACCCGGGCTAATGCTGGGGAGGAAGGGCACGGATAATTGAGAAAAACGGATAATCTGAATTTTGACTTGGTTTCGAGTATAATATATTTACAACACAAATTTTTGTTTCCTAATTTTAATACTCAGTTTTTATTAAGAAAACGCTCATAGTAAAGCAGATAAGTGGCCTTTGGTAGTAAGTACTAGTGTTGTACCGTTTTATGACTAATGTATGTAATGTATCTGGTATCTTCTTCACTTGTAGTGTCACTCTCATTTTCTTCCTCTTGAGAAACAAAAGAAACGATATCTGTATCATCCATGCGTTTAAAACCTGGATCACTTTAAATCATGGTCGAGCCACTCGATGTTTTCCTTATTAACGTTTTTAAAACATTTAAAATTTTCCAATAATCCACATATTTCAGATATATCATTTGCTTCATTCTCTTCAGAATCCACTAAATATGTTTCCATGTAAGGAAGAATCTTTCTTCATGATCGAACAAGTATTACTGACTTTACTTTTGACCGAGATTGTGTTATTCTGTGTATAGAATCCAATATCGCCATTTTTTTTCCAGAAATTGATCAGGTTGTCAACTTCCTCAACAAGAGTTTTTAGAAGACTTTGACGATAAAGACGTTTCATTGAAGATGTAACACCTTGGTCCATGGACTGAATCAAAGATGTCACATTAGGGAGCAAACATTTTGTAACCATAAGTCCATCGTTTGTTTTCAATATACTTTCGTTCGGACGAAAAGGATCATTATCTAATAAAGAAACGGCTTTCTATGGAAATCCCTTATTTTTTGAAAAATCTTGCACCTCTGGAACCCATTTCTTTTTGAACCAATATTCAAAAATCTCCCTGGAATATTGAATATTGAAGAGAAGCAAAATCTTTTGATTTGTTGAAAATTTTATGAGATCATTTGATGAAAAGTGAATATGGATTATTTATTAGACCTAAGGATTTGTTAGATTGAAATGACAAATATTAGTTTACTTATATAAATTTCATATAAGAAAAGTTAAAAAAAAATCGTTCAATGAGAGAATTAAACGGGTATATGTGCTAAGATAATGATCCGAAGTATTGATTGTATTATATTATTTTGATTAATTTTTATCACGTTTGATCACAATGAATTATTACAAAATACCCAATATTTACATTTTAAACTACATATGTAACATTATGTAGTAAAATTTTCACGTATTATTATTACATCGTATGAGACATCATTATAGTGACCGGCACCTATTAATATAATAGTTGTTTGAATTATTACTCCTATAGCCATATCTAATATTCTAACATTATTATGAAAGACATACTCATACAAATGTAATTCTCATATCATTAGAATCTCACAATGTACATGATATATCAGTACAAGCAACACTTGCATAATATATGTATGCAACTTGTCAAAGCTACGCTCGCACATACTAGACCGCACCTTAAGTGTCAGATAAAATCAATCCAGAATTTCAGTATGAACTTGAGATTTTAACGTTTGATAGTCGAAGACTCGGGGAAGATATTTATTTTTATTCAAACCGTATTCGAATCACCCTGTGCATACACTACCACCTGAAAGTGTGCGACTAACTCGACAATGTCATCTCATTAGCGGCCCGTGTGGCGGACGGGTGCGACATATTTTACTCAAACGGGCCCCCATGTAAAATGCATACACATACAAACTTTTATTCATTTTATTTTTCCGTTTCGGGCACGTATCAAAAGTTCATTTAAATCAACATCCATAAAAGCGAGAGGCGGTAAAATTTTATTGAGCGCTTTGAATATTTAACACTGGGCGAACGTTGCATACGACACGGGGTCCTATACGAGGTCACACGTTCTACACGTGTACTGAATTGTGGCACCGAATCGTATTTCAGATTGACTGTTAAGCTTAAGAATCTAGTTTCAGTACAATTATAGTATACCCGGTTCTGCTGGAGCGGTTTGCCATCGTATTTACGACGCTTCGCTGAGAAAGCTTTAATGTTGCACTGCAAATGTACGATTTTAACTCGTTTCGCATTTAACGGTAAGCTAGCTCGGTTGCGAGCCAATACGGTAGAAACTCTATTATCCGGATTGCTTGGGACTTCTTCTTAATGTGGCGTATTTGATTTTTATTGATGACCATTGCCGTCCACCAAAAGTGCTTCTGTTACTCTTGACAATGGATTTGCATGTACATATGTATAATATACATATGTATTGAAGGAAGCATTACATATTATTGCCATTTTTTATAAGTAAAGTGGTAAAGTTTGAGATTATGGAAGATTTTTTTCTTATTGATTCATTGTACTGTTTTACAGTTATTTATTTATTCAATCGATTATGTACACTCGTCTTACAGATCGCTTCAAAGCGACAAGTCTACTTGTACAGATCAAGAAACACTAAATTGTATATAAATACATAATTATTATTACATATTTTTACATTAGCCAGCAGCGTGGCTCGGTGGTTTTGTTGATACTAAGCACCGAGTGGTCACCGGGTTCAATCTCGTGAGCTGACCTCGATTGAGTATAATATTAAACGCTGCGGGTCAGACTTGGATATTTGCGTAGACAAGTGGTTAGCATATATGCTTTCGAACATAGTGGTCACAGGTTCGAGTTCCACTGGTTGCTGCTGGCCAAACCTTAGTTTGTGACTACAAGTCGATCATTTCCTATCAGAGTTTGCCAATTTATTTGATTTCATTGTTGAAACGATTGCTCCATCAAATTGGCAAAAAACCATCTTACCCACTATGTGAATGTGATTTCAGAAGTTTTTTTTATCTATAACATACATACATATGTAGATGTCTCGCTATTCCTTATATGTATATAGTATTTGTATCATGCTTATATGTCTGGTCATAGTGAAGCGTTAGAGTATTCTGTAATGTCACTGTGGAAAATATGTAAATAAAAATAAAAATAAATTATCCATGAAAAATATGGTCAAACATTGCAAAGTACCATCGCAAGCATTTATAAAATTCGATCAATACAAGCGTTTATACAATACGAATTTATACGAGCATCATCCACAGATACATCTATGGAGAAGAAATTTTGGAGCATTTTATTATATATATACAAACCAGCGAACCTCAAAACGCTGAATAACTTGAGATTTGCAAGAAAGATAGGAACAGAGATGTCGATTTTGGAGAAACCGTTTCAATGAAAATCAGAAAAATTGGTAAACTCTCATAGGAAATGATCGACCTGGAGTCACAAACCAAGGTCTAATATAACCAAAAGCGTGGCACTAACGATTGGTCCACGCTTTTGGTTATATTAAATCATTGATGGCAGTGAGATTTTAATGTTTCTTGTTGGTTCAGTTTTAACTGCCAATACATTTTTAACATTTAAATTCATGCTCATTATTATTAGCATTTAAATGCACTGCATGGAATTCAAAAAAGAAACAACAATTTTCAAAAGATAATACCGAAACTGTGTTTTTAATCAAACCATCGTATCTTTAACTTATTCATTCTAATTTAAATAGTTTCTTACTCAAACAAAATAGAATGCAAAGGATTCATTTACGTCCTATTATTTCCATAGCCAGCAGTATGGTTTAATGGTAGCGTGTATATTTAGCACCAAGTGATCAGTGGGTTCGATCCGCCACACTGCTGATTAGATTTGGGGGTATTTGTGACTCCAAATCGATTGTTTCTTATCAGAGTTTGTCAATTTTATCTCATTATTGTTGAAACGGTTCCTCAAAATTGGCAAAAAATCATCTTTCCTGTTGTCACAAATTTTCTGTATTTATTGTGTGTATAATTTGTAAAAATCTTGTACAAAATCTAAATCCATAGATATCTCAATGGATTAATTCTGTAATTAATTGTTATTTCGTGTTCTTCAGCTTCTGGAAATACAGTGATTTATTTAATAATAAAATGCTGCATTGTTTGTAATTAATTGTCCAGGAAGGCGCATTGGGGTCTTCCTGTCAAACCTTCCTGGTATATATATCTATGTAAAAAGAAAAAAAAATTAAGTATTTACATATGTATGTATATCCACATTCAATGTGTATTTTTACTATTAACTTTTCCATTTAAAAGAAAAGTAGGAAATACAGTCGTTATCCTGTATAATGGCTGATTTATTTCATGTTTTGAACACGTTTTGTTTGGAATTATTATATAAAACACATTAAAATGGTGATAAAAGTTAGCTTTGCTACGTTCGACTCGACAATAAGTGTACATGCGATCCCCCTACGGCAATTCATTAGATTGTCTCTGAACTTTTAAGCTTCGATTTGTAGCTCTCGGAGCGACAATCGGGAGCACATTTATGTACCCATATGCAAAATTGTAGAACACGATTGCGTGATTGAGTCGCCAGAGTCGAAGTCACGCTCGCTCTTGCCGTGATTGCTGGTCCAGACTCCTACAGCTTCTCTCGATTGTTATAATCAATTATGTACTAAAGTCGAGGATGCGGGGCAGGACCTGTGTTGGAAATAATGAGGGAACGAGCCGAGTATTCACGCGTTGAAAAGGCGCGTGTCCTACAATAGGCGATCATTAGTAAAGCGCGCGCGCGCGCGAGAGAGAGAATCACGTTTGTGAATCACTGCTTGATTAATTGATACAAATAAATATAAAGGAAGTTGAAAAAAGGCTGCGTTGAATTTTCGACGATTTGTCAGCTCGAGTATTCCGAGAATTTTCATCGAAACTATGGCGTATACTCTCGTATGTGTGTATGTATGTACCTGCGCGTGAATCACGCTCATGATCTGGAAGAAAATTTATACCATGGAAAATGTTTGGAAGAAAATCGGTGCATGTTCAAACAAGTATTTGATATATGATTTCTTTTTGCTTTCTGGGAATTTTATTAATAACTAGCTGAACTCGGCATGCGTTGCAATGCCATAATAACGCATGCAATTCCCGTTCCCGTTCCCATTTGTCGGAAAAACGCAGGCACATTTGAAATTATTACATTCCAATGACACTCATTCCCGTTTTTCCCGTTTCCGTTCTTGTTTTTTTTCACAGTAATCTTCCCGGACATGCATACAACAAATCGTGAAAGTTCCATCGTAATCGATTCGGTAGTTTAGGAGCCTATTCGAGACACACACAGACATTCATTTTTGTATATATAGATTCAAAATATATATTATATTTTTCTAATTGATTAATTATTTCTTATTTATTTAATTATTACAAACAATAAAAATAACAACTAAAAAAACAAAACAGTTTCATCCCGGGCTGTGGAGTCGGAGTCGTAAAAAATCAACAGAATCCGACTGCTATTTATTATTTTAACTAAGTAGTGTCTCCAATTTTATTGAAGTAAATCAATCAATAAATTTAATTTTAATAATTGCTTTATTAAAATCATAAATTTAAATTCTCTAATATATAATTTCGAAAGTGACTTTGTATGTTTGTTTGATAGTTTGGTTCGTAGAATCCGTGACGTTCAATAATATATTAAAAACCAAATGAATATTCAAATAAATTTAAATAAAATATGTAAATGTAAATAAAATGAAACTATTATTATAAATTTGATAAAATTTTTATTATTAGATTGACCATGTTTAAGTGGTTTATATTACAAATACCGAGCGGAGCTGGGTGAAGCCAATAGTATATTATAAATAAGATTGTTGAATTGTACATATTTTGATGGGTTGTGGCCAAAACTGATCGTTTCCTCCGTCTTATACTTTTCTTTTATTCTTATTTTTATTTACTCTCCTTTTCTGTATTACGTTTGTGTCTGAAATTCATACAAAAAAACTATATGAATGTGCTTACGTTTTATTTATACCTATTTTATTTCCAATAATTCAATAAATTGGGTTACATGTAAATTTTTAGTGATTTTTTATTTCTTTAAATTGATTATATTTTGAAAATCGCTGATATTTTTATTACTAATAATTTTATACGTTGGCAAGAAAAGTCGATATCACTAAAATTGTTCAAGTTGGAGTTAGAGTTTGAAGTCGGAGTCGGTAAATTTTGAACCGACTCCACAGCCCTTGTTTCAATACATAAACTATTTTCTATTTTGATTTCTATCATATTCTACGTCTTTTGCAGTTTTTTGTGAAAAACTTTACTGGTTTTGAAATAAAATAAAATACGTAAAAAATATATGGGATTTTCACTATATTATTAAATTTTTCATTACTCAATTTTAATTTATTTATTTACATATTTCAATTTATGTATTCAAATTCTACGTATGAGGAATGGATTAACTTTATGTTTAGTGGTACAATAATACGTCTATCTATATATAACAGACTTTTTCTTTCCGAACGATCTTCTGTTTATGGGTTTTTCAAGTAATGAGTAAGCTTTACTTAGATAAGATAAGAGTAAAATAATTTTTGTGGCTCGTTTTAATATTAAATTGTATTTTCTCGTTTTTTGATTACTGAAAAAATTGTTCTAGTTTATAGAAAAGCTCTTTGTAAAATTGCATTCGTTTAAAAATAGCTGCATATATATAAAAGTAATAAATACCGGATTTAATTTCCTTGTTGATGTTTAGTTAAATTTCAGAAATTTGATTTATTATTTTTTAGATTTGAGTTTTTTTCGAACAAAATGATACTTTATATACGAAAATAAAAATTTTATTTTTTATTTCACATTCGATTTATAATAAGATCTAGCCCGTCGAAAAAAATATTACTACCAAACAATACCTCAAAAGGGACGGTTCATCTTAGGATAATTGAGAGAACGAAATCAGAAATAGAATACTTTCAAGAGGATCACATAATTCCGAAAGCACATTAAAACACACACACACACACACGCACAATGCCAGTCCTAACGTTATTTTGAGCAACATCGAATTTGGATATTCGCTTGTCTCACCCACGCTTGCAACTTCACGGTCAAAAGCTTTCAATGAGATTAATGCTTTGCAAAGCCTATTTTCATGAAAATTTAATGATTTCTGAAATTATAGCGTACTAATCAAGTTTAAGTTGTTTCCCGGGAAAAGCGGAAAACAACCGACTAACGGATGTATACTGTTGTATGTATCGTATGATAATATCTTATATCTATTGTATGTACAATAATATGTTGTTTTCCAATCAGATTTGATTAGATGTAATAATTGGGTGCAGATTGAGAGATTGCAGACAATAATTGTTCGTCTATATTGCGGGGGTGTTCGATATATCTTCTTAATTGCATACGGGATTTATTTTATATTTATCGTGGTTACATATATAGGTAAATAAAGAAAAGGTAAAGGTCACGATCGTTTGCTACCTGTTGGTATGTTATTCACGACCTACGGACGCTGGGGCTTTATTTCCAATTTTCACTTTATCTATATGTATTTTAGTATCACTTTGGAAATATACTACTCTCAAATTCTTGAATGATTTATTTTAATCATTTCTTTAAATTTTTAGATTTCTTACGAAAATTAATCATCTCTAGGTATGATAAATATTATACTTCGTACATATATGATAATGTGATTTTTAAACTGTTTCTATTTTTGAATTGCATTTGTGTTTTATGATGAATAATCTTACAGGTGTTAAGCAGAATTATTTATTTTGAAGTACATAGATATATGAGCTTTAGGGCTCAAAATATAATATTTAAACTGTTCTATAAATAGAAAAATTATTTTGATTGTTTGTAATATAATATGAGTAAAAGAAATTTGTTATTACATTGGTATGATTATTTCTATTCATCTGTATAATCAACAGAATTTTACGTGACATCAATCAATTTACGGTATAAAAAGCTCTAAAATACTGCATACATACATATGTATGTGATATAATAACATACATACATATGTGATATAAATACGTTACTGAGATAATGAGAGTAATGTATTCATATATTATGCAACTATAGATTATAACTTCGATTTCGATTTTGGCTCAGATTTTAGTTTCCATCCTGCCGTCACAGACCTGGAATGGTGTAATGATTTAAAGTATTACTAGTGATATTTTCAATACGCAATGTTTCGCATAGAAAAGGGCACATTAACTTAACATAACCCTCGATGATGGATCGACAGTGTCAAAAGCGTTAACACATGTACGCCCGGAGGCTTAGCGATGCGCGCTGATCTCCGTGTGAATATCGCAAACGACTCACTCGAAAATTAAACATTATAATATGCACATATGTGCATTCATGCATTATAGAGCTGTATGTATGTAATATAGAGGGGTCTCGTTTACCAGGCCGGTGTCATTAAAATGCACCCACGCGTTCGAGCACGCGCCGCGGCCCAACAGTGAATATGATTAAGGTCATAATTATGCGGATTAATGTCAATATGGACTCGGACTAAACGAGGACCTTAAGGACCTTAAGGAGAACACGTGTCGAAGGACTTCGAGCAGGATATCTTTAATCGAATATGTCGAAAGCGCATCGCGTGCTCGATGCCGCGAAATGTCGACTGGCCAATGCGACACTGATACTTTCATTTATATATATTTTTTGGTTGTTTTTATGAGTGTAATGAGGTTGCGATCTTGATGAGAATATATGTACACTGAAAGTAGTAGTTTAATGTGTTAAAATATGATTTTTATTTAACTTCGGATTCCTTTAAATCCATATATGTACATACAAATATTTGAATGAATCTGACTCTAAATGATGATCAAAGTTTGTATTTTATTTTATATTACATATAAGGATGATTTTGTTGTGATCAAAGTTTTAACTTCGATTGGTTGTTTAGTGTGAGGTTATAGGAATAATATTCGAATTTATGTTGTTATTTCTATTCTAGTAATAGTATGTAAGTTTGAGGGATGGGAATTTTTGGTTAATTTTCTATTTTAATATTTTGTACAATAAAACTGGTATCTTGGAGTGGACGTAGTTAAATTTCAATAAATAGCGTTCAAAAATAGATATATGACGTACATCAAGGAGGACAAGGATAAGGAAAATAAACGTGGGATGTATTATAGGATATATAATAATAAGAGATAAAAATAAACACCGAGGAATATCGAAATTAGAAATATAAATTTCGCATAAAAATCAATGAAGGGTATTATCTCCTGTCATTTTAATCAGAATTTCTATTAATGACATCCACAATTCAGGAATTTCACACGAGATAATGTCAATTTTATTCCAAATTGACAACGATATCTAATTATAACCGTTTTCGGCACGTCATATTGATGTTCGCGCTAGAAAGAATTTCAGCTATTATTGGAGCGAAGATTCGTCTCGAATTAAAATTAATTATACGCCATATAAATAATAAAATGCGGCGCTGGCACACAAAGTGTAAACAATTTTATTGTCCAGTAATTCATTGTGAATACCGGCGCTGACAGAACAGAAAGGATACCAAACAGTTTTTTTATTTTTATTTTTCATTGGGCCGACCATTTTGAATTTCAAAACTGGCGAAATAATTAACACTAGCCGAGTTCAAACGCGCCGGTCATCAATATGCGATTATTAATAATACATAACGCGTTCCTTATAAAACCATAATAGAGTTTTCGATCACGATATCTCTCTCTGTTTTTCATCTCCGTGTTCATAAAGCGAAGCAAACGTGTGCCTAATTAACAAACACCTGGGACACCTGCAACTCAAAAATTCATACGTGTAAACTCTGTTCAATGTCGCGAAAGCGTATAATCCCAGCTTGCTGGTGTGTTTTGGTTTTTTTCCCCCATCTTATCTCAAAGATATGTATGTTCTATATTTATGTATGCATTGAAAGCTTCTTCTTGCGAGTTGAATTGTGGTGTTGAAGCAGCACGAACTTGAGTACATACGGAGAAACATCAGCGCGTGATAAATTATGTTCAAGTCAAAACGCTTTGCATAAAATATATCAAATTATTATTTGTCGATTTATTAGTTGGAATGTGGTAGTTGAAATGTATGATATTTAAATTCAAATCTTGACACATATGTCTAATAAAAATTAATTGTGTTTATTTGTAAAATGAACAATGTACATATTATATATATAATGTAAGTAGTCAGTATTGATATTTACATCATTTTTTAAAATTTATTTGCATAAGATATATCAAATTATCGTTTGTAGATTTATTAGTCAGAATGTGGTAGTTAAAGTACGATAATATGTAAATTTAAATTATGAATTGTTTGAATGTTGTTTAATGTACATATAATATTTCACACAATATAAATAGTCAGTATTTATTTATTTTTATTTTATATTAAAATCCAATTAGTGACCAATAATTTAAAATATCTTAAACATTGAGTATATTTATGTAGTTTTTTCGAGGAACTAAAATTCATCCCTTTTACCGTGGTATAAAGTACGCTTCCATGTTCTGATTGACATAAATATTAACACTGTACGTTCAGTTAAGAAAACAATCTGAACAATTAGTTAAATTTATACTGAAAATTTTATCTAAAAGTCATGGTCATGGTTATATAAAATTAAAGTGCATTATGATGCATTTTGATATGAAGTTTAATCGTTTATATCCTATGTTGTTGATCATTTATTTGTACATACAATATGATTAGTCGAATCCCACGTATGCTTAATGTGCTGTAAATATTTCTACAAACAGGAAATGAGCAATGCATTTATGTAAACAATGAAAATGTCGATGCAAAAAAGGCACTCGTCTGTAGCAATAAATCTTGCATAATGTACAAATGATACCAAATGGTATAATAATAATAATAATAATAATAGAAAAATGTTGAAGGTTAACAAATCATCGAAAAAGAAAGAGCAAAAAAATCAAACTATACAACACACCTTTAAATGAGGAAAAAAATGAACGAAAAATTCGCAGTGCGTTTGTTGTTTTATTACTGCGTACGGATGAACAGTTTTCACATGCAAATCGTTTTGCGAGACTTTGTGCGACTATTAAGCAACACGATTTATTTTTTATTTCTGTAATTTTCCGGTCGAGTTTTTATTGTGGAATTTTTTCAAACCCATAGTGTGCGCTGTCAGAAAGAAAATGAATATCAATCCGTCTGCTATACACCGGGGCGGGCAGGTCGAAAGGGTCAAAATGCGCGTTCGCCGATAACTGTGTGATTGATACGCATCAACGCCAAAAGGTTAACAACGTTTTACCCCCCCTTACTTCCCTTAAACATCGACAAATTTTAATAGTTATTTTTTTCAATGCGTTAAAAAGATCGGGTGATAAATGATCGACGCGCCACGCACTTAGCTGCACGCACATGTAAAGTTATTGAAGTTTCAATGGAATAAAATTACATATTTAATTTAAATTTTTAATAAATTATTTTAAAATCATATAAATAACATCACTGTTGTGTGTTTGAATTCATAAAAACATTAAATTTTTGTAAGAAAAAAAATATAAACGATATTTAAAGCAGTACATATGTATATGTAAATACGTCTGTATTTTTGATAATATCAAATTTGACCTCCAAAAATTTTAATAATATCTATTTAATCAAACAAACTTTAAATGCACATTTAACAATGGTAGTATTTCATTTAATCTCACATACTATAAATAAAGTGTATTCATACTTGTAAGTTCAAAAAATAAAATGAAACATTAAAAAAGGTGTTCGCGTCCGACATTGATCCATAACCGCACGAACGAATTAATATTGAGAAGAATTTATCATTATTCGTGTTCGAATGTCACTCAGCTGGAGACCATTGTTATCAAACACTCCTTTATTGTTCGATTTATTAATTTCATTATGTGGTTCAATGGTTTAGTTAAGTGATATTAATAAATAACCGATGGTTAGATGTGTCGATGATCGCGCACTTTATCTACGGCACGATCCGCTTCGAAAGCGAGCCCTTACCACATATATTATTATGTAATATCGAAAATTAGTTGCACGTGTATATATTTTTTCGTTTTGTGTTTCGATTTCTCGTAATATCGTATATTCGAGCTATCGATAGCCTTTCATTATGCACGTTCGGCGCTAGACATGCACATGCAGTTTGAAAAATATTCGCGTGGGCAAAACAGTGCTGATGCTAAGTACCTATATAAAGTATTTATAAAGGATATAATGTTTCGATGAAAACAGAACCTCCTAAGTACCATTTAGAGTCGTATAGAGCCTTCTTTGGCGGCTTCGAACCACTGATAAACAATAGCAATCGATGCGCTCAGATCAAAGCGGTGTTCTGAGTCATCGTACGGGCGAATTCACTCGTCATAATCCAACAATTAAATAGTAGGACGTTGCTTTTAATTCAATGCTTTTCAAACTATTTTTAGTAACACTTTTTAGATATTTTTCAATTTTACTACCCAAGATAATTCTATATACTAGTCGTTATAATTTAAAGTGGCATAAGTCCACTTTCCTTATTTTGAGAAATATCTCGGAAAACATTAAATATAACGTTTAGCTATGTATATCTTCTGGATATATCAAATTAAAAGAAGTGATAACAATTTGTGAACTAGAGTCAAACAGAAATAGTATTTTTGGAACTGATAATGCCACTTTAAAATACATATAACGGCTCATATGCATGTAGGTAAATCCCAGCTTAACTGGTACTGACTTTTTGAACTTATATTTCAACGGTACTTTACAAAATTATTCCAATCCTAATTATGAAGACCTCTGATGATCATATCAAACTTATTTGTTTATTTTTTTAAAGAATGAGTTTTCAATCATATAAATAATATCACTATTGTTTGTTTGAGGTCATAAAATCATCAAAGCCATTGAAAGAAAAAATACACAAATGTTTAATACGTATATTGAGGTATATCAACTTTGACCCCTCAAAGAAACGAATTTAAATAAAAAAATAAATTATGCATGTGTAGTAATAAAATTATACTATCTACATATGTACATATACATATGTATGTACATATATGTGTCCATATTATTATATGTTTATATATCCTATTTGGCATTAGAAATAAATACTACGTAGATTCCATCTGAATTTTTTTCACATTTCATTTGATTCATTCATCGTTACACAGTTTAATTTGTAAACTCGAAAACTATTTAATTTTCAAGGAAGGACGAATACTATTTCATCATAGTTTATATCGAGTTAATTTAATTTGTACTTTTTCATTTTATTGAGTTTTTAAAGTTATGGTTTTAAAGTTTTACACAAAGGTAAATTTGGAATAGTTCCAACAGATTGATTATTTTCGAGAAAAAGTATATAGATTTGCGCGGTCTATTAGTAAGTGTAATTATATACAATATTTGAAAAACTATAACCAAATCAGACGTGATCATATATATATAATATCGTTATTCTGTCTGTGTGTCGCTTAGTCTCTTCAATTCGATAAACACAGTATGTACGTCACAGCCAAACCGCTGCCAAAAAAATTTCCGAATATAATTACGAAAGAAAAAACTTATATATATATACTGTTTGCTACCGATGATTCCTCTAGGGAAATAAGTTTCTGAGCATTTAGCGCCATCTATTGAACATTTATTTAATTAATTAATTTTTCTATTGGTGTTTTATATTGTTTATATGTAGGTAGGTGGGTAGGTATTTTTTACCATTCTTTTTCATATTAAACAATTAAATATAAATATTGAATTAAATATATTTAAAAGGTATTACAGACCGACACTATTATTCTATTATTATTTTTTTATTTAATAAATTAATATGCTAACACCCATGTGATGATATTTCATCTGGTACAACACTAGTATTTATATATGTAAATATGGTTAAATTGCTATATATCTTATGAGAAAGTTTTTGACGAAATTTCAGCACCCTCTTCATTTCATCTCCGATAATTCTGTTTGAAAATCATTGCTTTAACCTTTCGTCGACTTGAAAATTCCGCCTCGGAGGTATCACGTGTCGTGTGTGCTCTTGTCCTCGAAAGACCACCCAAGGACCTCTCTCGGTGTGAATCGTCCTCTCATTACGGCGAGAGCGGTGGCACCGTATGATTTGCAAATATCAAGAGGGAAAGAGAGACCAGGATTGGGGCTTCAACACTTCTTGTGCGAATTGTTAATGAGCCTTTCGCACTGGCGACCGACCGTACGACCCTTAACGTTGTTGTCGCTTAATTAAAACCTTACCTTTGGCCCTTGTACGGGCGCGCCGATACAACCGCAACAAATGAGTAGTTGCTAATTGCCAATTACGTATTATTTATTTGCCGGTGTTGGATTTTTTCCGACAAGAGCATGTCGCCGAAATTATCCGGTCGTCAGCGGGTTAACGACACGGACGGATACTGAGTTCGCCGCGTAAGAAACGAGTGAGATTGTAAGTATGTAATGTAATTGATTTAATTTCTAAGAAACGTTTTACCACCGGCAGTTGGTCGTATTAAAATATTTCATTGAACCTACTGAGAGCGATGAAGTACATATTATATTATATTACAGTTAAATTAAAAATTTTCAAATAAACAGTAGGCTTATTTCTGAATGGCATCAATCACAATATTAAATTTTATGATGTATGTATTATAGTGCAAAGTCTTATTCGCGTTTCAGAATTTATGTATTTCTATTCTTATCCTAGTATGGATGGTATAAAATAACGAGTCTCAGTTAGTCAATACCTACATATACATACTATACATATCTATTTAAATATGGTATAATGTGATGATTTATTAAATGCTATTTAATTTATTGCAAGATCATAACATGAAGGAAGTTTAACTAGGTAAAGGTTAATATAAAACGTACAGAGCAATATTCCTACATATGTTCATATGTATGTATGTAAATAATTGTATTGTTATAATAAAATTACACTTTTATTATATAAATAGTTAACTATTACATTCAAAATAATCAAAGGGGATTATAGTCACTTGGTACATATGTACATACATACATTACTGACCAATATTTTTTCCAAAAGTAAGTTTTAAAATAAGTTTTGGCAAATTTTAGTGTCCTAGTGTCGAAAACATTCAAATATTTATATTTTGTTTAATTATTTGCACCTACTAGTCTTAAGAAGTTTTTTGCTATCTATGTATCTATCCATAGTTTTTTTGCAATCTGCCACTGTCGCAAAAACAATTGTAAGCAGTATACCAGTGGAGACGACGGTGTGCAAATTCTAAGAAAAATCTCGTTATTATTTGTGAGAAATGAGGAGAGAGCGTGACGCGATATCCTGCCATAAATTATGTATATTATTTTAGTTATAGCTACCCAAGCGCTTCCGTCACGAAAAAAATTGGCCAATGTCATCGAATATTAAAATTGTTTTCAAATATCACAAAACTAAATTTATATTGTTAGAAACGCCTCCCGCACCCTTCTTCATATTCCCATATTCCTTCTCGCACCCCATGGGGTTCGCGCACCCCGGTTAAGAACCACTGCTCTAGAGTAATTCAAACATTTTTCAAATCAGTCCCCCAACATTTAGAACTAAATAAAGTATGCTCTATACAACTTTATATCTTAATCTATCTAATTTAATATATTTATTTTCCCAACATTCAATCTTCAAACTTTGCTCTTCTATTATACAAATCATATAAACGTATTTTTTATTCAAGGGTTATTGTTTGTACCCATGATAGGGCTTTCACTACCCTAAATACCTGCAATATATGTATACACATGCATATAATTTTGCAAATATATATACATACTCTGACATCCGCCTCCTTGCAATACTTAACGGAGACAGTAGACACGTCGAAATCAACAAATCATTCACGCAGCGTGATTTGTGTTCGCCTTCAATAATTCATGAAAAGTCTTATCGTTGTCGACAAAACGTCGACTTTGCCACTTGGTAGATACGTATAATGGGTATTCGCGTTGAATTTATAAGCCTTCACCTGTGTTCGCGACAAAGAGGCCTTCAGAGAAAAGTCCCTACCGGTGGACAAACCTACACAAAATCTCGACATCGAAACAATAGACCCTATAAAACGCGTTATTATGCGACAATTTTACATTTTCACTCGGCAAAGTGACAACCGAACTGAGTGACAACGTATAAAACGCAACGATACAAAACGCCCACGTCATACATAGTGCATGCGCGTTCAAAACTGCAATTGCAGTGTGTGTCTCTGTGTGTGAAGCGCTTCAATTTGCATCATTATTGGCGAATAATTCAACATCCATTCCTCACTCCATGACACATATGCACATCAGTTATAGCAGATGCAGTGTTAAACTAAACAAATTCGTTGATTTGTAAACTATATCTAGGGTAAGAGCTCGATTTTAGGAAACTAATTGGATTGTAAATGTATCAGTCAAAACCTCCAGGTTGAATTTTCCCACGATCACAAAAATTCATCGCTTTGTATTTTGACACTATCAAATTTAATATTGTTTGTCTGAAACTACAGTTTTAAATTTCGAATTAGCAAATTTGGTATACTCTCTCATGGTACTCTTAAATTGTGTGTATGTACATTGCAATATTTTGTGAACTTTCAAATTTGATTAGTAATACAAAAAACAATCATTCGTACTTTTGATCAAAAACCTGGAATATGTACGTACATATATTCTATAGAAAAATATATATAAAAGTCGGGATATTTTTTTTCAGACTATTTCAGACTAAATATAATAATAATAAATTATTATAAAAAAGCTACACATCGTTTTATACATATGATTAACGCCATGGATTAAATATTTAAATAAAATAAAGTAAAAAAAAGAGTAATTACATACATACATACATATATACAATAAAATAATCACTCTGCTCTTGGGTACTTTTCATGTTTAATATTTTTCATTGATTTTTTCTCTTTGCTCGCGTTTATTATTTTTGCTAACTTTTAATTATTTGCTGTAATCTGTATGGTTGTTTAAATGAATCAACGATGTTTATGTTTCAGATGTAAAAATTATATTGCTCAAAATTAAATTGTCACGATGTTGACACATAAACTATTATAGGAAAGGTCACGTTAGCTGCATTTTATTACAGGAAAGATTGAATGTGTTCAATATATGTACATACAATTACTAAATTACACGCGATTTAAATACCGAAGTAAGTGTAACAAAATTTAACTCGTGTTTATTATTAATTTTGATCAATATTTTGAAATGTATCGATTATTAAAACAATACAGTAACGATTGTTTACAAGTGCACATTAGCGTCGTAAATCAATGCGTCTCGGTAATTGCACACTGCCGCTGCGATAACGTCATAAATTGCATTTGATGCTTTGTTCGCATTCTATCTATGAACGTGGGCAAATGTCATTAAAATCGACATTAAAATGAATGCACTTTGAAATTAATCAATACTAAAATGCGAGCTTTAGTCGCGTCGGTTCAGATTTTTTACATGTAAATCTTTAATGGAAGATATTAAATAGCCGGAATGCCACGAAACATTCAAAACCGTTATTGCCTCGTTCGAAGCGTTTAGAAACGTTAAAATATTTACCATTTTTATTGAATTTGCGTGTTTGCAATCTGTTGCGAAATCGTCATCTTGAAATTTGCTAGAAGCTGTAGAGTTGTTTAAAATTGGCACACATACATACGTAATATTTCATTATGTGCCTACGTATTCTGCCATCAATGTCGTTAGATTTAAGTTTAATTGTATACATACACACACACATATATATTTATTATGTGTATATATATATTTTTTTTCAACCATTCTGGCGCATTAGGGATTCTTGTAATGCTACAATGGTCCAAATTCAAACTTAAATAAATAAATATAACTTTTATTTAATCAAAAGCACTACTAGACTTCATAATTAGAATAATCTTTGGATATTAGTTAACAATCATCAGGTTCTCTTTATCAGAATTGTTCCTATTAAAGATCTACCTTGCTTTAGCTATTCCAAAAAGTGGTAATTTTCTAGTAGGATGTCTGGCTACACTTTTCGTAGCTTAAGAAATATGCGTCGACAGACTGTAATATACATTACTTTCGGCTTTTAGTGAAGGATTGTTGTGGACATTCATGAATTTTCACACACTTTTATTGTTTGATATAAAAAATTGCAATAGCTTAAGCCCAGTTTATTCAAAAACATTGAATAGATTTTTCGAATTCAACATAGTTTGATCTCAGATCTTTCAGTATTCATTAGAGCGCTTTATTGACATGGAAAGTTTATATAAATTCCCGGTCACATTGTATGTGTATTCACAATCCGATTATGATATTATCGAGTGAATGGCGTTAATAAATATATAGAAACATCACGCGATACGATTTCGCGTCAAAACAACTACCAAACATCAATCAGGCCAACGATGCGGTTGCATACATCACCGGTTGATGTACGATCGATATTATGCGACGTGATGCATTATTGATGCCATGAAAATCAGGTTTATCAGACGGACCATTAAGTAGACGAATGGCCGCTTAGTTTAATATGTCAAGGAGAAGTAATATAATAATAACACATATATCGACGGACAACAATGCCGACATTGTGCATTGCGTCGTTGTGTTGTTGACTTTTGAAAAGCTGCTGAATCGAGGACGGTTCTAAATAACCTAATCTACGGCTTCACCTTCGTATCGATCGTTTGTTACGGATTAATATAACGACGTATGATATCACGGTGTTACTATGTTTGTACGGACGTGTTGCTCTTTACGTCTTTGTTTTTTTGTAAGGTCGCTAATGGCGAATTGATCGATTTTATTGAATGCGCTCGTGTGTTGAGTCGTGTTTATAGGTTGGGTCGTAAGTGGTGAAAGGTTTTCAATTGATTCTGTTAATTAAATTTAAAGAAAAATCAACTGTGAAAATGGATAGTTTTTTGCTTAGTACATAAATTATTACTCCATATGTAAAATGACAGTAAGAAGTTGTTCTTGGAAACTGCTGGTTTTCATTAGAATTTTTTTTGTTGGAACTACTAATTGGGATTTTATGCTCTGATTTTAATTAAAATGTCATGTTATGTTATTTTATTAATAACAGTGTAAAAAAATGGTGTTAATTATGTATGTAGATAGTATTTGACAGTTCTTCTCTTTGCTAAGTTCACAGATAATTCATGACTTACACTGAGCAACAAAAAAAAAATACTGAAGCGCTATAATAATCATTTACCGCTCGAACTAGTTAATTAATATAAAAAAAAACCGGATAGAAAACTAATCCTTGCAAACGTAGTAAAATCTAAAATTTGAAAACACCTGAAAATTGATTCCAACACTAGGCGTAATATAGCAATACTAACTAGGCTTTGAGCTAAATACTGCAAAAGCCAAGAAACTGTAAAAATTGGACATTTTTTCAACAAGAGCAAACCAACAAAAATCATTATCATATTCGAATTTAATGAGTAAAAGTTAGTAAAGAATGTTTATTCTCCGCCCAGGTAACTCAAAAAAATGATTTTTTGTTGCTGAGTGCTATCATCCAGTCTAGCCTAGTAGAGGGTTTAATTTTTTTTAAAGTTTGATACGTTGTGTGAATATTTCAAATTTTCCCATAAATATCTCTAAGATAAGACATTAAGCTATCTAGAGGGTCATTTGGAGCATACATTTGGAGAGTCAACTCAGTATTCAGTTGAAGAAGTCTAATGACATTTTCATATGGCTAAATGTGGGGAAAAGTGATGAAATATTGAAGTTACATATATGTGTAAATTCATGTATGAAGCAAGAGAAGAGTGAACGAGTAGGATTATGGTAGAAGAAGAAGAAGAAGTTGACGAAAATTCCATGTTTGAAGTAGGTCATGAAAAATAAACTAGGTTCAGTAAGATCTGAAGATGACGGGATGAAGGAATGCTGCCACAACTATCGAAATTTATATTTCAAATTTGAGTTAAATTCCCTTATTTATGGCTATTCCCTGTATATGGTCTATGTGGTGTGCATTTGTGCACATCTGACTCGTTGAAGTCTTCGAGGCACTGACTGTGTGATTTATCTGCCTAATAATGTAAGTGCTAGGTGCTGTCCATGCCTGAGATGCGCGTAGGCAAAATGCACCACATTGTGAGAAATTGCATGCCATTATGCATCGTGCTTATAATTCGAACCGATCTGATGTGTATAATTCCAGTTAAAAGCCACTCAAGCCATTGATATTCCACGATCGCGGTTCATATTTCGTATGAGAACAGTTTACATACATATTGTTGCTAATGCTCGATGCGGTCTTTTGATTCCCAATGAATTTGAATTAAATATGCTTTACTACTTTCACGCGCTTTCCCATCTTGCATTCCGCAAATTCTTAATACATAAAGCTTAAATTAAATTTTTCTACATCTTCTTGAGTGCATAAACAGCACCATTTTAGTCCGTGTGCAACTCAAATTGTTCTCTCATATCCTTTTCTCCAGTCATCTGGGTCATATTTTTCACCTAAAAGTTTATATTTAGTCCTTTTTGTGCGAAAATTCTACGTAAAATTAGATTGTACATTATAAGTAGGGGACAATATGTATGTTAATAATAAAAAGGGATTGAAAGTGAGTGAGAAGCACGGACAAGGTGGCACTTATGATGAAGCGTGTGAAAATACTATAGTAGCAGTGGGCAGCTTAGTAAAATTGTGGCAGACTGGTTACTAAATGGTATCCAAATGGAAATATTTTATTGAATTTCGAAAATTGAGAATATTTGTTTTGAGATGATACATAACATAGTTAAAAAGTTTAACTACAGCGAGTGGGGAAGTTGTGCTACTGTGTACTAGGGGCTTTATTATAATATTCTAGACATATGAATAGGACATTTAATATGAAAGTGCAAGATAAATGTTAAACATGGATCAATTGGACATTGGTCAGGTTAATTAAGAAAAGTTACGGTTGATACTTAGCATTTGCATATACATATGTATATGGTTGTGCGAGATAGGCAAATATGTAGAGGATTGGATAGATTTTCATCCAGCAGTGGTTGCTAAAGGTGTGACTAAGATATTATTACAGTAAGAATATTTTAAGTACGTTAAATGTTACTTTTAAACGACGAGAAATACATAGTACTGTATTGAATGAGTGGCGATTGTCGAGCATGTCATGATGAATACGACAACATTTCGTGTCCTTCTGCGCGACTTCTATGGGAGGCTTTAGCCATGCGGAAGGTCATTATTCTTGCTCAGATCCTCAGGTGTCTTTGTGGTAGGTAGGCACCTTTGTTGGCGAACTGTTTAGCCACAAAGAGGCCAGAGCACGCACTCGCCATACATCATCGCGAGAAACCACCTGTGACGTAACATATACACAATAGGTACGTATGCACAAGAAAGAGAGCTTTGCGAGGTCACAACTGGAGCTTTCGAAGTGAAAATGCAAACGAAACAATCGCTTTGCGCAGCTGGGCACATTCGATTGGATATCCGTTTATGTAAAACTTCATTAAGCATTCTGGAATAATGATTGAGTATCGCTGGCATAATTTTTGAATGAATGTGTTGAATGAAAGCATCAACCTTACACACACACCTTAAATTAACACGTTAAAATATGCACTTCCTGATGATGATAGATTGCGCTTGAGTTGATGGAGTAGATACAACATTTGCAAGTTCATATTGTAGGCGCTAATAGCTATTTATATCTGGGTCAGATTTAAAGAAAAGCTGGATTCAGATCAGAAGATACAGTGCAAATAATGAAGGTAGAAAAGTTATAGCTTTCAAATTAGATACCTATACTGTTGGAAATTTTAGTTGAGGCACTAGTTAGATGAAGAAATGTAGGATGTGGTCAAATGGTACCTGAAGGATGTATGAATAAATTATATTGAGAAGAAATAATTCAGATACTGTGTGAAATTAGATATCGGTGAGATTTATGTTTCTATGACTTTTTTGCGTATTTGTTTTGGAGTTCTTAAAACAATTTTGACTAAGCAGGGGTTCCATTGAGACATATTCACATCGTATAGTATCACTCAGTACAATTACATTTCAACTGGATGGTCATTAAAATCAGCCGGGATATGCATTATACTAAAAGGTGCTGAAAAGAATACTGCTACAATAATGTGGTGAATTGTTGATGACTTTGAATGTAGTACATATAATTAGACGCAAGCAAGATTTTGTGACTGTATCAAGAAAGGTTGACAGGCAAAATATGAGCCGTTATATTTGAAATTGGCAGAAGTCGAATTTTCAGTTACATAAACACATTTCCTTTTTGACTTAATTCACAAATCGTTATCACCTCTTTTAATTTGATATGAACAGAATAAACGTATTACAGGCCATCAGTATTTTTTTAATATTGTTAAACGCAAAATATCATATTTAATGTTTTGCGAGATATATCTCAAAATAAGGAAAGTGGACTAATGCCACTTTAAATAATAACTGCTAATATGGTAAATGGTTCAGATCATAAGATCACCTTTTTCATTTGTTTTATATTTGCAAATTTCAATTTCTTCTTATATTCTATCTTATAACCTTTTCCAAATATTTTAATACTATAGTTTAATTATGAAATGTACTACATATTTTGTCATGCCTTTATTCTTTACTTTTTAATTTGTTTTCCTTATATTTATCTTTTTCATTTTTGTAAAAATCTATTATTGGACTCGGATGTTACATATATTATTTATTTACTTTTTGTTTTTTTTATACCTTGTATCTCTGTACATCCTGTCTGTTGATTTTTCAATTAATAAAATAAAATAAAATAAGAGGATTTATTTAATAAAGTACTGGTAGTATTGCATTCTCGACCTTAAAGGTTAAGGAAGAGTTAGTTGTAAGAAGACATTTTGAGATTGAGATTGTTTAGAGTCAAGTGAATTCATATAGGATAAAATTCAAGTAACTGACTGTAGATTTCAATATAACATACATATGTATATAAAACAATGTGCTAGATAGAGATGTGCATTATGGATTGCCGACGAGACAATGCACAAGCCCCAAGTCTGTACATATGTCAGCACACGTGTACAGGACACTTTACTTTGCCCGATGCTTGTCTCGTTCCGGTGCATTCGAGCGGTATTTATTTGTGATCTTCGGTGGTATACAATCTCTTGGTTGCAATGGTGCATCATGGTTTTACGACGAGCCATATACGGACATTCACTGGCTGCCGCCAATTGGCGTCTGACGGACATTGGACGACCGAAGATTGTTTATCCGTCGGATGTTACATCGCGTCGGTCCGTGGGAATTGTGATTTATTGGCATCTAGATGCACTTTTGTAATGGGGAACTTTATGGTGTACATACGTATGTGTGTCGTGAAATGGTCCGGTAGCGCGAAACGAGAGCAGATGTGTGGAAAGCTGCGGAAGAACCTGTTAGTAGATGGGTTAATTAAGGCGGCTTGTGCAATGACACGTTGAGTATGATACGTTTTATGGCTAATCCGTTTTTAAATGGTGTAAATATGTTGTCGGTGTAAAGATTGTTATTTGAACGTTTGATTATGGTTGTTGAACAATTTCTAAGTTCTAATTGGCACTGTTGAAGGTCGACGTTTGCCGTTCAGGTATATCCTTGATTAAGTTCGTATTCAATATAGGCATGTTTGTATATGTATGTATTTATGTAGGATTCTTATGTAATATCTGGAAATATGTAAAGGATCTGCTAAAGGAAGTGTATCTATATGAAAAAAACATTTGTGAAAAAATTGGTTTAAAATTGACATAATTTCAAGATTAAGTCTTAAAATTGAATATATTCATTGTATAATTAAAAAGGAAGTATGTATGAAGTATTAAATTGTTGAGAAAATATACTAAATTTTCTTTGATGAACTTATAAATTAAGTTACTCATGTAAGTAATACATATGTATTTATAGGATTAATAAATGAATAGAGCATTGTAAAATGATTTCGAATTGTAAGTAACATTTGACTCTTGAGTTGAGTATTTAATCGTGTAAAAGATTTATATAGGAAAATTCACCTGCTTTTACATATGTTCTACAATAAAAATATATTTATATACATATTTATATATGTACATATATAAGCTTATTGTCAAATATTTTTTCATGTAAAATTAATACGCATAATAGGAATGACTTTACACAAAAAAAAATCCCTAAAGTGTCAAAAGCATACAAAAACATAACATACGTGGGTGATAAAAGGCGATTACATCATCGAAGAAAAGATTGCATCTTCAGAAAATTGTACATAAGTGCACTCGACTTGCGGTTTGTTTTGTTTTTTCGAATATTTCCCAAGACCAGTGCCCACCTACCGTCACAATTTATTTATTAAAACAATTAATAGATTCGGTATAAAAAACGATGAGAAGCACTTCGATACAATTAACACGTGGCGTACCTATCTATCGCGTTTTATATAAACACACCTACCAATATAAAGTAAATACAATTTTATATTGATGCACGTGAGCTTGCAACTTTATATTACAACGGCACTTCGCTATTAATATAGTGCCTTTTTTGAACTATTTTTCCGGGCAGTTTATAGTTTTAATGGATGTATGTACATAAGTCAATCAAGTAAACGAGCGGCCTTGCGTTATGCATCCGCTCCTAAGAGCTTCAAGTGCATTTGCATATGGAAGATCTCGTAAAATGTGCAATTTGAATATGTATTATATTTTTTTAATAACGGCTTTAGTAACTTAAAATGAAGAAAATCAATTTTGATGAATGATTTTTGAAATCAAAGTTGATGAACAGTCTATTGAATATCAATTTTCTGATACATTTAAATATTATGCTGTAGTTGAGTAGCTGGCTAGATTGTTTATTGATAAAATTTTAATTTTCCGATGATTTTCTTTTCGAAAAATAGTGTTTGCCTGCACCCTCTACATTTGTTCAATCTAGCATCTATAGGTATATATGTAACTTGTATCTCTTTTATGAAATTAATAAAAAAAGACTTTCAATGATGCCAATTAAATTTGAACAAAACTGTAATGAAAGAGGTGTAATTGTAAAGCGATTATATTATAAAACCAGCTTTCGAAAAAGGCAAGACCTTCAGAATTGGTTAATGATTGGTCAAGGGCACTACTTTGATGATAGCTAATATAAAAACATGGTTCTCAATGAATCAGGGTCAACCAACTTTTGTCAGAATTTGCCAATGCTGTTCATGCCTTTCAATTGCTTCTGTATAACGTGTGTTTTTTTACTGATATGTCATCACGATTACTTCCAAAAACAATAATTGATAATTTCATAAATAATTCAAAAGTGATTCGGGTTCGAGAGTTTCTCGTCAAATTTTGTCAATTTTATCTGAAATCAACGTTGAGATGGTTCTATATAAAAGCAGCATCAATATTATCTTTCTGTCTTCTTCAGAAAACGATTTAATTTGTACTTAAATATAAAATATTTTAATAATGGAGTGTTGGGTTTAAGATTTTATCATTTTCTTTAAAATTTTAAAGTGGTTGATCCAAAGTTTCATATGAGATGACGATGGCTATATATGTATAAAATAAACTATGTTTCTAATCAACCACTGTTTGTTGATTTCGACCATTTGACGACAAGACTGGGTGTTGAGGCGGGTCTCAACGATGACATCATCTCTGGGTCGGTTTCACCATCTGACATAGAGGTGCGCCGTTTGCTGCAAGCACACCAGCAGCCAGCCACAGGAAATGACTGAGATGATGGCCTCCATTCAAACGCAGATTTATATAGATAGAACCGGAGTGAGACGAAGATGGCAAGATATTTGCATACGTGCGATCCGTCGAAACCGGTGTGCTTCAAATTGAACACCGGACAAGTTTAATTTAGTGCCGAACGTATGCCGTTGTGGTTGGACCGCAACTGCATTGTCGATTCTTTTGCAACATGTCAATCAGCATTTCGCAGAGGTTGGGGCTATACAGAGTGGTGGGGTGAACGACAGGTGGGGCCATATTGACGCCCACCGCCCACAAATGATCCCCCCTTTATTTGTCCCCCACCTTTTGAAGTAGTCGTTTTCAGATTTGTGAAAGAGACGTCCATTGAACCGTTACGAAGATGGCTAATTTTCAATTTTCTCCGTTCCGGTTTTCCTCGTTTCACCTGTTGGCTAACTAGATCTAGTCGCCGATATTGATTATTCACGACATTACCCCATTAAATGTATTCAATCGATGATACAATGTAGCGATGCTCTTTAATTTACCTGTCGATGCGATGCTCCGTCTAAAGTGGCCAGTTTTTGCAAGGTAAGGGTCATTTGTGAATCTGTCTCTTCCGGGTGTAATCATAATATGGTTAAAATTGGCATCACATTTTAAATAAAAACCACTTCCACTGTTCAGATCGCTTTGATATTTTACCGATTTTTAAATCATATCTTTATGCCCTAAGTTTTTATATTTGGTAATGTTATATAAAGAAATTTTTGTATGGAATTATGCTTTAATGCAAATAGAAATTGTATAAATTTCACTATTAAATATTTATGTCGCATGCTAGTACTTACGTACATATTCAATTTATATATGTATGGATATTCATGATTATTTTTTGTATTTTATTTAATTATATTACTTTTTAATTTTAATTTTTTTTATTTACACCAGTAAAAAGTTTGTTATATGTATGTATTTGAGAAGTTTATAACAAATTCTAATAAATTATTTTGCAATAAGCTAAAGTGTACTTAATTTATTACATTGAAAATGTTATAGTCCGTAATTGATTTTTATTACTTACATATATCAAGTTGTAAATCTTTATTGATTATTTGATTACATTTTTAAATTCGTTTATGAAGATAAATTAATAAAAAAAATGTTAATTAAAAATTAATTGATTATCTTTAATTACGACAGTAAAAGCTCGCCGTAAATGGAATGATTTTGTCGTTAAAGAAAAATTTGAAATAAATTGTGGTTTTGATGGCGAAAATTGGCAGTTTTACCATAAAAATGAACATCGAAATGTTTTTTTTTACTTTTCATAGGTGGTTATTATTAGCCTGGTGAATTTTTTTGTGTATACATTATGTGTAATACCATAGGTTTTTTTTTAATTTGAATTATTGAAGTGCTGATTTCTTATAGTAGGTACATAAGACACTTAAGTTATTTGAAAAATCAGTTTATAGATTTTTCAATACCCCCCCATTAGGAGTATATTTTATTTTTTGTAAACAGTTTGTGAGCATTATGTATGAATCATTTCAACCACTTTGGTGAGCTTTTCAGTACTAAAAAACGCATTTAAGTTGCATCATTGTTAACAGACGAGCTTTGAGTATTATCAAAATCGTTTTTATAAAACAATTTCCGGAATTGTATCTGACGTATGATCCAAAGTACATTTTAAAAGTAGATTCCTTTCAAATGTCACCAGCCACAGAAGACGCCTATTTTCATTATTTTATTTTTTGTGTATGTCATTCCTATTATACTGACATCTCAATATTGAATCTCGAGCAACGAACAATGGAGCGAAGTTCTCATTGTCGTAACCGACACGTAACCCGTCAATATTTTGACAACTCGTATGGGGTATTGACATTATGAATAAAATAAATTCAACTATTTATCTATTCTAATCGATCGGTTTATTTTAACCAGTAAGTGTTCTTTGGCGCCTCGCAGTCTTTTCCGGTCGGAAAGCCTTCTTCATAAATAATATTTATCGATATCTGTTGACAAATAGTCAATAATGTGTTTCTATTTTTATTGTTTACGCTGTAATGGACGTTCAAAATAATAATAATACAAGAAAAATACAATTCGAGAAGTTAGATAGAGCATAGGCTCGAGTGGTTTGTTGTATAGATATATGTAAGTGAGGGGAACGCCTACGGTGTGTCCTACACTGATTTATTTTCAATGAAGAGTAACAATTGTGTAAAACAACTGATTTATTTTGATGGAATCGTATAAAATTATTTTTTATTGCCCCGCCCGTCGGTAATCTATTGTTGTCGATGTGTGGCCCCCCCCGAATCTAACGGACGATTTTTACGACGACTAAAATTCAAAATGGTACAAGACGTTAAAGGAAACTGCCTTAGTTTGTGGAAACCTAGTATGTAAAAGTAGCCCGAATACGAGTGATCATTTAAAATAGTTAAATTGTGTTGTTCGAAATGTATGTATGACGCGAATGATATTTCAATTGAGTTTCATAAATCTACAAAAGCCATAAAAATAAGACAAACTTATTATGTAGTTAGGAATAAATAAGAATGCCATAAGATGAAAAATCAAATGCAACTATTGTTGCAATAATTTTGCTATTCCTAGTCAGTTTTGAATGATCAAAATGGTTCAATTACATTATTGTATGATGTTTCGGTCAACTTTTTATAGCTAAGATAAATATTAATAATTATTTTTCAATTTAAATTTGATACATGCTCAGAGTATAATATTTTATTTTATTATTTTATTTTACATACATATGTATATACCAGAAAAGCCTGACAGGTAAACCCCAATGCGCCTTCCTGGCAAATTACAAACATCGATATTCAAATTTTAGAATAATCTTAACGAAGCATCATAGAGACATCTATCGATAAATTTTTTATAAACTTACATTATCGGAGCATTTTTTTTTTATATATAAATCGTCAAATTTTGAGATATTGAAAACTTTGCAGCATTTTTATACGAATCAGCGAAATTTGAGATGCCGAAAGCCCGAAAATGCGAGAAATGGGTTAAGGTTGCCAATTTGTTGGAACAGTTTCAATGAATATCAGATAAATTAACAAACTCTGATAGGAAACGATCGACATGGAATCACAAACTAAGGTTTGGCCAGCAGCAACCAGTGGAACTCGAACCTGTGACCACTATGTTCGAAAGAATATATGCTTACCACTTACCACGCTGCTGGCTATATATACTATAAATAAATAAATAAAAATAATATATTATAATGGCTTTTTTCACCACGTAGTAAATAGTTTTTAAAATTTATTTTGTATCTACCTATAAATACTTATCTTCAATAAAATTATATTTTTATTTTAAAGCTAAGAGACCGTTTTCATAGATCAAAGATCAGTAAACAAATTTACGCAGTGATTTCGTGAATTAATATTATACAAAACATTAAATGAATAATTCATTAACATATGTATGACCTCTTGTTCAATATAAATAATCATAAAAATAATATGACATACATGATACATTGGGTGTTTACTTGTATTCCACTCGAAATGTTTTCTAGCACAGATTTGAAAAGATTAATATCATATTAAAATCATTTTTACATTGTGTGGGTAATTTAGATTAATGAAATATTATTCGCTTGCACTTTATATGGATTTTAGTATAAAAAAAAACAACTCGAATAGCAATTAAGAGTTCCCTTGGCCTACAATACGAAGCGTTGCAACATTTTCTGCAATCAAAATATTAAAAACAATATAAGAGATCGCGCTTATTGTCAATGGTACCATCCAAAACGAGACAGGGGGTCGTCATCGATTGTTTCACTGACGAAATTCGAAATTTTAAAGTAAAATTTCAAAATAGCACCAGCCTCTGGGTACGGGTCGGGTCGCGTTCATGACTAATCGTCGAAGAGGAAGTGTGGGCGACCCCAAGATGCCTTTTAAGTCCACCATGAATTAAGTTTCATTATTGCGAGCCTCCTTTTAAAATTAAAATTATATGTAATCATTATCTCGTATATATTCACGTTTGATTAACCGTTATGAGCGATTGAGCAACCCTGCACTGTCGCCTTCTGGTAATAATTGATGCGTTTTTGAGACCATGTTTGTGCTGCGATGACAATTATGACAATTGCTGAACCCGAGAATGGCACGTAAATATTAATTTTCAGCATTGAATTTGCATAATAGGTGTGAGGAAAAATTATCGAGCTGGTGTATTTTATGATGATGAAAATCTTAATTTATTTATTGTAATATTTATCTTGAAAATTACGAATATACATATTTTGATACGTTTTTTTCTATATTGTTTTAGAAAGGATGTATAGTTTAGAGGCTCTCAAAATTTAGTGAAAGCTATCTTATACATACAAACATATGTATACATATATGTATATTGGATTATTGTATAAGTTTGTACCTGATTTTCGTCTATGATGATAAATATTTTTTAACGATAAACGGGCATAAACTTATGCAATCATCTAATATAATATTATATAAGTCATACGTTGTACTTATTGAAAGTTAAATTAGAGTTTATATTTATATTACTTGTGGTTTTACCCGGCTTCACTCGGTATGTGTAATATCAACCGCTTACACATGGCTAATCTAATAGTAAACATTTTATTAAATTTATTTGTATAGTTTTATTTTATTTTAATTTATTTGAATATTCATTTAATTTTTTTTTATTAAATTTAACGTCACGGATTCTACGAACCAAAACATACATATGTACATAGAAAGTCTCTTTCTAAATTATATATTAGATTAGTCAAATTACCTATTATTTTTCGGGTGGGTGAAAGTTAGAAAAATATTAAAACTATTATAAAAGTTGAGCTTTGTCGGAAAAGTTAGTGTAAGTTAGAGTTAACATCGAATTTTGTGTTTTCAATTATTGAAAAATGTAGAAAACTAAATTAGAATATGTATATAATATACATACATATATTGTAGAGTAGCCAGTGTAGATCAGGCAGATGAAATTATCAAAAAAAAACCCTTCCATGGATTCTGAATCCTTTCAATCCATTCGTCTATTGTTTTGGTTACAGTATAATGAGATTGTTTACTAAATTTCGTAGTCCTAAGTTGAAATGTTGGCTTTATATTCTTCTTTGGTCTTTGGTAAAAAAAAAATCAGTAAAAAACATTGGTTTTAAATCTAAATAATAAATTCGCAAATAAGGGATTGAGAGTCACTTCGATTATGCGATAAAAATATGTACAAGCGTAATAATCACAAAATAAATTCAACATGTGATATGCAAGTTTATGACTTTTGTATTTTAAATCAAAATAAATAATTTGGGATTAACGCGCTCGTAAATATTTTTATTATCTTTTGACGCGTTTTATTTTTTTCCCCAACGCGGAATCCTATGTATTAAATTTTGCATTATACAGCCGCATTTCAGCCTCGAAAGTGTTGCGCGAGCGATAAATTTTCGATATTCATATAATATTACACGCGCATATTTTAAAATGAAATCAGATTCACTGAATATTGAACGATTTTATTTATTAACGCAACAGACGAATAGGAATGCAAAACAAGTGGATTCGCCACGGATTAGATTTGAGTTTGCACAAGTCGTATGTAAAAACTAGTCGGTCGCGAATTTTATATCATAATCGTAAATTTTTAAATGCTACGAATACAATTCTCTTATTTTTTTTGAACACGCACGCCACTGGTGGATCCCCGTGGACACGTATGTATGCATTTGCATAAAGCCTCGTATTTGCCGATATTGAAAATTGATTTTGGCCTTTCATTTTTATTATATAGGTGCATATACACGTCACATCCTGTGCGTGGCCTTTGCACCTTGTACACGTATAAATATACCACATATAAATGTATATTCATATGTCCTTTTTGTTCAAAATAAAACGAGATAAAACCGAGAAGTGAATAATAAAAAAAAGGAGTAAATAAAAAATAAAATAAATAAACACACTGGAACGACACGTATGCAAACGAAAGAACGATAAAACATGAAACCCCTCGTTTATTTTGCACGAATGGACTTTTACAATCTTTTTGACTTCTTTGCGACGTCAATAAAAAATTTATTCTAAAAGTTTTAGACTAAAAAGTTTCCGGAAAGCTTTCTAAAATCGCGTACAACAGCATCGAATGATATTTCGCAATAGTTCAGTTGTTACGCAACGAAAGGTAAAGGCATAAGATTTCTTCATGATTTGATGCTGTTATTTATTATTTAACTTACGGATCGGTTGACCACACCCGATTTTTTTTAAACAGTAGCGTTTTATTATACTTAAAAGTGACACATACTGAGTGTGCGTAAACGTCGAATAAAAACCAATGTTTATACAAGTCATCCTTGCATTCTTTTTTATTAATAAATTCACAGCGATATATGAAATACACAGAATTAAAGGCCCAACAGTGTATCGTGTTTCAAACTCGTTCGTCTCGTTAAATATCCCTTATGAATATTAAACGAAGAAAAGCTACAATGCCATTTTCGAAAACCACATACATACATAGCATGCTTGCTTTGAGGAAGTAATATATATTTTTTCAATAAAACAAAACTGGCTTTCAAAACTTTCAGTTGTCAATTTATGTGAATAAATGAATAAAAAAATGAATATATCTGCTAGGTATTTAAAGGGTTAATGAAACATTTGAAAGCTACAAAAAAAAAAACTTTCACTGACTCGGACCACTGTGTGTGCTCAAAAAAAAATATATATGTCAATCGATTGCTAAATGTAAAATTGAAAATATATACATGTATCAACGACGTTAAGGTGCAGTCAAAACTTAACGTGGGTGTTCATTGTACAATAATTATACTAGAGTGGCTCGTTACATTGACCCAAAAATTATCTATGAAAATTGCATGCGTACATATGTACATGTATGTATGTACATATGTAGGTACCTATAGATTGAATATCCATTGTTTCTTATAAATTTTTGGTTTTTTTTTTGAAGGATTGTGTTTGCATTTGTGTTTTCTTTTTCCATGGCGAAGACAGTCAGTCGATAGTAGGGAAAATATACATCAATATGCATCCAGACGCAGATGGGATATCGCAACTTCAACTCTCTTACTGTGGAAGTCGTATTGTCTTCGAATTCTTGCTACTGGACAATGTCAATACTCTTATACAGACGAAGCATTAAACGTGTGCTTAGTATTTTTGGAATTAATTTATATGTGATGTTATTCACCCAGAAAATGTTGCACCCTGAAAATTGTGTGAGTGAAAACCGAGGCACAATTTTGATGGACAGTTTCCATTAAAAAAATCTTATATGCAATTGATGGGATCTTTTCTTTTTGACGAACAAAATGGTAGGGCAGATATCAAAAAGGAACTTATGGCAGTTTTTTCATTATATTATTAAATTTTAATTTATTTGCTTTACTTCTATAATGATCATTTCTTCTGAAAATATGCACACAAACAAAACTTCAAAGGAGAATACTTAAAGAAAGGGCAAATTGAATATGTATATAATTTTTAATTTTTGTTTAGTTGTCACATATGTTTTTTTTTTATGTTATTCATATATTTATACCAGGAAGGCCTAATAGGTAAACTCAATGCACCTTCCTGGCTAATTATAAAAAAACTAATAATCATTGATTAAATGAGAAAAATATACGTGTACATATGCCAAACACATGTATGTACATAATTGTAAATATGTCAGGGATAAATAAGAATCTATTCGAAATATGTTGCCTGACAGAACTGTATGATGCAATAAAAACATCAAGACCCTCAGACAGCAATATGTAAATCTGCAGTTTTTAATATACAAAGTTTAAAATTTCATGGTACTTTAGCTTGGACTACAGTCTGTTATTTTTTTTATTATTTGTTTATTTAAAAATTTGCCATAAATAGACATAGGCGTTGGCTTGATGCTATCAAAATAACAATAGATTCCTCCATTACTGTAAAAAGCAAGAGAGCAAAAAAGCATGGTTGACAATAGTGAACCATTTTTTGTGCCCAAAAGCATCGCCCAATGCCAATATTTGGTTATATACATATATTTAGTAGCATTTAAATGTTTTCCCCCAAATTTCACTCGTTTGAGATACTTTGAAAATTGCAACTATTTTCGCATTTCAACTATTTTTGACCAATGAGTTTACAGATACATATGTACAAGCAAAATTTTAGAACTGAACTACAGCCTAATATATATAGTTAAAAACATTAGTCTAATATATAATTTCGAAAGAGACTTTGTATGTACATATGTAAGTTTTGGATAGTAGAATCCGTAACGTTAAATTTAATAAAAAAAACAAATTAATATTTACATAAAATGAAACTATTTGAATAAATTTAATAAAATGTTTAATATTAGATTAGCCATGTTTAAGCGGTTTATATTACAAATACCGAGCGAAGCCGGGTAAAAACACTAGTGTAAAATATATCGGAAAAATTACGTGTGACGAATTACATATACATATGTAGTTGAAGACTTTCACTGTCGTTCATCATATCTTCAAATCACTTACAGAACACTGATTCATTCGATTGAATAACATTTAAGTGCAGGAAGTTGCAAGCGATCGAGTGGATGAATTTGTCGAATTTGAAGATCAATTAAAATATTTATAATTTATAGTATAATATATGTATGACTGTGTATGGCAGAGGAGGAGTACCCAGTGTGGTGTAGTGAGCGCGATAACAACGGGGCAATTCATTGCGGACAGTCACATGCCAAACAATGAAGGCTTTTTGTTCAGTGTCGTGTGCGAGGAGGGGCAGGCCCGTCCCCGACAATCAGACAAGGGACGACAGCCGGCCTGCAGGCCGCTGCCCCAGGCGGAGAGGTGTGCCCCTCAGATGGTATCTCCATTAAACGCTCGGTAAACATTGCGATTGGAGATAAAACCGAGAGCCACGGCCGTCGCCGTTGCCGTTGATGCTGCTGCTGCTGCTGCTGATGCTGATGCTGGTGCTGGTGCAGCTGCGGACAGACGTCCAAAACTTGCGACGTCACCCACACGCGAATTCGAGATAGCCATGATGTTTCGTATGTGAAAAAAATGAGAGGGAAAAGCTACTTTCTGTGTGCGAATTCCGCGAAGTAATAGCAACGAGGATGTTCATAAAAATAATTATAATTTATTTCAAAACTAGTTTCAAGCAACCGGCTCGCACTCTTTCCAAGCTCCAAGTAATACAAAATAAATCCCTAAAAATAATTCATAATACACCCATATATACTAACTTGAAAAAACTGCATGCCATATATAATATTCCGTTTGTTACAGACATTACTAACAAACTAACCAGTAGATGCTATGACAGAATCACTAATAACCATACTAACACACTTGTGAAGAGTCTCGGTGATTACAACAAAATGTCTATACCCTTCAGGTATAAACAAAGATTACCTAAACAAAATCTGCTTTAGATCGTCGACTTTAGAGAGTCTTTAATTAATATTATGTATTAGATGTATTATGAGCATTTATAAGAATTGTAAATAGGTTTTTGAGCTCTTTTGCCTACATATTATGCTGTACATTAACATTATAATAATATAATACTATGATTACTAACCAAATTAAATTAAAATTGTAAAATAGAAAATGATCAGTAGATCAGTAGCTATTAAAATATATATAAGATGTATTATGAACATAATTTCGTAATAATAAAAAGCATTTAAAAATCAAAAATCACTATGTACGTATGCCAAGAAAAGTGGACGTATGCCACTTTCTAATATAACAGATCACATGTGTCTGTTTACAGATTAAATGATTAAATGTGGATGTGAAAAGACAAGGTTGATGATTCTTATAGAGAAAATATTTATTTGTGATAAAGATTTAATGTTGATATTTTGGCCATGATAAATTCCTCTATTACATGCAATAATTCAACTAGAGTATTTTGGAATTTCACGATGCTATATCATATCTTCATTAAAAGAAAAAAAATCGCATAAAATTTAGTGCTGTCTAGATTGAGTTGTTAAGTGAATTCGTAACCATAAAATTGGCTTGTCCAAACATTTCGACGTATCGATACAATATAATAACACGCTTCAAGTACAATATTTATAGTGTAAAATTTCTAATAAATATCATAAATCACACGCTCGAAAAACGAAAACAGATCGTAACATATAAATTTCAATAAAAATCGAAACACCGTATCGTCTCGCGCGCGAGAGGCTTAAATCAGGAAAACCATATATGGTTCAATAATTATAGCCTTTCCATCGAGCTAAACAAAGAATTCAATAAACCATTGATTTGATAATATCGCCAGGCGTATAGTTGAGCACTTTCAAAGAGAGGCCCCCACCGTAATGAATTATATCGGCTTTTATTTCGTGCTCTTTTTTTTCCCTCCATCCTTTACTTGACCAGATATTGGTTTTATGAATAGCTATCTGATTGTTGAATATATTAAGACGAACTTGCACAATGAAAAACCGCAACCTCTCCTAGCGCATTGCGACTATCATGACACATATTTTTTTCCCTCTCTATTTAAAACGATTTAATATTCGATCAATCAAGCCGGATCAACTCATGCGAAATATTATTCCACTAATGATCCGACTCGAAACTCATCGGATTCGGCTATTTCGATACGTAAATAATATAAATAAATCGTATGCATGCGCAGAGCATGTAAGACCATTTCGATGAGTGATGATAATCAATTTTTAATGACGGTTTCGAGATTAAGCTACGGAGCTTTGAGCCGCAGGTAGGTTCGGCCGAGCGGCGCATGCATAATTATGTTCAATAATAGACACAATAAAAGATACAAGACGCTATAGTACAGTGTTGTTGAATGTTAAAAGCGTAATCCATATCCTCTGGATTGTTGCATTCAATGGGCAGATATATGAGAAATCACTTAAAGAGTTTAACATCGTAAAACGCATCATCGAGAGCCTTATCGGAAACTCCGTGTGCGTTATTGTTGTAATAAATAAATTTCGCTATCGGAAATCGACTCGTGTGTAGGTTTCAATTTCAAAACAATTCATACACAGGTTGAATTTATATTATACAAATTTAAACAGTTTTCAAAAATATATAAATAATTAAAATTAAAAGTTAAATTGGTAAAATTATTACAAAGTAGCGGTTATTTAACGTTCTGACATTCCGACATGTGGTTGTAAAATGATGAAGCTACATAAAGTTTATAATTAAACTTGCATTTGAAAGAAAGTTGTCTGGTATTCAGCAAAATTGATTTAGCATTATGTGAGAAAATTTATCGATATTGCTTGAATATGCCATCATCATTAAATATGCCATCAAAATATTTAACGTAACTAATATGGTAACATGGAAAGCTAGTTATATGTATTTATGTATGTATGATTACAATATAAGGCGTCTGCAACACGTTTCCATTCGTCTTAGCCATCAACCACCTATCTCACACATTTTCTGATCAATATTCATCCACTCATCATCATTTCGGCCTTCTTTTCGCCCGTTTATATTCTCTTATTATCAATAGGTGAACTTATTGATGATAGGTGAATAAAATCAGTCTTGAATGGAATCCAAAAACATGTATTTCAAGAATGATCGAGTGAACAATCGATGAATTGAGGAAGGTATGGAGTTCGGAAGGTTGATACAGCTTTAACACTTGCCACACTGTGATGGATAGCGAGTGACCAATACTTGCATTTTATTTTATTCTCCAAATAAACTGAGTGCAGGATCATCATATTTTATGTATTCCTCATCAAAACCTCTATGATTCGAAATAAAAACAGTGATCAATATCAACAGAAATAATTATTTTCGCGGAAAGCCGAAAGTACACGTGCCTCATGGATGCGAGAGAGAGAATAATTCAGTACGCGCCACGCTCAACGGTCAGAGTGAGAATGATATTCGGCTTGGAATGACGATTATTCGAAATTTAATACATGATAAAATGATTTTTATATGTAATTAAAATAAATAACCTCGCAAAATTTGCATTATTTTAATTTGAAATATGTACATGTGTTTCAACTGGACGCTTTGCGCCCATCGCAGTGGCTAGCGAAGTTATGTTCAGTATGGCATGTGTTAATTAAGGAGCTGTAAATTAAAAAGAAGATTTGATTTTTAAAGTTTTACAGTACCAAATGAAAATTATTTATTTAACATACTTGGGGGAGGACTCGAGGGTTTGACTTATATAGATATTAATAATAAAATAAAAATAAGAAAGGAAAAAGTAAATGAGAAAAAGAAATGAAAATCTGGAAAGAAATGAAGATATTGGAAAAGAAGAATTATAAAAAACCTTTAAGTTTAACTCTTTGAATGCCGACCAACGCTGATCGGCGTTTTGCCAACAAGTCCATGGGCCTAAGAAACGCCGATAGACGTTGTATTTTGAGTATGTACAAAGTAAACAAGAATACTACTCGCCAAGCCTTTCCTAACATGGGTTGTGCAATCCATGTCATTCATTCGTCAACGTTCATAACGACTGGTTTAGACCGGAATTTCTGAATTAACCATAGCAGAATTTAGATTGTGGCTTGGCATTTAGATTGTGAGCGTTTACACAATGAAGAAGATGGAACATTTTAACAATAATGAAGAAGATGGAACTAGTTTTGAAAAAATGCATTCATTGATAGACTTATTTTGTTTCTTTTATGTACATTGTATATATCCGTATCAATGTTAATACAGACTGGTTTACACGGAATTTTTGAATTTATAACCATAGCAGAATTTCTCGATGGAAATCCCTAACTGCTGAGTATTTTAGAGTGTGGCTTGGCATTTAGATTGTGAGCATCACATTTTAACAACAATGAAGAAGATGGAACTATGTGGTTTTGGAAAAAATACAATCATTAATAGACTTATTTTGTTTATTTTATATTGTTGCAAGATATATTAGAGAGTATAAACACACCTTTACAAAATTATAAATCTTTGGCGGTAGTTTGTTTGGATTAGATACAATTTTTATACCTACTTTCTATTGGATATCTAAACAATTCCAGTTGGAAATGTTGGCAAAATTTTCAGCGTGGCGGGCTTTCAACAGAAAGTACGTCAGCACTAAAAGGGTTAAGAAATACATCTAGCTTGTTTTTAAAAATATGAAGGTTTTCGGAATTTCCTACATTGCTGGGAAGACTTAAAATAATTTCTAATTAAAGCAAATTGTTGCCATTAACAGTAGAAATGTATACTGAAAAGTGTCGTAGGTACACATGTATGTATGTACAATATTAAGATAATGTTTGATTCCAACTTATCCTCAACTCGTCCATTGTTTGGAATCGAAATCGAATCCGAGTCATACAGTTACAAACAACAATATCATATTTCGATACAAATTAACCTTATGAAGACCACACACTACAGACGTGACAGTGATCCGTACAGCGCGCGCTAACCGCGTTACACATTTTCACACCCACGTACATGTGCGCGTTCGACGTCCGCTTTCCTTCGATCGAAATTGGATATTTTGATTTTTTCTCATGGTTATATCGAGCGTACACTCCTGTCTTTATATCCCGTCGACTTGGGCCCGAGGCGATTCGGAACGCACAAGACAATAGCGGCGAATGCAGACCCATCCGGGATTGACCGGACCTCAACTTTTACCTTTGAACATTATCCTCGGCTCGATCGTTTAACTGCAAAACTGTTATTATCTATCAAATGGACGGACGTTGCACGATGATGCACTTTAATAACGCGCGTGCGAATATATGCATGTATATAATATGTTGTGTGTGGATTTTTTCGCGCAATGATAGCTCTATTATTAGGTGCGCGGCGAGAAATATCTCGCTTATCGATCGTTAAAAATCTAAATCTAGACATTACACGATTTCGTTATATATCGCCGTTATAAATTCGAATGTGCATGTGGTTCTTTATGGTATCGTATAGTCGTATAATCTGATTTAATGGTTGTGTTTGTATTTTTTTTTAACAACTTGTCTGTGCTATTGTCATTGTAAGCGGACAAGGTAAAGTGATTTGAATGCTATTCGTAACAGGAGAAATCTCTATGTAAATGATAATATAAGGAAAATCATATAAATCAAATGAATTGGGTTTTAATCGAAATAGTATGTTTTTGAGATTAAGTTTAGATATAAACCTTGTTATGTTGAGTTCATGGATTTTGTTCATTAGATATAGTAATGTCATATGTTAATGCTATTGATCTACATATTTGTTATTATTTTTTTTGTATAACCTCGAACTGATTGATGTAAATAAGCTTATATCTTCTAACAATTTTATATTTACAAGTTCGTCCTTGATTTTTATCAAAAAAATTGAATCGTAAATTGTGTGTATGAATGTCTCAATTCGTGTTTCGAATATTTATTTGTTGATTAATGGAGAAAATGTGAATTAAGTCGACATTTGGATACTACAAAATATATTATGAATATCAAAACTTTCAAGGAAACAGTTCTTTATGGCAACTTTAATGACCAAATTCAGGTTTCTGATTATTTTTAACATTTGTGTGCTTCATACATATAATTTTACTGTTACAATAAAACCGTTCGATACATTAAAGGGTTAATTTTAGTGCATAAAAAAATCGATGTCGATTAAATAAATCATTTCTAATATAAAGAATGATAGCGAATAATATACTAAGATACATAAATATATAGATATACATATTTTTAGGCGAAGTATGAATTGACAATTAATTCTCCAGATGATTTCTGGGTACCGCAGTGTATTCCGGTAACTAGTTGATCACAATAGATACTTCGCATATATCACAATGGAAAATTAAACTTTTAAATGCGGATAGCTAACGCTTCGGGCGCATCGTACTAAGATAGGATAATTGTTTACGATTTTTGTACAAGCGATAAAAGCTCGAGATGAACTCGCCTCGAGCCACTCGAAGAAGGTTTCTTGAACGTCAACAATCCCACCGACAATGAAACGTACGAGCCATTGCAAATCCGAACAATCGACTCTCTCTATTTCATACACGAAAAAGAAAAATAATGAAATGTGTAACGCGATAAAAGCCAAATAAATAAATAAACATAAATTGGAATGTATCGGAATGCGATATTTCAAATTTGTATGTATCTACATATATATGTATGTACATATGTTTGATTTTTTTTTATTTATTTATGATTTTCTTTCACATTCATAGCCACGTTCTCATATCTCGTACAATACGAGAAGAACGTTATTTACACACAAAAAGAAGTGAAAGATGAAATACAAAAGATGCGCGCAGTGTCTGAATGGAAACCAATTAAGCGGGTGCGCACGAGGAACTCCTTTCATCGGTGTTTACATTGCTTAGAATCGACCTTAAGCCGATTGCACACGTGTGTGTGCATTTATTGAATTGTGAAGCAGGTTCATCTGCGACTATTTCAATATGAATACATTTTTCATTTCGTTGTAATAATGTGGAGGAGCGAAGCTTGAACCATACACGGTCGAAATACGTCACATCTGTATGGATATTATGCATGACTTTCATACCAATAACAAGACAACCTATTTAATAACGCACCACAGACTGAACATTTATTTGAATGTATTCATAGGTATCTAGTAGTTACTGCAAGGATTTGTGTTTGATCAAATCTTAAATATAAAAGTAATTTCTTTTAAGTATCCTAACCTGATACATGTGCATACATATCTGGCATGTATGCACAGGTATCTGGAATTTAAATGTGCAAATTGAATACTAATTTATAGTTGTCAAAATCTTTGGGTGCTTGGGAATAAAAGTGGTGAAAATTTATGTAAGAAAATCATATGTACAACGAAATAATTTTAGTTGCACTTTAAGTTCATATTCTGGAGGTGAAAACTTAATGTACCTAATGACATTATGTAGGTTATAAGTTAGGTTATAATGACAAGTAGTTATGTACAATTTAAAATACTTTACTAAAGATATTAAGAGGGCTGTACACCTGAAATTTTAATTTTGTTGCCGTTCCTTTCTTCGATATATATATTGAGTGAATGTATATATTGAGAGAATGCGACAATATATATCAATATATATATATTGAGTGAATGCGACAGTTTCGCTTCGACCAGATAATACGTATTTTAAATCGACAAAATCGAGGTTTCGTATTCTATTATTTTCTCCTCCAAAACTGGACCGATTTTTAAAAAAAATTCATCATCGATATGATAAAGATATTTTCTGTGCATCTATCAGCATATTTTTTTTTAAATCGACCGTTAAATAAGCACGCTGCACTCTTTTCGTGGGTGTAAAATCAGGCGATTTTATAGATGTTTGGCGGCTCCTAGCTCATATAAAAAATAATTAACCAAAAAAAATAAAACGATAGATGCACCCCAATGGTGGATATCCATAGCATATTAAAAAATAATTTCTCTAGTGCCATAATTGAGGACGGGAGAAGTATAGTACGTTTGTATGGACAAGGCGCTGCTGTCCAGCCCTCTTAAGACTGAATAGGTACATTTGAATTTATTTTATACATATTTAGGTATTAAATATGAAGGGACATACATATAAATATATGAGTTTGTGATAAAATTAGATATGTATATGCGATATTTTAGAAATATGAGCTTGTTATAAAATTTGTATTATTATATTATACATAGATATGTAAGAAATATAAATAATGTGTTGGTATTGACAATTTAAAATCTTTACATATAGAAATTACAGTTAAGATTTGATTTCATATAATACATTGAAATAAATTACGTATTTGACCTCAATATGTCTACGAGAATAAAGTCACGTATGTAGGTACGTTGGGTTGCGCGTTTATCCGCTCATTGAAGTCTCTCGCGCATCACATACAAAATATCCAAGTCTTCAGACTTAATTTAGTCATAAATAAGCATCGAGGCGCTGCATTGTAACCAAGGGACGTATAAAATGCGAGTTGAGATGCATCAAGATATAAAGGGCACGATAAAGGGACAATATGCGGAGGACAAAAGAGTCCCACAGTCCAGTTTCGAGTGCAGAATTTATTATTGATACGGAATCCACGTATAACATTGTTATCCGGCTACAGGTGATTCCGGGCAAAAGTAATATGCGATACTATGTATGTACATACGTATATAATAGAACAGGGCTGTGAGCTTGGAGTGACAGATTTATTGTAAGGCTTGAGAAGTCAAAAATCACACGATTTTTTACTTTGTCTATTTTTTTTAGAAATTTACATACTTTCAATATACACTAATATTTATTTTATCGTTATGTTTTAACAGTTTTTTAATCTTAAATCAAATTGGTTCAAAAAATTATCACTTTCTGTAGATATTAGTAATATTACAGTGTATTTGTTTTATGGTAGTAAATTTAATCTCAATGATTTGCAATAGTTAAATAGTAAATGTATTGCCATTATTTAAACTTTAAATAAATAAATTAATAACTTTAAAATTAATAAATTATTATGGTTTCATTATATGTACATACATACATATGTATGTATGTATATATGCATGGTCGTATCCTATGCATTTAAAATCTGTCAAATATAATTGGTAATACAGGTCTTCGTCTAATGAGGTAAATTCGTCTTACTAGTAGATATGTATAATTGACAAAATATTGTTGTTTAGGAATATAGCCATTAATCAATCAATATTATGAATTTATTTATTTATTATTACATAGCAAATTGCTAATGAATATACATATAACAATGCTGTATTATTTTTTACTTTTCTTTTTTTTGTATCTCAATTTTTTGCTTTTGATTTTGGTTGTATCTATTATTTTATTTTTTTATTTTTTTTTTCTCCCTCTCTTATTTTATTTTATTATTTTATTATGTAGGCCATTGTGTCGCATTAGGTTCTTCCTGTAATGCCACAATGGTCAAAAACGTTAAATAAATAAATTATAAACAAAACAATTAACAAATTTAAAACAAAACTAATAACTATAATATAATATAACATAGTTAGCAAAATTAACAAATCTATAATTAGTAACCCTAAAATAATATAATAATATCGAATATCACACCCCAGTGAATGTAAATAGTTGAAGTTAGACCTGAAATCACTATCGTAGTCATAAAATTTTTACTCCACATCCCTGACTCAAAGTCCGTATCCATCGAAGGTGTCACCGCGATATCAAAGTGAAATAGCTTGCACTTAATTTCGACTAATGGCCGATATTCCCGTTGCGGTCCGACGACCCGGAGTACGAGGACAATCCGCGAGATAAGGAACACATGTATCCCGTATCGACACATGTTTATCTCGCGACCGTATTATATTATATTATAGCTGTGGTGCAGCAGGCAACACGCCACTAATGCAATACGAGGCCGATCCTTCTTTGAGCCGCAGATAATGTTGCCGAAGACCCGTATCTCTGCTCTCGCTCAATCTCAAACCACGACCTCAAAATAATTTTCGCATTTCATTACATCGAAATAGGTATTCTTTATGAGTGATTCAGGTTCTGATTATCGAAAGGGACACTTTCGTATTTTGGAATTCGATCCAATCGGTCCGGTGTGGACCTGGAACTTTTAACATTCTTGGCCGAATTGTTTACATTATTGAAGCTGTTAAAACACCGGACGAGCGACGATCGGTCGTATTTTCGCATAATTTGCAACAGTCTTACAAGCCGATCGGGCCGTAAAACAATCCATTGGTGAATTATATACCCACCTAGTACATAAGTATACACGCGTTTTATTATATTCGCGTTGTCTTTGCGGCCGCACTGTACCATGTTTATGTGTAGCAGCTGATCAGCAACAGTTCAGATGTGTATTTTGAAAAGAGGATAGTTTAAATATATATATATTTTTATATATTTAAGTTTAAAATGCTTAAATTAAACTAAAATATATAAAAAGTCTATTAAACTTTTTAATGAATCGAATTGTTTTTTTATGTTCTTTGTTCTAAAACAATTTTGGCACAGTTGAAATACTTTTTCCTTACACCTGAGAATATATCTATTTATATTTCGTGTACTTTATATTTAAAGCTGGAATCACTTGGAAAATTCTTATATGTAATTCAATAGTGTACTTGTTCTTTATACCGAACTTTGAATAATCGTAAAATTTTGGTGAAAAAATTTCAGTGGTCACTGATATAAATATAAAAAAATCTGGAAACTCAGTGTAATAGAAATCTGTCATAGACACTGATGCGTCATGCGCTGAACAATTTTTTATTACTTTATCTATGTTTTTATATGCATTCAAATTTTTTTGCCGAGCTGTAATTTTAAGAACCATAACCACTTCAAATCATTGTTACAATTTGAAGTAGTTAAACAGTACGTTTGATCTTCCATTCGAAAAATGGTACAAGTTTTTCTTCTTCAAGTTACCTTCTGTAAAAAGTAGAAGCGAATTTGGTTAGAAGGTTGTTACATTTTCTAATTGAAGATGAATTATTACATTTTATACCAGGAAGGCCTTACAGGTAAACCCCAATGCGTCTTCCTGGCCAATTACAAACAATACAGCATTTTTCTTATACAATTCGCTGAATTACAAGACACTGAAAACTCGCAAATTAACTAGACATCTATGAATTGTACATACATACATTTTATTTTACATTAATCATACTCAAATATTGGTGACATATTAGGTAGGAAGGATTTTTAGCCAATTTTTAATCACGAACCGTTTCAACAATGAAATCAGAGAACATTGGCAAAATCTGATAGGAAACGATCGACCTGGAGTCACAAATATCCAGGTCTGACTACAGGTATACTAAGAAAAATTCTTTTAAATCGAGGTCAGCTCATGGGATCGAACCCGGCTCCTCTCGACGCTAAGCAGAAGCTTAACGACCGAGCTAAGCTGCTGGCTTATTGCTTGGGATCATTTATGAACAATTCTAGCTGATGTGTATCTAATTCTTCTTATTGCCAAAATCAGTTGTAAAAGACTATCGAACAAATCAAATAAATCTTTCAAATTGATTCATCGATTCAATAAATATTAAAAAAAACACCAACGACTATTATAAATTTGGATTTTGCAATCAAATTTGATCAAGCTATCGATAAAATTGGTCAAAATACCATTTTTAAAATCCACAGTGCAATTCTTGCGGCCACGCGCTGCTCGGACCGGACATAATAAAGTTGTTGTTCATTTATCGGTTGTGCCGCTTATCGTACATGACTCGATAGCGAACAGACGAAAAAAAAACTTGAAAATCGAATACCCCCTCTCCCTCTATTCCCCTGTAATCCGATGGGGAATAAATAAAATCGGCTTGTGCGTTTCTTGTAACCGAACTGGTCCTCCGGTGTGACGTCTCTGTCGACGGCGCCGAGCTTTTTCCACCGAGGCTTCTTCGAAAGCCTCGTTTTCGGCGAGCTTTCGATGCTGTCGTGTTATTGTTGTCCGAGATAATAATTTACTATTACAAGATACACTCACATATATTACGATAAAGTGTAATGTGTTCGGGCATAGACCACACGCGAGGCGTCTCGATGGCTTTTATCTCGCGGCCAATGATTTGACGATTTACAACATTCAATCGACGCACGGCAATAATGTTTTTTTTTTTCCAACTCCACGTCTCATTCTCCTTTCGATTCGTCCTATTCGACATGTTAATGTATGAGCTTTCAAATAAAAATAGAATGAAATTTATGTCGTGTTTACGTCCGTATCAAAATGTGATAGTCCACTGTACGTTTGGATTATCGTGGACATTCAATATTTATTTCAAATAGGTACGTATGTATACACTCGGTTTGATCCACAATATAAAATTTTAGAATTAGAATAACGTAATAATATAATACTCGTATATACATATGTATCTATGTATACGTAAAAATTATATTAAACTTCACGAATATATTTTTGACCAAAAGCAATGTTTTTAGGGTAAAATATTTATAAATAAAGATACAAAATAAAAGTACAAACTAGTATAAAATATTTGCAGAATAATACATAATACGTATAGCGAATAAGCCAATGAACAAACGTTCAATTTTTCTGAATCATTATTTATTTATTTATTTAAAGCTTGGATCATTATAGTATTACAGGAATTCCTAATGCGCCACAATGGTCAATAATATAATAGTAAAGATAAAAAAAAAATTAATACATATTTATTTTATATTAATATAAAACGTTAATGATAAACTTAACTTACAAGAAAAATCATAAACGTCTTAATATTACTATTTTATTATAGTCATGCATTCATTTTAGTTACAACAGGCGGATCTACGATGCATTCCAACATTTGGAGGTTAATTTTGTATTGATTGTGCCATAAAATCTCCATGTTATCGATAATATGATTTATTACACAAATACTTATAAAATAGGCGAACCTGTTTCAAAATCAACGTTGATGTTTCATCATAAAAGTAGCAATTAAATGTCGTTAAAAATATTACCGTCCCGTTTCATTATTATCAACCGGTCGTATTTGAATAATCAAATTGCGTCCCTATAAGTATTTATTTTAAATTGAAATTCCAATAATTTATACGGATTATATAATATTATCAACTTTAAGTGTGTTAAAAAGTATATATAGTATTATATTATAATAAAAACATTCCGATTCCGAATAATAAAATTGATTGTTCAACTTTACGACACTGTTGTATGGACGTTCATAAATCCTAGATGGAAAATTCTAACCAACATTTACGATATCAATAAGTCAAATTTTCCACAAACAGTTACCTCATTATTTGTCAATCTGGCGTGTCGCCGTGATCTATCGTATATTTTTATTTATTTTGAGTGAAAAATTCACGCAATAAATTCGACGAATCGTAACCGTAGCCGACGTTTACAACTGTCTTAAATTATCTTCAAAAATTTTTTTTGCCTAAATTTAACAGATAAAACTTGGGCAACATTGAAAATGTATCAAATGTGGTTTTTTCCTTATTAGGTATTATTGTTTAAGGTCACACTTGAAATTCGATATGCTGTGAAAATTCTGAAACGGTCAAATTGGACACGTGTGGATTGATTTTATCGAATTTTAGATAAATGTACGTATTCACTGTAAAAAATTGCATTGATAAAGACAGTACGGTCGGCGCATTTACCGTGACAGATATCGACGTATATTTACTGGCTTCAGAGTGCATTCTGTATTTCGCAGACAAATTTATTTATTATTCGCATTTCGTGCAGATTGTAAATTTAACCGAACAAATGTGTTTTTCATTGACGGTTTTCAACTGGAACCTGTCCTTTGCGATGCGTCGATTCGAGGCAATTTCTTACGCGTATTGATAATATGATATCCCTTACAGGTCAGACTAGTTTTATCCATCGAGGATCATTTGATTTAATACTGTATCACTCTTCGGGGACTTTGCGATAAATTAAACCGTCGTCGGTCTTATAGAAAAGAGACTGTCCGTGGAAAAATCTCATCGCAGGGGTAATAAAAGGCGCATTTAACCTTTATCGAATATACCTATATTTTTTAGTGCCTAATTAATCCCGTCATATAAATATTGACGGATAGTTATCAACGGGCGAGAAAACGAAATTAGTTCGAAGCGGATAGTTAAAATCTGTTTTATCACTCGCAGGTGGGAAAATTACACGGTATTTGGTGGGCCGTAAAATTGAAATTTATTCGTTTTAAATAAGGCTTTATGCCGTTTTTAATTTACGACACTCTACACGCACGAAAGATTTTTTTTATTGTTTAATTAATATATTCGAGATGTTGAATCAACATGCGACTTTCTCTATGTTTATTTTATCTTATTTTGAATTGATAAAAGTGTCTCACACCAACCCATATATTTATGTACATATTTAGTATATGCTTATCATATTGAATAGCTATTTATTTGGTAATACATAGTAGAATCTGTGATTTTTATATACCTCTTATTGAATAATTGATCTTATCGTATCGTAGAAATCGAATACTTCCTTTTAGTACAAAATTTAATAAAACCTGTTGCTCTGTAAAATCACTTGCAAACAAAATTTGTGCTTATGTACTTTTAATTATAAAATAATCTAAGTCTATAATGTAACCATTGATGACTCATATTCATAAATTTATGAAGTCTCAACAATTTTGAAATATTATAAGCTTCAGAACTGAACGGAAAATGGGCGGTCTTATAGTATCTTAAAACTATATAGCCGGCAATTCAAAAGGTCAGTGTAGACGGTTTAGTTCAACTTTTTTCAGAAATAGGACTTATTTGAGTATACAAACAAACGACTCAATTATATTTGGCGTATAAGCTCGTGCTTGTACGACGATAGATTTTTATTGAGCGCGCGTGCAATTATCGTCCCCGAAGTGCATTTTGCACGATGCAATTTAAAGCGACACGGCGGCTAATAAATTGGTTTTGCACGCTCGCATCAATAAAATGAACGTATAAACCATCGTCGAATGATATCAGATTCAACATTTATCACAAGGGCACCCAGTAGGTACGTCTCTTCCTCCTCTTCTTCGGGGATATGATCGTAATTCAATACGTCGTTCGGGAATTAACGACCCTTTCCACGTAATGAGCGGCCTCGGCTCAAAAGTAAATTGCGACCTGCACGCGACTTCCCCCTTTCGACATTGATACCAAAATATGCATCGGTGATTGATAACTCTATGGAGGTCATTTGGATTGAGGTTTTGGTCCTCAATGGGCGATAGAATGGCAAGGATTTGATGATGAATTTGACCGTATGGTATTTGCATTGTGCGTAAAGTTGGTGAAGTAGCGTTCGTCACGCCAGGCTTTGGTGCTGCATGCGATGCACTCGATGATGAACGAACCGTTAACATGCAACTGGGACATTGTCGACAATGGCCGACGATGCTCTTTTGTTTGCATACAATAAATAAGAATAACCAGCAACGGAGGACGACCGCCGAATCGGTTGACCACGTTTGACTTATGGGGCTTTGCGTCCTCGCAGAAAAAACCTTTGTGAGCCTGTCGACAGTCGTATATCGTCCTTATGACTGCACTTTTGAATAAATGCAACTTTGTAAAATGTTTCGAATAGCTTTTCAAATTCGAAATATTGAAATATGCGGTGAAATTAATTTACTGGTCTCTCTGATACTATTGCCAATTGTAACAAAAGGGATTAGATTCCAGAAGGGACTACGATTCACAAACCAACAAAAACAATTTATAATAATTCATAATTATAGACGAATAAACGTTCTATAAATTCATACATATGTAGGTACATAGTAGATAATTATACATATTTGATACAACGCTATTGAAACATTATACATATGTATATATTAGTTGTATGAAATAAAAATACCGGATTACAAAGTATTAAGAATTGCAATAAAATACTCACACAAAAATTAGTAGCAGGTGTGTTAGTAATATAATAGTATTTATAGGATATTCATATTCGCAAACAAATTGTCCCCCATCCCCCTATATAAAAAATGTAATAATATATGTACATGATTGCAAATAATAATAGCCCTCTAATAACCTAATATTGTCAATGATTTATTAATATTGTCAATGATTTATGATTTTTTTCTGAATGTACAATTCTTGTGTAGAAAATAGAACCAGATAAAAAAAAATATTATTAAATATTTGATTTTCATACGCCACGGTCTGATTTTTCTTCTGAAACGTGTAAAATTATTGTATAAACAAATACATTTACATATGTATGAATGTATAACAGAATAGATATTTTCTTTTAATTACAAAAACTATGCGCAACTGAAAATCTTAATTTCTTTAATTTTCATTTCTACTTAATAAAAGTAATATAATTTAATTTATAGAAGAAAATTTAATAAAATAAATATATATATATAATATAATATTGTATTTAACACTTATTTAAAAATAATTATAATGAAAATAATGGCAAAAAGTGTTTTTTTTTTAGAAACATGTAAAATTAATCATGTAACAAAATACATACATATATTTAAATGTTACTTTAAAATGAATACATATATTGTATGTATATTTATATAATCATATTTGTTTTTGGGAAATAAATTGATTTGAAAAAACGAGGAAAAATATGGAAATAAAAACAATATCGAAAAAATAATTTATGTGAACATCAGTGTTATTGTTCTGAACATCAACCAATCTTACGAAAATGACAGGACGAACGCAAAACACGTAATAAACGGGACTGTCCCGGCCAAAACGGGACGTATGGTTACCCTAATTATATAAGATGTACACTATGTACAGGTTTATGGATGTTTGGTTACACGTAGTTAAAGGAGTATTTACATATACTTAAAAAATAAAAATACATACATAGGGATATGTGTTTGAAGATCATCGATCTAATATAGTCGTATGACCCTCAGGAACAATATGATAAATTCGAATAATTTCAAAGCACATAAACAATACATTCAAAACCACAAGTCATAATTTCTCAAGCGTGTAATTTTATTATCCTCCGTTTGCTTGGACATGAAACGAACGGCCTTGTTTCGTACAATATTAATAGTAGTGAGAGATTTCCTAGTTTGCACATCGGTAAATCATAATAAACATATTATATATACGTATGTGCACACGATTGCACCACTAAGTTTTCCAGTCATGCTTAGAACTTCTATGTATAGCATTATGCACTCTAAATGTCCTATTTTGGTAAACGAATTTATTTAACATCTGCTAAACGCGCAATAGGACTCATAAAGTATGCGTGTAACGACATCAGTAATGTATGTACATCGCATATTATCAATTGTTTATTTTATTCACGTGCAACAACGTGTGAACTATATGTAATACACATAAGGTGTTTCCAAAGACACATCGCATCCTTGGAAAGCAATATTGATAACTCTACTATATTGCACTGAATTGAGCTATCAATGCAGCTTTGTTCCTACATATGTATTTTCCAAAGCACAATTGTTACTTTACATGTTTTTGTTTCTTTTCTAAAACCACCAGCGGAAAATCAAAATAATCTTACACAGCTATAATTGAAATACAGCTAGCTGGAGTAAATATTTATTTATTCAATCGATCATTTAGTCTTACAGAAGCCTCAAAAACGACGAGTGTACTTATACAGATCAAGAAACACTAAATGATATATATATAAATAGATAATAATTGTTATATATTTAAAAAAATTATATACGACTTCTATGGTCAAACATTGCGAAGTAGCGTTGCAAGCATTTATACAATATGATCCATACAAGTATTTATATACATAATACAATACGAATTTATTATATACATAATACAAATATCTTCCACAGAGTCATATATGGAGACATTTTTGCAGCTTTTTGTTATATAATACAAACTGGCGAACCTCAAGACGCTGAATTACTTGAGATTTGCAAGATAGATCGGTAAGAATATGCCTTAGTGAAAATATGGTTTAGTGAAAATCAGAAAATTTGGGAAGTTCTGATAGGAACCGATCGACCTGGAGTCACAAACCAAGGTCTGGCCAGCAGCCATCGGTGGGTCTTAAACTCGTGACCAGTCTGCAGGAAAGCGCAATTTATTTATTTATTTAAGTTTAAGTTTGGACCATTGTGGCATTACAGGAGTCCCTAATGCGCCAAAATGGTCGAAAAAATACAGAGAGATTAGAAAAATTAAAATATATACATATGTACATATATATGTATATACATAGACAAAAAAAACATTTATACATAATCATAAAAAAATAGTATTATAATAATAGCAGATAAAGTAAAAATATAAAATAATAAAATACAAAGTAGGGAATGTCTTACAACTACATACATATAGTCAGCACCAATATATAAGAAACAGCCGCAAATACAAAACATCCCTGCGAGGCCCAAATGGAAGAGAGAAGATCAAAATTCCACTCATTACATCACATTCAATTATTAAAATAATGATGAGCGCAGACTACCAGACAAATAGGTTAAAAAATATCTCATAACCTACGCTCACTGAGGTGGAAAATATCAAATTCAGGCTGAGCAGCAACGTTTTCATTGATAATATTCGGATAGCTCTTGGAATAGGAGCCATTCGATAAAGAACTGTGTGAGCAGGAGTTACATAAAATAATCAAAAGATGATGTCTAGCACGCACATAACTATTCCAGAAACGATGTGGATTACTTATTACCACGTAGAAATTAGAGAACAAAACAAATTATGTACATAATATACTAACCACTAGTCGTTGATGATTTTTATATCAAGTTTCTCTAATTTATTTAACAGATAGATACTTCCCATCATAATTTTACTAAAGTAAAGATTGTAATGAGGTTTATTTTATGAACACGGGATTGTTTTATTGGTGCAATAGTGCATTAGAAACACGAGCGATGTCATGGCAATGCGTCGGCCATACTAAATGAAGAAAATGCGATCACATTACGGATACGCACCTGAATATAAACAAATAATTATCTCTTCATACACAAAGGAAGGTTGTATCTTACGACATTATCATTCTGAACGTGTTCCAGCCGTACTAAAATACAAAATAATAGCGCAAAAAGTCGTCCGCTTATCGTATAGCGATCATTATGTACGCGCGTGATTACGATTTAGCGTCATCATTAACGTCCATCAAAAATTATTTGTATCGGAGATTTATTAGTAAAAAAATGCAATTTCTTCACTTTCCGTGCGTAAGAAATTCATCGAACGGAAGCAATCATTTCAACGAAAGTTTCACACGTACTGCGTGAATCATTTTTTTTCTTCGTTCGCAATTAACGTCAACGTTAAATGGAATCGAATGAAAAAGAACGATAGTAATAATTGAAACCGGTCGTGAATCTTTTTCTAACAAGGAAACTTTCATTGACAGTCGAGGTTAATTTGTCGGTCGAAAATTGACTCAAGTGACCCAATCATATGGTTTTTTTTTTCATGTTGTATTTTTTTAAATGGGACGTTACACCTAATGACCGGGTATTAAACGCTTGATGTCATTATTCCGGGCGTCTTTCTCGGCCATCAAGACCAAATTATTGCCATAAATGTCACTCACTTTTGGCTCTCGTTGCCATATGGACGATGGGCCACCACCATAAAATTTATCGTCTTAAATGGCAAATTATTGAGTGAGCTAAAAACCGTTTCCCGGACGCGGACACTTATCAATTACTTCACGTGTGTTTTCTCGCGATCGTTAACAGTTTTTAAAAGCGACCGAAATCGCGTGGTTATTAAATTTTAGTTTCGCATATAAAACATCCTCTTGTACGATGATTTAAGCGGAACTGGTTCGAACCCAAATGCATGGTAGTCGATCGATGTCATAGTGAAGTAATAAAATTGAATGCGTAATAAAACATTAATATTAATTCTAATTGGCGTCGCGACATTTATTTTGTATTAATTTATGACCACTCGTAAATTATTCATTGTCTGAACCACTGAAACTTTAAAAGATTTTTGAACGCACTTTCTTTAGATGACAGTTCTTGCATAAAACCAACTATAATAAATTAAAGACATACATTATTGCGATCAAAAAAGGTACCACTACAGGTTGCCCAAAGCGAAACCTATGATCAATATTCTTCAAAGTTCTACATATATATCGAAAGACTCCTATTCCAAGAGCTATCCGACTTCTCAATGAAATCGTTGCTGTTGAGCCTGAATGAGAATATTTTCCACCTCAGTGAGCATATGTATCGCAGATTTTTTTAACCCATTCATCTGGTAGCATGCGCTCATCATTATTTTCATAATTGAATGTGATGTGAGTGGCATTTTGATCATCTCTATTCCATTTGGGCCTCGTAGAAATGTTTTGTATTTGCGGTTGGTTCTTATACATGTGTATGTATATTGGTGCTGGCTATATGTATGTAGGTGCAAGACATTTCCTACTATGGATTTTATCATATGATATTTTTACTTTATTTGCTACTATTATAATGCTATTGTTTTTTATTATTATGTATATAGCCAGCAGCATAGCTCGGTTGTTAAGCTTCTGCCTAACACCGAGATGCACCGGGTTCGATCCCATGAGCTGACCTCGATTGAAAAGAATTTTTCTTAGTATACCTGTAGTGCTGCTGGTCAGACTTGGATATTTGTGACTCCTGGTCAATACTTTCCTATCAGAGTTTGCCAATTTTCTCTGATTTCATTGTTGAAATGGTTCTCGATTAAAAATTGGTTAAAATCCTTCTTACCTACTATGTCACCACTATTTGAGTATGACTAATGTACAATAAAATGTATGTACAATTCATAGATGTCTCGTTAATTTGCGAGTTTTCAGTGTCTTGTAATTCAGCGATTTGTATAATAAAAATGCTGTATTGTTTGTAATTGGCCAGGAAGGCGCATTGAGGTTTACCTATAAGGCCTTCCTGGTATAATAGGTAAAAAAAATAAAATAAAATAAATGTATTTTTGTCGATGTGTATATATGTATGTATGTAAGAATTTTTATTTTTTCATGTCTCTATTTTTTCGACCATTATGGCGCATTAGGGACTCCTGTAATACCACAATGGTCCAAATTTAAACTGAAATAAATAAAATTTTCTACATTAGTACCAAATACCATCACTAAACATAATGATTATACTCAAAATATGAGCTGAAAACATTGTGCATCAACCCCTGCCATTCAACTCTTCCAGTGAAGAAGCCGCTATAGCAACTATGTACGTCATAATTTTGTCATTTTTAATGTCATCATTTAATTATATTTATCAGTCAATTAAGTCCTTTTGTAAGTTAAATTCTGCATAGTTTAAAATACGCATTTTAGTTTAAATTTTATTAAAAACACCAACGATAGCTTTTGGAACGAGGAAAAAAGAGAAAACACTTAAATCTTACGATGCTACTTCATTTGCCAGCACCGTACGTTTAGTATCCTTTGATGCCCGCTGATTTGTGAATATTTTTTTAAACACACAACCATCAAACTTAACGATATCAACGGGAACTTAACGACCCACAAAGTTGAACGAGAATCATCGCGACAAATTTACGCCGGCACATTTGTCAATTTATGACTGCACCTCGTTTATATTAACTGCACGGCGAGGTGCGATGTGAACAGTTTACAAGATTTGCAGCGTTTATGGCGAACCAACGAACCGTTAAAACGGTCACATATCTTTTGTCGTTTTTGATCGCGAGATCAGGAACTGCCGGCGTTAACCCGTTCGGTGTCATAACAGAGAACTGCAGCCGTGCGAAATTTATAATTATATGCACTTTAACAGTCGCAAGTCGCGGGCGTTGCAATTAAACCCAATGCAAACATATTATAAGAGAGATACTGGCAACATTTCAACGGCAATTTTAAACATGAATCATACCATTTCGAGAAACTTTTGAAATCGAATATTAATTTTAAGACTGTTCATCATCCCCTGCTGGATGAATCTTCCACTAAACTTTGTCATTTGCCCGACCTTATGCAACTTTGGCTCTTATCTGCCTCTTTTCAGACATTCAGATCTGTCATTGTTGAAATATCGTTTTTGACTATACATAAAACTAGTTTTTTTACTCGGCTTCGCTCAGTATTTGTAATATAAACAGCGTAAACATGGGGAATCTAATATTAAATATTCTTTTGTTACTTTATCTATGTACGTAGTAACAATAGATGAAGTTTTGTGATCATGCGAAAATTCGAACTCGAGATTTTGACTGATTCGAACTCAGAATCTAGAAAAAATGTGTGTGTGTGTGTATTTTGGGGATTTTTTGAACACCGTTAGTCCTATCGTACTGAAACTTAGTATTCGTTACTGAAATTCTTATGGATACGACGTAAATTTTTTTATTAAATTTATTTGAATCGAAAAAAAATAATATTCAACCAATCTAATCGTCGTCATAGAAATTTTGACTTGTTTTCAATGTTCCCTACCAAAAAAACATACATATAGTATATATACAAAGTCTCTTTCGAAATTATATATTACTAGTGTAGGGCCCGTTGATTTCAACGGGTAGTTTCGAAAAGAAATTGAAACTCGAATAAAAATAAAGTTAAAGATATGGAATCGACTGGTTTCGGAAAGACAAAGGCACAAAAAAATGAAAATTATGAAAAAAATGAAAAATATGAAAATAATGAAAAATATGAAAAAAATGAAATATATGAAAAAAATGAAAAAAAATGAAAAAACTGAAAATAATAAAAAAAAAAAAAATGAAAAAAATGGAAACAATGAAAAAGATGAATAGTTTGAAAAAAATGAAAAAAACTGAAAATAATAAAAATATGAAAAATATGAAAAAAAAAAATTTGTTCCCCATACTGGTTGATGGTTGATCATAAGAAATCGGAAATCGAAAAAGATTGTCGACGAAAGCCGAAGATACGCGAATGATTGGTTCCCCATACTTCTATAGGATAATCGAATATTAAGTAATTTTAGAGCGTTTTTTCTGTCGAGGCTGTAGTCTAATGGCTAGCGACCTGTTCTGGGCGAGGGGGCCTTAGTTCGATTCCGTGATTTGGAATTAATTTTATTTTTCAAATATCGCTAAAATATAAATTAATTTCAATAATTTCAATTAAAAATATATATTTAATTGTTTTATATGAAAAGAAAAAAAAATGGTTCAAAACCTCGCTAAATGAAATTATTAAAATTACGTATTTTATACGGCGAGAAGGAATATTTCAATTAATGTTTAAAAAAAAAAGGCGAAATGAAAAATTGGATTTGGCGTGATGTCCGAGACCATTAGCTCAATTTAGATCCATATTCAGGCTATTTGGGGTGATCGGTTCGAGTCGCGGCAAAGTCGTCTCGTCGAAAAATGAATTAATCGATTTTTATCGATTCGTTCATTATGTTCGGCGAGAGTTAGGACACACACACACACACCCACACACACACACACCCACACATACACACACCCACACACACACACACAGATTACTGTCTTTATATATATGATAGTTTTACATCGTTGTGGAACTCCTTGGGTTCAATTCGAGTGCTTCATTTAAAATTCACCTTTTCATGGTTCTTTCCTTATGCTATTTCAGCATACATATAATATTTTAACCACACACTATACATAGTTGTATAATACATACATATGAGCCGCTATATTTGAAAGTGACGGAAGGAAAATTTCCGGTTCCTAAAACACTATTTCCGTTTTACTTAATTCATAAATTGTTATCACTACTTTTAATTCGATATTTCCAAATCTCGGTAAAGAAAAATAAACCTATTACAGGCCACCAGTATTTTTAAATATTGTTAATCGCAATACGTTATACATACAATTTAATGTTTTTCGATATATTTCTCGAAATTAATGTAAGTGGACTTAAGCCATTTACAAATATAACAGCTCATATGTATGTATATTGGATTCCAAGTATAAATTAAACATTCATTGACACCAAAAATGTGTACGTACATATGTACAAGTCTGAAGAATTTTCTACTATTTATAATATGTTTTCTACTATTTATAATAGCCAGCAGTATAGCACAGTGGTTGCGTTTATGTTTAGCACCAAGAGATTATTGGGTTCGATCCCGGGCTAATCTTTAATATACTGCTGGTTAGATTTAGATGTTTGTGAGTCCAAATCGATCGTTTCTTATCAGAGTTTGCCAATTTTATCTGATCATTGTTGAAACGGTTCCTCAAAATTGGAAAAAAATCATCTTTCCTGTTGTCACAAATCTTCTGTATTTATTGTGTGTATAATTTGTAAAAATTATGTACAAAATCTAAATCCATAGATGTCTCAATGGATTCATTCTGTAATTAATTGTTATTTCGTGTTCTTCAGCTTCTAGAAATACAGTGATTTATGTAATAATAAAATGCTGCATTGTTTGTAATTAATTGTCCAGGAAGGCGCATTGGGGTCTTCCTGTCAAGCCTTCCTGGTAAATACATATGTATATCTATGTAAAAATAAAATAAAATGTACATAAGTTACCATACTTTGAATTATGTACGTACTGCCGGTATACCTACTTGTTTTATTTTGTTAATGTATCAAAATCCATAAAATAAATTAAAACAAGCGAATAAGTATATATTTATATATAATTCAAAGCTTGTCCCTTTTTTTCTCATTGTACAACATTATAGTGCCTACTTATACGATTACATATGAACGAGTGCGTCGTACGTTCTACGTAGTAAATGGAGATCTCATGAATGGCCTATCCGAGGTCTCAAAATACGCCATTGATAAATCGTAACGCGTGTTACAATTGCGTCATTGTCGATTTTATCCGACGTACTGATTTGCCTGATGTAACACGATTTAACACAACCTACGCAAAGAACGTCACATGGCTACCCCGGTTCACGTAACATCGTAGAACGCGCGTCACGCTTCCGAGCCCAACCCGTTACGACACATCGTATTTGAAGCTACTATTTATGGATTATTGCAACCGTCAGATTGTGTTTAGATATTTATATACATATTTAATTCGTATATAATCGTAATCGTATAAGCGGAATGATTTTTTTTACAAATTGCCAAAGTTTTATATTTTATCGATATCTTACATACTTCATAGTATTGTACTTTTGATAGATTCATTACATTTGTTAAACAAAAATGTGGTGAGAAAACGATAATTTTCTAGACTGGTTCATTGAGTTTCTACATACATTCTGGTAAACGCAGACTTCCCCAAGCTAAAGTTTGAAATTCACGTAGAAAATTGTCTGCAAAAATATCTGCTAAATATGTAGGTTCTTGCAAATTTGGCAAAATATAAGCCATATAAGGTTTTGGTCCTAATTGATAAAAAAATATGCATTATGATTTCAATGTCCAGTCGATTATTTAATAATATTTTGAGGCCTTGAAAGACGATGATGAACACAACTAAGTTCACTTGACCGATTGTATGCATTATGTTATATGTATGTAGGTATGCCTTATGCCTTAAATTTTGTCAAATTTGCAAGAAACTAATATTTAGTAATGTTTTTGCATTTTTTCACCCCCTGGAGTTTTTTCGGTGATATTTTATCCTTGCTTGACAGTGATCGATAATGGTGAATCCCATATTTGAAGAAATGTAGGAGAAATACTGTGAGACGGTCACAGCGGTGAGCCAAAAGACGTAACGTCCCGTACCACTTAGTGTGTTTTTGTCCAAAGCTTTAAGATTCTTGTCAATAAAATATAAAGTGGTTTTTTCTACCTACGAAAAAGTTGAAGCCGAATATTCTAAGTAAAACGTATCTTTTGATCATTTTAATTACCATCAATGAATTCCAAGATTTTAATTAAATAATATTTATTTAGCTTTCAATACGTAAATAAATGTATGTAAGTTTATTGTAAATCATATTAACAATTATATACAACATAACTTCTTATTGAATACTTATCTCGCAGATAAAACCCAGTGAAGAGATATACTTTTAGTCGTGAAATGTCAGATCTGACATATTTGGCCAAAAATCAATATATATCGTGTATTACCTTACAAGAAGCTACACGTCAAATTTGAAATTTATATATACATATGAGAGTAAAAACTATAAATATTTATATATTAGAGATAACGAGAACCTATAGAGCAAATTTTATAAAATATAGAGTGAATTATAGGCGTTTAAACAATTAAAATCTGATATAGCCATTTCAAGGCGAAAAAGTTGGAAGACACGGGACGAACGCTTGTTAAACGTCAAGAAGGTCTACATACGTGCCCCGTTTTTAAAACGCGTTGTATACGATATTTTATCTCCAACGTAATGGCAGACGATACATTTATGTATATTGATGACCAAAATGAGCAATATGGCAAAGTATGAAAACGATCGGATAAGAGATAAAAATGACCACTGACACGAAAGCCATGTGAAACGTAAAGGAGGTATGTAAAAACGGGACTATTTCCTCGCACGCAAATTTTCTGCAAATCTAACCAGCGAGCTTTGTTTTTACTGGTTTATTTATGATACACTTATCAACTTAACACCTGCAAGTTTCACGCCAGCAGACGAATCTGCAACATCGTTGACGTATGAAATAATTTAAAATGGAAGCAGGTGCCAAGGAATACTCGCATATTAAATGCCGTATAGAACTAGTTCAAAATGTGAATTTATGAGCGCACGTCCCAAATGAAAAACCTCGACATGATAATTCAAAACAATTTTTTCCCCAATATTTTGGATCGAATATTTATTGATTCAATTAAAAAACAAATCGCTTATTAATCACACACACGCACACTCGTACGAAAGCAGGCGATTCGTTCGCGTGGCCCGCGGCCCTTTCGTAAGCCCTGGCCCCCCGTTAATGGATGTAAATTAAATATTCACGGGGGCATCCGAGATTTACAGATAGCGCCGATTTATTATCAGAGCCGGAGAGGAGAGGAGAGCCGGTTAATAGCGACGCTCCGTCAATATAATAAAATAGAATATCTCCTTTTCGGGGGGGATCGACGCCAAAAGCGACACAACACGTCCGAAAGGCGACAGCCGACAAGATCGGACGAGTAAAAATGACTATTTTATCGTCAGGTCATCTGTGGAGCGATCTTGGTGAGGAGTAGCGTGTGATAGTGCTAATGAATGTCGTAAACTCTGTTCGACGTTTGTAGAGTCAATTTGAGGCATTTCTAGATCGTAGATAGTACGCTTTCGAATACTTGTTACAACTGTGTTTCTTAGTGAATTGATTTTGATTCATAAATTGGTTTTCTACCACCTGTAATAATAACAATAATAATAATCATATATTGTATTTTATTTTATTTTAATTTAATTTTACAAAATCAATTAATCGAGCACACTCGTCTAACAGATTGATCCAAAGCGACGAGTGTGCTAAAAAGATTAAGAAGTACAAAAGGAAAAAATACAAGTTAAAAAAAAAACAAATTATATATACAAATATACATACAAATTAAATAAGGAAAGGATAACTAAATTAAACATGAAATCATAATAAAATCATAATTAAAAACACTAACTTAACCATTCTAAATGGTCGCGACCTCCATAACTTAGGAAGTGGTGCAGAGAATGAAGAGAGACGTGACAAATGTCAATGGCACCATCCAGTGAATTTAAGAAACGGAGGCCGCGAGGAATGGGAGAATAACTAAATGCCATAGTTCTAGGCAAAGGAGTGTGAAGAAGGACGATGGCGGGTCCATATCACACTTTCTGGAGTATGAAGGCCCAACTCAGCCAGGATAGACGGACAGGAGATACAGCCTCTAAATATGGAAAAAAAGAACTTGATGAGGGCAACACTCCTCCTGTGGTCAAGAGAAGTGTAGCCGACCATCCCCACGACGAATTTTGAAACAAATAAGTATGGGTAAATCCCACATTGCTCCTTATAAAGCAGTCTGAGAAATCGTCTTTGGACAAGTTCAAGCTTCACAGATAGAGACTTGGTGTAAGGATCCCAGATCATAGAGGCATATTCCAAGATACTCCTAACTAGAGCATTGTACAGCAATCTCAAAACAGTGGGATTATGGTAATGTCGAGAATTACGAAAAACAAACCCAAGCATTCGTGAGGCAGAAGAACACACAGAGTCGATATGAACAGAGAAATTTAGGTCACTCTGGAATGCAACCCCAAGATCAACAGTTGAATTGATCCAGTTCAATAAAAAGTTACCAACGAGATACGGAAAGGTACGATCGGGGGTGGATCTGGATCTGGAGTAACACATAACCTTGCACTTGGAGACATTAAGAGGCAAACAGTTGGTTAACGACCAATCATGAAGAGCATTAAGATCATCTTGTCAAAGCTCACAAGAACGTTCAGAATCGAGACTCAAATAGAGCTTTAAATCATCAGCGTGTAGTGAGAAACGACAATTGACCAGTTTATTACTAATATCATTTACAAATAAATTATCGTATATAATATCGCTATTGTGTCTGCCTGTCTGTCTGAGAAAACGCGTGCCGTACTATAATAGTCGTTTCGATTCGACATATGTACATACATACATATGTACGTCACGGCTAAACCATTGCCAAAACGTATGTATATATGAATATACGGTAATTGGATTATTAGTCACATTGTGGTGGTCACAAAGACAATTTTTGCCACTCAATATTTGGCACTCAAGTTCTTGTTAGTATGATAGTTATCGTTAGTATGATGGACATTTCGGCTGCCAGATGTTCCGTTATAGGAATTTTAGTGACTTTGAGACCAGTGCTTTGTGACCAGTAATCACCGAACAGAATATACATAATAACAAAAGGAAAAAACTTCTATATATATGTACTGTTCGTTACCAATGTTTCCTCTAGGCTAATAGACGGCGCTAAATCTCTAAATCACAAAATAATTTATCGCCATCTATTGAAAATTTATTTAATTAATTATTTAATTTTTCTATTGGTGTTTTATATTGTGTACTAGCTGAACTCGACATGCGTTGCAATGCTAGAATAAGGGCGAAATCACACAGCTTGGTATGCGGTAAGTTGTACGTCGACAAGTTCTTTTATATTTCTTAAAACCGTTATCGATCACTGTCAAGCAAGGATAAATAAAACTATACAATTTGACCGAAAAAGGTCTAATGGGGCGGGGCGTACTGGTCACATATGCCACGTTTAAAACTATCTAAAAAAAACGTCCCACATACCGCGCTGTGTGATTTCACCCTAAGGCATGCAATTCACGTTTCCGTTCCCGTTTCAAGTGATGGTTGGAGCTTTACTAACATCTCTTCAACGCCGTGTCACCATAAACCAACTGGTAACGTGGTTACCAACGAACAAATTTCATTGAATACACAATGGCGCTTCAAACTTTCGCGTCGGTAAAATCGTAATTACGAATATTATTATTAAGAGGTTTTTTCCCCGTTATTTTTTCACAGTAAGCTTCCCGGACATGCATACAATAAATCCTGAAAGTTTCATCGTAATCGTTTGAGTGGTTTAGGAGCCTATACGAGACAGACAGACAAACAAACAGTCATTCAATTTTATATATTTATGTAGATATAACTTGATTGTAATTCGTGTTTAAAATCCTTTCCAAAGCCACTAGTATACTATATTGGGCATTCAACTTCAGGTCCTCAATTTAAAAAAAAGAATTCCTTAAGCTTAGATAGAGACACGTGGTGTTCCCATAGAGAACTTTCATTTGTAACTTTTCAGTTGTCATTCTTCTGGAATATTTTCTGTATGGTATGCTCAGATGGATATTTAAAATAGAGTCCAATGTTCGTATGTATGTAGATGATACTGTAAAAGTATGCAAATAAAAAAAACCAAGGAATTGATGAATTAACAGTTTGAATATTTATATAAATGAATATCTTTGCAGCGTTTTTTGTTTATTGTGACGTGATTATGGTAAATGCAAAGGCTCTATCTAGTGATTTTCTTGTTCCTGTCTGAATTATTTAATATGTACATATGTACATATTAAATAAATAATTCAGACATATGTATATATGAGAATAAGGGAGAATGACTTAAGTGTAGATATTTCATATGATGACCTCATTTGAACAAGGAAGCCAAACGAAATCGCAAAAATCGGAACCTAAATTGATTTTTAGGCATAATAAATTAGCATTGGAATCGTGAAACTTTTAGTTCATAAACCAAAAACTCTACCGATGATTTCTTTTATTATTTAATAAAGAAGGCAAGTCGTTAATGTAATACTTCAATGTAATACAAAGTTTATATACGTTAAATTAAACAATTTTATTTGAGAGTAACTTCACGTATGTATGCATATGCAACATGAAAGTTGATATTTTTCGCAAGATAAAATTATATAATACGAGATATATTTTTAATTAATTATGTATATACATAGTTGCATAATCATTCTAGGGAGACTTTACAGGTAGACGATGTTAGCCATAAAGTTAGTACATTTAAATAGTAATTGAAAGTAGCGTTCAATGTATTGAAATTAGCGCGAAAGTGACAGACGTTTTCCAACCGTAAATCACAACGCTGCAATACAGGTTTATATTATAAATATATAAATAATTTAACGGGTTGACACTCGTTTCGTTCGACACAAAATTGAATAAATTTAAATCGAGCGTATGACATCATACGAAATATGGACTGATATGTTAATTGGACGCGTTAGAAAATCACGATTTAGTGAGCTTTAGCGTGATCGTTCAACGTTTTATCTGCGGATGGCTCATTACTCACCCGGTGCCCGAAGACGTGTCAGTCGCGTTTGTTTCGTCTATAAATTTCGAATTGCTTTTTTCACTCCGAGATGAGGGGTTATTGCGAAATTATTCCTCCGGTGCTAAATCAAACGGGAAGGACACGATAAATCGTTACACCTCATTAGTGCAACAATAAACCACTCGATAACCTTGTCGCGGGCTCCCTTAACAAACTGTCAAACCGAATCACTTTTTGATCTTTTTTTCGTCTTTTTCCATTTGCTGCCATACCATTCATACGTCCATTCAATAAATTCGTCAGATGGATGTTTCCTCAGGGCCATAAGATGCCTACAGGGCGGCCGAAAGTAGAGAGCTTTTTCATTTCTTACAAAAGTTTATACAAAGTGTGAATGAGACAATGAATTATGTTATTATGAAGTTTTATGCGTTTTTGGTATTATCGATTTCAGGAATACCTTATTAACATGAAAGTACACAAACACACATTATACATATAATATAAAATTAAGGCCACACTTCAACATACAACGTAAAGTGTAAAATAGTCCGCAAAAACTAGTCACATGTACGTATGATCAGTAGATAGTGAGATATTTATTTTTACATAAATACGTATGATTATAATCATTGATAAAACAATATGCTAGGGATTATGATCTATTTTTTAAATTAATGTTATATACAATTGTTTCATTTTGAGAATATTTTTTCAATTGTAGACTTCATTAAACGATGGATAGATGATCTTTCTGAAACTTTTTGCCTGCTTTTGAAAGACACCATGTATGAATGAAAAAAGGAAGATTAGTCGTTCGGATGTTTTGTATCTATATATGTATATTTCAGTTGTAATATATTTTGACTAGTTTGAAAATATTCCAACTAACCTGGTACCAAATAACGTTATAGTTGGAGTGTATTTTCAGTTGTAATGTAAATATTTTGACTAGTTAGAATATATTCCGTCTAAACCATGTAAGTTGATTCATATTGCGAATTACATTCCGACTTTAAATAAATAAATAAATAAATATTATAACTGAAAATAAAGTTCAACTATAAGTTGGTACCAGGTTGGATGGAGAGGTTAGGTTTTCGTGTCACTCGACTAGTAAATTGAGTTGGAAAGTCACATTTTTGTTTTGAACAAATTCTTAGAATTTTCGTAATACGAAACCCATTATCTTTATTTGTGATACTTAGCAAATATTAACGCATTATTAAATTCCAAAGCACTCGAAAAAACAGAGCTGTCAAAACTCAACTGGAGCACATTGTTGAAAGTGTATTTGCTTGAAGATATATAATTTACTAGTTGAATTGTATTTGAATATGAATGACATAAAGTGCCAGTTGGTATATGTATTTATACTACAACTGAAAATACACTTCGACTGTAACATATACATGAATACGTATAAATATAAAAAAATATAACCATGAAGTAGTTAAAACTAGATTCAAAACATTGTATCTACATTTTTAGTTGTTTCTATGAGAAATACGCCTCTATACATAGTTTCTAATCTTGATTTTAACTTATACAAATACATACATTCATATGTATGTATTACAACAAAATGTCTATACCCTTCAGGTATAAACACAGATTACCTAAACACAATCTGCTTTAGGTCATCGACTTTAGAGAGTCTTTAATTAATATTGTGTATTAGATTTATTATGAGCTTTTATAAGAATTGTAAACAGGTTTTTGAGCTCTTTTTTCTATTATGCTGGATATTAACATTAGAATAATATAATACTATGATTACTAACAAAATTAAATTAAAATTGTAAAATATAAAATGATCAGTAGATCAGTAGCTATTAAAATAGATGTATTGTGAACATAATTTAGTAATAATAAAAAGCATTTAAAAATCAAAATATGTATGTATATAATGAAATCAGTTTTCGGTAGGTCATACATTTTGGAAAAACTTCAGAGCTCTGCGATAGTTAAATCTTAATCAAAAATGGTATTTAGATCGTTCACAGTTTAATTTAAAGATCGATGCTTCACTGATCTTAGATTAGACAGGTATATGAAAACAGCATATTCTGCTCACATTCTACCATGGGTCCTTACTTGGTTAAAAAAAAAATAATGAATTTCGAGAGGACGTACTTGAATTTCGACCTGACGTATACAAAGCGTTTTTAATCGAGACATTTAGGGCTCAATCGTTCGCCGCAAGTGACAAACAAGTGACGATTCGAGTCGACCACAACAGAAGGCTCCTTTTTCATCCTGTCAACGTAAACTTCTGAACCCGATCACGCAATCCTCTCAATACACCGCTACGAGTTCATTAAGGGCTTTCATACCAACAACAAAAATAAAAGTAAAAAATCAAACACCACGAATACATTATATTCAATACCTAACGTCAATAGCTGGAACCTTCGGGCGTATACTTTGCGCTGCAATAATAATTATTGCAATGGTGAGATGTCGTTTTGAGCTGGTATTTGCTCCGGTCGGCGCCGGTGGCAGTCAGTCGATGAAAAATAAAAAATGAGCTCATGAATATGAACGGAGCCGCTCAACTGACGCTATAAATCAGCTCAATTAATTTGCACTTGAAGCCCTCGGACTCGAATCCGGTCGTCCTAGCAAGGACATCTCGTCACGATTCCCTATCCTCTATCAGATAGCCGGCAATATCATCTCGATAGTGGCAAATTAACCCTTTATGTGCCGCTGCTTTTGGACGTGAACGCGTCACTCACGCACTGCCACTGACAGAGACGTTTAGAACACGCGTCTTATATCATATACTTATATATTTATTAACATCCTTATTGTAGGCCGGGGATAATTAACTGAAAGTCCTCATTTTATTTAGTGTAATTACGTATAGTGAGGTTTTATGTTTTTGATTGTTTAAATTACATTTTAAATGTACATATACATATATCTACTCACTAATTATTCGAAACAGTGGGATGATTTTCCTAGAAAAGTTTCTTTGGTTTACGTTCAAAATTTATCACAAGGTAAGATGCAATGATTATGGAAGTTGGTATAAATCAAGGTGAAATTTTTGAGTCTTGAACTCTTTCTGAATATAAAATATCTTGTCTGCCTATAAGTATACAATTATGTATGGTGAAAAAGAGATGTGAAAAAAACATCCCTTTTACCTATATTTTTGTCGAGATAAATCCATTTTTTTTATTTGACGTTCTCTTGATACGACAAATACAAATACCAAAATTTGCGTCGGTCTAATGTACATACATAATTCTATCGTCCTACTTAGTAAAAAATAATATTTTCTGATTTTTCATGAAGCAATTTTAAGATTTTTCTCAATAAGTTACTTTTTAGCATTCATTTAAATCTTAAAATGTAAAAACTCAGATGAAAGATATTTTTATATAATATGTACTTGTGAATCAGGATCATTATAAAATTAATTAATAATGTGGTATAATTTTCGATATTTCGTCAGCTTCTTTTTGTATTTGAGAATTACAACGGTATTTTATCACCTTTGAAACTCCAACTTTCGGTCTTGATTAATGAAAACAACTTTATCTGGTGTTCGGGCGAAAAATGATAAGTACAAAATAGGTAATTATCTGTTAATATACTTTGGTATACATTTTTTCTGTAAGTTCTGACGTTTAAAGCTAACAAATTTCAAAAGTTTTGTATTAAAATAAATCGTTGAATCGAAAAATTACAAACAGAAATGATTGTGCCGCAAAATATTAATATTATATTAATTTTTCTCTTTAACTATCATGTATAATATAACATATGCATACAGAGTAATTCGTATTATTAATCATGTTAATAAATTTTAATTAAAAGTTGGAGATACGGATTTTGTTTTTGACATAAAATAATTAGAAAAAATTGAATCATAATAATCATTTTTATATTCATTATACATACAAATGTAGTATATACAACCAATGGATTAAATTGTGTAATTTTTCCTGAATTCGATAGTGCTTTCATAATATATTATTCATATGTTCATGTATGTACATATAATCAATACTATCATACTATGGAACTATATAGTATATACAATCTAGTCAGTAAATATTATTAAAATTAGGTGTCATTAATTATAGTTAGCAGATTAACATCAGGAATTTATCGACAGCGTTGTGAAGCATTAATTGTTTGAATCATGAGCTTTTAAAACACAATTTAGTACATGTCAGCTGGGACAATGTAGACCCCCTTATCCTTCTCACTTTACACAAAAATCTTAAATGCATAAAAAGGCAAAAATCCACGTAAAAAAGGAGACAATGCGAAAGGAGCGTGGGTAGCGGTGATCGTTTCATCCTGAAAGTTAGGACGCCGATGAGGACCGTTTAAACGGCCGTGAAAGAAGTTATTAAGGCCGATGTCTTGTCGAATTTTACAGAAAACCAATCGAAAAGAGAGTTTCGCTCGCGGCGAGTCTGTAATTGGATTTCTGTCTTCTGTCGCGACTATTTCGAATAAAGTGGATGAATGAAGACGTTACACGGAACGATAAAACGCTCAATTGTGAGAGAGCCAAAGTCGACCGCTTCGTATTAACATATTTTGTGGTCATTAGTGTTACCACGGTTCGGCTTCTGACTCACGATCGTCGCAGATTTCATTAAACGAAATGAAAGTGAGGCTTTGATCGAGCTTAAATTGACGTACACATTGTATAATAATATGTACATATGTATGTGATTGCGTAACGGTGTAACTAGCGCCTCCCACTAAAGTACGTGTAGGTAGTCATTTGGCAAAATTGACAAGTTGCTATTTAAATTAACTGGATGTCGGCGTTGCCCACAGGTGAAAAAAAGACAATGAGGTGATTTATTTTATATGTTCCATTCAATGTATCCAGTCGATAAATCTATCAACGGTTTGAATTTGTCGCCGATAAAAATGTATGTATGTAGTGCATCGATTAACCCTTTCAAAAGCGACGATGCTGAATTTAAAATGGTAAATTGTGAAAGACAATACGTGTTCAAGAAAATAAACGTACGAGAGAACTTTCAAGAACATATGCTGAATTGTATTATTCATATTTATGAAGAGATATATGTAAGTACATATGTATATATGTACATATGTAGTACATATACATATACGATTTGAAATATGAATTTTCCATTGAATTTCTGTATGTCAAATTGATGAATGGTACGTTGTGAAAAATTTGAGCTAATTTGAAGAGAATTGGTTCGGTATTTGAACCATAAAATGATCCATATCTTTTAAGTTTTCTTCGTAATTGTAAAAACATCTCATGATTATCCTCAAAATCACGATTCAATCAGAATCTTACAGTTTTTGGTATAGGAAAATTGTTCATTCATGGGACTTCAGTATCACACCACTAAAGATCATTATTTTAATAATCTTACGATGGAAAAAATAATCACTAATATATACAGCTTCTATTTATATACATATCTATTTTATATTGTATTTTCTTAGTTTTGTGTTACTAAACCTGGTACATATCTGACAATAATATAATTCAACTTTTTATAGCTGCTGAAAGGATTGAATTGGAAGAATGATTATTTTATTTAAATACCATAGTTATGGTATTTAAATTGTTATGGTATTTAAATTGGTTTTGTGGAAATTAGCATCACCAAAAATTTCCTCTGATGACTGATTTTTCACATCAGAAGTAAAAGCTTGGAATATTAATTCTTTCCGGGACACTAAATTTTATGGAAAAGAAATTCAAAAACCTTCACCATGCTGAAAAGTTATGTCAGTATTCGAAATTTTAATGAAATAATCTAAAAGAGGAATATCTGATTTTTTAAATTTGAATACTCCATTCTTCTTTCTGAGATTAAAAGTCAAAATATATTACGATGTCATGAGCTTGAGAAATTTTTTGATACGTATAAATATTATAATGTTTTCGTATTCATTGTACTTTTTTAAGTATATTAAAAAACAATTTGTCTTAAGTTTTCAAAACAAATGCTCATAAATTTCAAAAATTTGATAACAATAAGTGGTATATCATTCAAAAAATTCAAAATGGTTACTATCCGAACCCCATTTAGCACTTTGCGGTATGCGAAGAGAGCGTTGAATTGTCACCGACACGTTCGTGCCGCACCCGTTCAGTTTTTATTGTAAATCGCTTATAAATTACACTGCTTCGCTCAGTGCATATAATTTATATTTGCACGTGTCGCCCTATAAATATCCCTCGGCATCACGGACGCCCGTCTTAAAAATAAAACGACGAGATGCATAAAAAAATGCACGGAATCCGGAGGCTTCGCGTGTGTCGCAACCCTGCCGCGCGTTACGTTTACTTTTATTTCAGCATGAAAAATTCGGACATGTGAAGGTTAGCTTTGCGAGCTGATTAGAAGAGACTTCTGACAGAAGGTCGAGCATTAAAATTTAAATTCTGAATGCACTCGGATGCTCGTTATGTGCATCGGAAAATTGCAGTTCTGGCGCGCGCACTCCGGTAGTAATTGGGACCGCGCAAATATAATAATCATAAATTATGTCTGAGCACGTTTTCACGCACGACCCATGGGTCTTTATCGCTTCCTTTTCGTTTATTTATTTCAGAAAAACGAATGAAATACATGAAAATAAAAAAAAAGATTGAATGCATTTCGAACGACTTCGCTACTTGTCGCTCGTTAGCGTCTGTATTTTTTAGTGTTTGTCCAACTCTCAAATAAATAGAGTTATGCTCATAAAATGCTTTTATGAATCATTCAGAGTTATAGTATAGTTGCATGTGTTTATACTTATAGAATCTCTGATGGCTTTCTGTAATCTATTTTATACAATCTCTTCATGTGCTCAAACTTAATTACATTATCTTAATCTCTACATGTACATATGTATGTACATATTCTGGTTTGTCTGTCAGAAGTCATGAAGCCTCAAAATTGTCGAATGGTTGAACTAATTTTCATAATTTTTCATTCAGAATATTGAGAACTTCCAGTAAGATTTTATGCCATAAGTATGGCTTAATAAGCCAACAGTATGGCTTAATGGTAGCGTGTATGTTTAGCGCCAAGTGATCAGTGGGTTCGATCCGCCATACTGCTGGTTAGATTTGGGGTATTTGAGACTCCAAATCGATCGTTTCTTATCAGAGTTTGCCAATTTTATCTGATCATTGTTGAAACGGTTCCTCAAAATTGGAAAAAATCATCTTTCCTGTTGTCACAAATATTCTGTATTTATTGTGTGTATAATTTGTAAAAATTATGTACAAAATCTAAATCCATAGATGTCTCAATGGATTCATTCTGTAATTAATTAATTAATTAATTGTTATTTCGTGTTCTTCAGCTTCTAGAAATACAGTGATTTATGTAATAATAAAATGCTGCATTGTTTGTAATTAATTGTCCAGGAAGGCGCATTGGGGTCTTCCTGTCGAGCCTTCCTGGTATGTATCTATGTAAAAAATAAAAAATAAAAATAGATTAAGTGATGAAGCAGTAATCAATGAGGAAGGTTAGTAACAAAGATGAAAACACTTTAATTTATTTAAGAGATGAAAAGATTTTTTCAGAATCATGACAATTCTATTTGATATCAAGATAATCATATGTACCCATTTAATTGCAAACAGGTTTTTGAGCTCTTTTTCCTATTATGCTGTACATTAACATTAGAATAATATATGTAATACTATGATTACTATCAAAATTAAATTAAAATTGTAAAATAGAAAATGATTGTGAACATAATTTAGTAATAATAAAAAGCATTTAAAAATAAAAATATGTACCCATACATTTTAAATTCCATATATGCCCACATACATATGTATGTATTCAAACATAATTATCTCTAAAAGAATTCCAAATTTACACATCATCGCTCTTAACACTTCGATAGAGAACTAACGAGCATTAAGTTAAATTTATTACACTGAAGTCGATCGATTACAATAAAAGCTCACTCGAAATCACACTCGGAAAACGCAATCGATATATATTATATACATATATATCCGACACCTTTAGACTGGCAATAAATAGAGGACTCTTCTCAGTGATGATTAATCGTCTCGAGTGCGTATACAATATGCACGAGTATGTATGTAGATATGTATAGTTTGAAAAGCGTTGTCTGGCGAGAAATACGAGCGGTTCGATGTCACGAGGACTTCAACGAGAGCTTTTCTGATTTGAGACTTCTCAACCTGTCAACGGGGCCCTCGGCTAATGGGAAACTGTCCGACTGATATTGTTTATAGTTTATTTACGGGGCCCCGGCAAAGACACGCGTTTCAAACTCGTCCGATTATCTCCGATGCGGGGAATTATTGACACGTTCGAACGGTCAATTAAAAACGACGCTGAAACTGTTAAATTTAACCTAGACTGCCTTGCCTGTCCGAAGATAAGGATTAATTAAAAAAATATTATTTTGTATATGTATTGTAGTTAAATCAGAGGTGCCTAACTGGTGGTGCGAATTTATTCGAGGTGTACTACTGTTAATATCTCGTACAAGTGTTATGTATGTATATGTATATGGTTAAGATTAATTGTGTACAGTTACAAGTAAGATACTAAGCATTATTTGAAAAAATCAAATTAAAATCAGAAAGCATTTCCAATTTCTAGACAAATGTATATATTCATCGTTAAAGGTGTTATGTCTAATTTTTTATATAACCAAAAGTTATTTTTATTTTAAGTTTAAAATCAATATCAATTTATATATGTATGTATTATATTTATTTGAATCCTTTTGTGGTTTTAATATTTTTTTAATGAAACACAATGCATTTGTTTTAAATAAGAGAGAGGCAATCTGATGCTATATATGTAGATTATATTTTGTTCAAATAAGATTGAGTTCTTCTTTATATTAATAAATGTAGTTTTATATATTTGCAAGACTTTGATAAAATCTTTACAGATATATGTACATATGTAGATATTTCTCAGGTGTTTAAATTTTTAAAAAGAATAAGTTGGGAATATCTGTTATGTTAAATTTATTAATGCAGTGAAACTTTTCAGAGCCAGAATTGAATAAGTTGACAATGACGGTTCAAATGTAAAAATATTTGGCAAAAACCGTTAAAGAAATTGGTTTATTTCAAAAATGTGTTTTAATTTGAGGTAGATTTTCAATTTGCAATAAAAATAAAGTTCACTTTAGATTTAAATGTACATATACATATGTATGTACTATATATTTCATACTTAATGAAATACGAAATACGAAATCTTGAACTGTAATATAAAAAAACAATCACCAATTACAAAAAAGAAAATATTTATTTTATTTATTTACTAATTGATTGCCAAATTTAATTAATTTTTAATTTTAAATATACATATGTATATTTAAATATACTAATGCGCCTTACTGGCCAATTTTAAACAACGATAAACAATTTATAGAATAATTTTTACAGAGCATCATAGAGACATTTTCACTGAATCAGTTTCAATAAAAATCAGATAAATTGACAAACTCTGACAGGAAACGATTAACCTGGAGTCACGGGTTTGGTGCATCCGCTCTAAAATCGCTAGTTTAACATAACGGCAGCTTTAAACGTAATTCTCGTTTTCTCGAATGATAGATTGCACATCAGATGACGAGTAACCTTTCGATGTGCACAGATGCAATTATTAAAATTGAGTTGGATCTTTCTGGCGAGTTTAATAAGGCAAGATTCGGAACTTATCGAATCTTCCCTTATTAAACTCGCCTGAAAGAACCAACTCAATTTTAATAATGACCATTTTAATAATTGCATCTGTGCACATCGAAAGGTTACCCGTAATCTGATATGCAATCTATCATTCGAGAAGACGAGAATTGCATTTAAAGCAGCCGTCCGTTAATCTGTCGTTCAATTTGTCTGGCGATTTTAAAGCGGATGCACCGCATCCGGAGTCACATATCCAAGGTCTGGCCAGCAGCACCGGGCAGGGAATTAGCCCATAACTACTTGGTTTGAAGGCATGACATGTTAACCACTAATATATTCTGCATGAATGGATATTTTTTATAATTCATTTTGAAAATTCTAAAACCGAGCTGAGTAAATAAAGCTACCATCCAATATAAAGCAAACCGAATATCAAAGGTTAGGATTGTGAGGTGATTCGCAATATTTCAGCGTTGCGAATTGTCGCTACGCGTTCAGGCAAAAGAATCACTAAACCGTCCGAACAGATGTTTTACTTAATAAAAACTTTTAAAAAATGACAATAAATGCAAAAACTGTATCTTCCTTTATTGTTTGATTCCAGGGAGAGCGATGTTGCTGAAAATTTCTGAACTCTAATTCTATTAGCATGAATGAGACCGAGTATTTTAAAATAATAAATCCCGTAAAGCAGTCAACGTCAGTCGTAACGCATTCGAAACGTCAACGCTTCAAAGGTTTACGACTCGTACTTGAAAAACTGTTGTCATTTCTTATTTATTCGCACGTTATGACGTATCATTTACGCGGCGCCCTTTTCGCGCCGGCCCTGTAAATAAATATGTAAATATAAGAAGAGTTACGCGCGCCGGTTGTAAATTAAATTAAAAAGCAACACCCGCCAAGGCCTACTCCGGCTTTTTACTTTTTTTTCCGCTCTTCGGGTTGTATTTGCGATGTTCTGCTTGTTATTGACGCAATAAAATATTGTAATCGTTTTGCGCGAAGCGGACGGGAATGTGTTAAGAAGACGTGCGCGCCTCTCACTCATTCGTAGTGCAAAAAAATATAGCACGTAATAAATTTGTCGGATTGTTATTTTTTATTTTATATTATTTTTGTTTTTGTTCTTTTTCTTCAAAACAAAACTTTCAAATAAATGACAGGTGTGAATAAATATGCGCTTAACGATTGACAGACACTTTTGCAATGCAAATTTATCTTCGGTAACATGAGTTTTAACTGAAAGGATTAAGACCTTTTTATTTGCTCTTACATAAATACAACATTTATATAGATTAAATTCAATTAAGTACTATTATAATATTATTACAATAACGGACCGCTAATGTATTTAAATCTTCATATTATATGACGGTAATAAAAGGTGCCAAAAAATTTAAGCGAAATATTTAACTGAACTTAATGAATCAAAACATGTTCTCTATTGATAATAACTTTACCAAATATAAAATTGAAACATTACATGAAGCGTTTTCTATACTTGGTCAGTCATTTAATTAAATATAATTGAATTTTTGAATAATTTAGCTATGTTACAATCGACTATTATAAAGTTTATGTATAAATTTTAATGAATTATTGTATACAGAAAAAATATAATAAAAATAAATCATTTTTAAATATCAACTTGGACATTGAACGCCAAGTTTCTACACAAAATTCAATGCACTAAAAGAAGTATAGAACGTTGTATGCTTGGCATAACTAGGAAAGACTGCAAACGGAATACGTGGATGAGAAGTATGATAAGGGTAGTGGATATAGTGGATAGATTGAAGACATTGAAATGGCAATGGGTGGGCCACGTGGCTAGAAGAATGGACGAAAGGTAGACAAAAGAAGTGCTAAAATGTTACCCGAGAGAATGTAAAAGGGTAAAAAGAAGACCGCAGGGAAGATGGGTAGATGAAATTAGGAAAATGTGTGGGATGAGATGGATGAGAGTTGCGCAAAACAAAGACGAGTGGAAGCGTGTTGGAGAGGCCTTCATCCAGCAGTGGATTGTGAATGGCCGTAGGTGATGATGATGATGATATACTATGTATGTATCAAGATTCGCAATTAATATTGTAAATGTGCATCCATTTATGTTATATAAGTACATATGTAATGTGGAAGAACTAATACTTCCTCACTAAATAATAAATTACGTGTACATTTATGTTTTTGTGTATGAATCAATATAATCGAAGCTTTATTGTTAATCAATAATCACGGAATACGCGTTAAATGACATCATTTAAAATACACGACTATCATTCGTTCGCTAAAGCACAGCGGTATCACATAGCAAAACCGTGAAATGGTTAATTAATTCAACGCCCGGTTTATAATCGATTTAACGAAACAAAAAAAAAAAAAACAACGACAAATAATTAAGCACACATTTATAAATTCGACGTGAAATAAAAAAGGAAAACTTAATACTCGGATGATATTCGATCGTCTCGATTTTGGTGTATCGGAACAGCTTAAAAGCTTAAGCTGTCATCGGGCTCGTCACGAGTTCATTCGGATCGAAAGCTCGTTTTGTGCATAATTATCGACCAGTTCGACACGCATCTCGTAAGCTCGTTTTTATATGTTAATTAACATTTAACACAACGCTAAAACTTTAAACAATATTTAAACACTATGTAGCAATATTGGCACATCGACGCCTCGATAAATGTCGTATTTGTGCTTAATTTATTTCTACAACTGTGTAATGTAATATGTTTATATTATTATGTGATGGCTTTTGAGTCGATTGGTTATACCTATACATATATTGTTTATGTAAAAATGATCCTTAATAATGTGACATTATTACCTGAAATCGAGATAGTAGATACGAGTTCGGAATACCAAGACGGAGAAATGAAGTTGGAAAGTCTGAAGAAGATGCAAAGGAAGGAGAGTAAGATAAATCACAAATTAAATGATCTAGGAATAGTTAGTAAGATTCTGATTTTCTGACGATTTATGGTTTTCTCATAAGATTTGTGTCGTGTTAAATTACTGTATATTTCTACTTGAGTTTATCATTTGGTATGTACATATATGTTTTCTACGAAACAATTTCAACGAGTGTTAGAAATGGTTGGAATTTTATGATTGATGTGTTTGATCTGGGATTCAATAATAACCAAATGTTGTTAAAACAAGCAATCAAAAATCATTGGGAACATTGAATTTTTTTTTGATTCCATATGAAAGTGTAAGCATTTTTTAAAAGCAAATCCTATATACTGATTAAATGCTTAATGCTTTATACTTTTTACATACCTCCTTTACGTTTCACTTACGATTACAATTCAGGAAGTTTGCCTCTTATCCGATCGTTTTCATACTTTGCCATATTGCTCATTTTGGTCATCAATATAAGTAAATGGATACTCCGCCATTACGATGGTGCAAAAATATCGTGTAAGATGCGTTTTAAATCTGCCCGGCGAGATAGTCGTTGACGTCTATCCACCGTGTTTGTTTATTAGTTTTAAACATAGATGGCGGTAGTGAAATAAAATAATGGTATTTTTATTCAAAATAATAATTTTATATACAAATCATAGAAGAGGTATGTTTTTAAAAAACTTTTTTTTACAATTATTATTGTTATTTACTTTAATATAAAATCCAAAGTTAAGTATCATTAAAAAAAATGTATTGATTGTCAATAATATTTTTAAAGTAGCCTATTTATTGCAAAATTTGCTAAAAAATACAGAAAATTAAAAAAAAAAGATTCAGAAAACCATATGGTTTGATTTCCGGATTGTGGTAAGAACATACTCGGAAGTGATTCATATCAATACAAGGATAAAATATTACGGAAAAGGCTCCAGAGGGTGAGTTTTAAAAAGGATCGCGACGGTACAGACCAGACACGCCAGCGTTTTATGTGTATGTCTAAAAAAATGTCTGCACCTTAATTAAATCAATTGAGTAATTTACACAATTTATAATAAGTTATACGATATGATTGTATGAATCGATTCGACAACTTTGGAAATTCAGTACCAGATTAGTATAACGTTTGTCTAACGTCACGATATTAGTCTAAATTTGTAAAAATCTGCCTGAAAAATCAATGATATGATTCTGGCATTGATTCTATCTGTAAAAATTTATTTCAAAATTATGTGACATACATACTATATATGTACCTACATATTAATTTCTCTCATACATATTGATCTCTTATCAAAAATAATATTTATGTGACTACAAGTTGATTGTTTCCTCTGGTCGAGTTTGCTAATTTATTTAATGTCATATATTTAGTGTTAAACCGGCTTCTCACCAAATTGGCCACCTACTTTATATTTTATGTACATATACATACATTACATAACACAACAAAATGGGATATATGTATGTGTGTAATGTAATATAGAAAATTTCCAAATGTTAACTAATTTTATGTTAACTAATACTATGAAAAATTGACACAATACATTCCAGCTAATCGCAACTAACATCAAAATGCTAATAGGTGTCCAATTCCTTTTCGGCGCGCGTTAGCGATCCAGTTTTGCACGTCGAGCCAAGGCTCATTTGAGAGCATATAAGGGCGGGAGCCCTACGGCCCTGGGACTAGTCCTGGCATGAATTATGATGAGCAGGGGTCCAGCACGCTCCTCTCGTAAATTACAATCCAGTGCGTTGCTGTTGGGTACCCGCCGGGGGCCCCGAATAATACCAGGACGAGTTAACTCGCTCAGATTTTAACTCGGGCGGCAAATTGCCGGGATTTCGTCGACACGTGATTTATTGCAAGCCAGACGGATTCCTAATGAAATTCACATAGACATTCCTGCTAAATACCCAGCTACACCATCGAGCAATAGTGGACTAGATCCCAGCTCCAGATATACACATGTAGCTACGTATACTAACATATAATATATGTATAACATATAAGCCAGCAGTGTGGCTTAATGGTAACGTGTATGTATGTTTAGCACCAAGTGATCAGTGGGTTCGATCCGCTATACTGCTGGTTAGATTTGGTGGTATTTGAGACTCCAAATCGATCGTTTCATATCAGAGTTTGCCAATTTTATCTGATCATTGTTGAAACGGTTCCTCAAAATTGCAAAAAATCATCTTTCCCGTTGTCACAAATCTTCTGTATTTATTGTATGTACAATTTGTAAAAAATATGTACAAATCTAAAATCCATAGATGTCTCAATGGATTAATTCTGTAATTAATTAATTAATTGTTATTTCGTGTTCTTCAGCTGCTGGAAATACAGTGATTTATGTAATAATAAAAAGCTGCATTGTTTGTAATTAATTGTCCAGGAAGGCGCATTGGGGTCTTCCTGTCAAGCTTTCCTGGTATATATCTATGTAAAAATATAATAAAATACATATATGTAGTAATATAGGAAATTTTAAGACATTGTTTATTTGTACTCACACTTCTTTAAATAGTTTCAATCTTGGATCCCTTTGAATGGTTTCAATTTGATTTTATTTTATTATATACATATAATATATTTATTTTACCAGGAAGGTCTATCAGGTAAACCCCAATGCACCTTCCTGGCCAATTACAAACAATGCAGCATTTTTATTACATAAGTCGCTGAATTACAAAACACCGAAGATCTCGAAATTAACTATACATCTATGAATTTTAACTTGTACATATATTTTATTGTACATTAATAATACTCAAATAGGGGTGAAATAGTAAGTAGAAAGGTTTTATCCAATTTAATTTAGGAACCGTTTCAACAATGAAATCAGAAAAAAATGTCAAATTCTGATAAGAAACAATCGACTTGGAGTCACACATATCCAAGTCTGACTAGCAGCACTACATATATACCCAGAATAAACACACATATACCATATACCAGGCCTAACAGATAAATCCAATGCGCTTTCCTGGTCAGAAACATTGTGCATTTGAAAGTATTATTAGTATTATACTAAGTAAATACATATCAATTAACATCTACGGAGTTTATATAGTTTTTACAATTCAGCGAAATTGCTGAAAACTCAAGATTTATGGGTACGGTTGCCAATTTTTTGGAACCGCTTCAATGAAAATCAGATAAATGGGCACAATCTGATAGTGAACGATCGAACTGGAGTCACAAATCCAAGGTCTGGTCAGTAGAAACCAGTGGGATTTGAACCTGTGACCACTTTGTTCAAAGCACTATATGCTAACCAATTCTAGACTATGCTGCTGGTCTTTGTATACATAAATGTATAGTAAAAGTAGTGTTGCAATTTAATCAAGAGAAGATTGCTGGAGTACGTTTTCCGCGTTGAGATAATGAAAGCACTCAATTTGTAGGTTTACAGATATCTATCTATGTACATAAAAACGAAAAAGATTCATAAAGGAGACTCGTTCTGGGTTCTCGGGCTAAGAATGATGATGATGATGATTAGTTATGACAAATAAGGAAGATAGACTATGTACATCACTGATCTGGGAAGAAGACGGCTGGCCTAACTAAAAAAACTTGTATTGCAGAGCATTATATCCTTATTCAGGAAGGCAATGTGTATACCACGAGAATAATTGGTAGAATTCTTTCACATAGAATAAATCATTCTTTGACGATGTTATTATTATATATCGGTATTAAATACGATTGATTCAGATGCTCGGATGCCAGGATAAATCTGAAATCTTTCAGATGTGAAAAATACTTATATCTTGGAATAGAGTAAGAATGGCGCATAATTAGTTCATCTAGTGCAGGGTTTGCTTGGATGTATTTTGTATTTTGTTATCAAAAGATGCAATTTTATCTCTTGTATAAAAATTGTAATACTTTTTCCTTGTAATGAAAATTAAATGCAATGAAGTTAACTTCATTGCATTTGGTAAAAATATCTGTCAGATATGCAAGTTTCATCAACCATGAAGGATTTGTTAAAACTTAAACAAAATTTTGTCCTGAATTATTTTGTTTTGTTGAATTATTCAATATGAAGTAAAAGATATTTAAATGTGTTGCAGTGTATAAAACCTTTTTAAATTTTCGCGTAACACCTACTCAGGTTCAGCGGAACACTAGTGTTCCGCGGAACATAGTTTGGGAAACCCTGGTCTAGTGACTTCAAATAAGACCTCAGAATTGCATCAAAAATACAAGAAAAATGTGCTAAGTCTCACAGATGACTGTAATAAACGAAACTATCGTTGGTTTTAAATATGGTTACAAAGCAAGCAAAGTCATGGTACGATTACAACATGAATGATCCAACACTTTCTTTCGAATTGAAATAAAAAGTCATTTATACAGTGTCATACTGACAAATATATTATACTGTATACATACATAAAATATATGTAGATAGTCATTATATAAATAATATGCTCGAGGCCAAGAGTGGCGCCTACCAGTGTTGCTTCGGCCTTTTTAATGACTCATTTCGAGACGCATACACACTTCGAACATCTCAATAAAAGCTCTTCGCGAAAGCTCTCGACCGGGAGACTGCACAATCTATTCGAGTGTCGTCGTGGGTGTCGGCAGAGAACTTTCGAAAAAGGAGACGTTATTTTAATTGTCGATTTTTCAGCCGACAGCCGGTTAATCGCCGGTTCAATAAACACGATGATACGTACGTAGTACTCGTGTGTAATATTCGCGTGTGCGTATTTATTTATATTCCCGCGAGAGTTAATGATCCCTCTCGGTAATGAGCACAATCACACTAAAGAGGCTGGCGCCCTTAGGGGCTTTCCACCGACTTAATAATCGACCGGTGCTCACCATTTGTCCACCGTTGATGATGGGCCTTTTGCTGATTACTTTGCGTCCCAGCGCCGAAGGGTAATCGAACAAACGGCGAAAATGAAAAGTTTTAAGAGAAAAGGAGTTTGTTAGGTAGCGCAACCCTTGGTAAAAATAGCGGAAATTGCTCAAAATTAAAATATATTTTTAATTTTTAGGCTTCGTATGTATGTACGCCTGCCATGTATTAAAGTTTTCTTTGGTATTAGTGTTTTTCTTGGTATCCGGACATGTACCCCCTGGACACATACCCCCGGCCAAAAACCCCCCGTGCAAATATCCCCCGCCATGTATAAAAATTGTTTAAAAATAGTAATAAATAATTAATAATAAAGTAAAGTAATAAATAAGAATAAATTAAGTGTGGTAGAGCATATTGAATTTCCATTTATATACAATATTTGATTTCAATTTATTGTTGTAAATAGAATAAATATCCATTTGAAAGACTTTTAGTCACCAGTTAGCGTTTGCGTTCTGTGGTATTGAAAGTAAATTTTAATAGAAGTATGTTCTATTTTTATATTATAATTATGATATTTTAAATTAGATTATCCATGATGGAATTTAAGAAATAATTCGAGAAAAGGAAAAGAAAAAGAGATTAAAATACAATTGATTTTCGAGTTTTGTATGTTTTAAATTATTATTATTGATATCTGATTTTTTATTATTGATTTTGATATATGTTTTATTAATATATGTATTTCTGAATCTGTATTTTTCTAGCTGAAATAAATTAGCATTGATACTTACTTTTTTCTAAAGATACTGTCAATTTTTATCCTTGACGGGGGGGGGGGGGGGGGTTATTTGCACGGGGGGTTAATGTCCAGGGGGTTTTTGACTGGGGGTATGTGTCCAAGGGGTAAGTGTCCTAGAACCGTTTTTCTTCAGTATTCTCCATAGATATAGAAATCTATGGTAGTTTCCTATAGATTTAATGATTTTGATATGTAGAATTGATTTTGATGTGTCGTTATATAATAAAAACTAGTACTGTGCCCGTTGATATGTTGAAAAATAATTGATACATGCATTCAAATATTGTTATATGTATAGTAATAATAACAAGCAACATCAATTGTCGTCGTATACGTAATTGTAACTGAAGTCGCAACCGTATTCTAAACCAAAGTCAGAATCGAAGAAATTGAAATCGAAAATCGGAACTGAAATAGGGATCGGGAATGGGAATCACAATCGGAGCCGAAATTGGAATCTGGATCGGAATTGAAATCGAAATTATAAATTTATTAAAATTCTAAAATTTGTTCCTATGAAATCTCTATACTTGTCGATGCACTCACCACATACAAATATTCATAATTTTTTACGCACATACATATTTTCCGTTTTTATACATACATATATAATAATAGTATAAAATATAGTGTAGATACGATCACAATATTATTTAAGATTTCATTATTAATAAAATATTTTTAATAATTCACAGAAATAGTTAAGGTTTTTAACATTTATTCATGTCAAACAAATATCTCGTAAAACATACAATTTAATGTTTTGCGTTCAACAATGTTTAAAAATACTGGTGGCATGTAATACGTTTATACTGCTTTTCCGGGATTCAGGACATATCGAATTAAAAGAAGTAATAACAATTTGTGAATTAAATCAAAAAGAAATAGTGTTCTTAGAACTGAAAATTGCTTTTCCGACACTTTCAAATTAACGGATCATATCATAGAGTCATAAGCTTTTCAATTTTCTTTTAAACAGCATTGTCTTGCTTTTGGTTTCGAGTATTTTAATTTTTTGAATATTTTAATAAGCTTCTTTATGATTAGATTCATAGTATAGCGAAGACAAAAAGGATATATAATAAAGCAGAAAAACAGACTTGCCTTCTTCTGCTCCAAAATAACATATACATACATATGTATGTGCAAATGTACATCATGTAGAAAATCAGTATAAAATTGAAATGTATTTATATTTATGTTTCGCACTTCTTCCCATATGTATGTACATTCCTAGTTATTAAATAAATATATTTAAATTACATACTACATATATAAACACAATAAGGAATTAGTCACTGTGCAGTCATACAAGTATAAACATATGTATATTACCCAACTATCACTACAAATCTTGGACATTGTGCGACTATTAAACAGCAATATCAGCAAATTAAGCAATCATAAATCCCAAGGACCATAATAAGGACTATAGAGCATCCGCATCTCGTAGTAAGGAGTCCCGTAATGAGGATATTCATAAAACATGTTGTGGTCAATTCGCTCGTTGGAAATATGCCCGCGAGTCACATACAATATGCACAATGAGAATAAAAATACTATTTGAACGGATTCTTGCACGAAACACCATAACTTTTACGTCATTATAACTACGACTCATGTATATATACATTCGTCGCAAGTACTGTTTTGGTATATATAATATGTACATATATTAGGTGTGTTAATGTGTATGGGTGTGTTTATTGGGCTTGATGGTGGTGGATCCCTTCTAATTGATAAGATCGTGTTGAAAGTTGGAATGCGAGAAAATTTGCGTTTTTCTCAGTGAAAATAGCAAAGAAAGGCTCGCCCACCGTTTCCGGTTTGCCAAATAAATCGAATTGTATTGCCATGTGTGGGTGGCTGCTGTCGGCGTGGAGTACTTCAAAACTTCACAATAACGAAAGCCTCTCAAACTGTTATTAATAGATTTGTTAAAATAGCATTGAGTTATCGATTTATCGTAGGGAGCATTTGAACTGTCATGAACTGAGGAAAATATCTGGTGGGCAGGACGAGTGGAATTATCTAAATACAGGAATTTTTTGAATTCTTTTTATGAGATTTTTTTTTCGATTTAATATTATATATCATGTTTCTTGTGAAAAATTATACAATTAAAATTAATAAATAAAATATGTATGTATGTACATATGTACAGCTTGTATTTTATTTTGAACCCAAAAGCAAGCTCTGTAGTGGATGAGAAATATTTGTAGTTGTAGAATTCAAAAAACATAGCAAGTATGTGGAAAGTATAGCTAAGATTTAGAAAAGAGTTATAATATAATAGTTATAATTACTCGATTTTTTAAATTAAAATAAATAGTCATTTTTAATTTAATTTAAAAAATGTTAAAAGTTTTGTAAAGATTCTTAATTTATGTATTTTATATTGGATTTTATTCAAATACAGCTTTCAAATGAAATGATTTTTCTTTTGACGTATTTTCAGATTTTCAGCAAAATTCTATTGATAACAGGCTTACCTCGATAAAATAAACGATCTTTTGTTATTAATCTACAAGAATAGTCGAAATATGATTTTTTTAAGTGGAATTTTATTTGATTCTCATATAAAGACAATTTAATATATGATCCCTATTAATTCAATTCAGATTCGTGTAAATACTAGTACGAGCCTTTAGCTCGCAATTTTACCGATTTAAAATTCAGCACACTTCTAGTTAACCATTTTAAACGAAAACAAAAAATAGTGTGGCCAGAACACTATCCCAATAAACATCTTTCAATAGAAAATACTCAATATAAAATAGTATTAACAGTGGGAAAAAATCCCAAGTAAAAATACGTACTTTTGACTTTGGATTTGAACTGGATGACTACTTAGAGAGATTTTAAAGCTGAAAAGTACTACAAATGAAAGATAAAATACCCAACTATAGATTTCAATATTCATTTTGAACAGGAAATTGACAGATTTTGAGACATCGACCAAACAACACCAAGATATAGAAAAATCGCGGGATTTAAAAAACACATACATATATCTCCGAATTTCGAGGCAATCAACATTTTTTATTACCAGATTTATGTTCACTGGGCATAATTATCTTAAATAAAATAAAATAAATAAATCTATAAGAAAAGTCATATTTCGTCTCTGAACCAAAAAAAAAAAGAATTGAAGAAAAAGATATCTAAAATATAATTTCGTAATTTTAAAGTCAGTTACTGCTATTTTTATAGTCTAATTTTTTTTTACAATAGTTCAATTAAATTTTATTTTGTAACCTTTTTGTAATACAATTAATTGACGATTGACTTAAATTTGGGTAGATTGTAGCTTGATTTTTAAAATAAATAGAATTAAATATTTGTTGAGAGGCTTTCGTTACACACAAGGGCGTAAATAATACAGGTGTGAGCGTCGATCTTTGGTGCGTGTGCTTGTGTGAGTCTAACTATAAAATAAAACGAGTGAAAGAGGTTGACTGAACTGGCCAGAAAAAGACAACACGAAAAAATAGTCAAGAGATGACGATGGTCGCGTGTGAAAGGGAATATCTTGATGGCTACTATAAAATCCACACCCTGACACTTGCATACCAACACAAAAAGAAAACAAACAAAAAAAAAAACAACAATCGAAACATTCACATCAAACAGATCGAAGATGGCCACTATGCAAACGTACCGGATATAATTTTAAACATACATATAATATACATATAAGGGTATGGTTTATATTTCGAGCTTTGCGGTTCGCATTTAATGCAATCTGTCATTTTCAATAAACACAGCCCGAAGGCGAGCGGATATTGGTTGCCATTTAAACGGGAGCTTATGATTTAGAAAGCCCCATGTTTCGATAGGTTTACGAGCTACGACCGTAATTGGTATAGATAGGCTTTAGAGGCGTATATCTCGTGGCCCAAACGTCTGTATGTACATATGTATGTATTATATAATTCGACTTGGAGAGTTATCAAATTGAAATTGAGTGCTTTTCAACTTTATCTCTTTATTGTGTCGCAATTGATAATTTTAGTTGTAAAGCTGCATTATGCAGGTTGGCTCCATTATGCCAGTCATTTTCTATTGATACACCTACGCTTAGTTTAGAAATTCCGATCTTTCGTGTAATTATTAGTGTCTCGTTGAATTTGTTTTCTAGTATTACGGTAGGTTGTCGATTTGCCGTTTAGCAATGAAGGTTTGATGGAAAATTTACTGGTTTAAACTGTGCGTCGTAGGATTGTGCAAAACTGGATGCGTTATGGATTTGTTGATTTGGTTCGAGCCATTAATAACTCTCTTTGCTTCTTTGTAAACGTAACAGTGGTGGAACTATTTGAATTTACTGCCTCTATAAGAGATGAGTTGCTGAAAGCAGACGTTCTCAGATTCCATCGCATTCAGGAACTCAAAATTTAAGCTCCGATAAAATAAAAAGGTTGTACGTATGTACCTCCCTATAATAGTCTGAAGAATTATATGGAAATGACAAAAATCCTTCTCGAATATAGTGAGTCAAAGAATAAGACGATGGGAAATAATGAATGAATTTTTACCATGTTCACTTTCAGAAAAATAATGTATAATCATAGCAAATATATCACACGAAAAACAAATTATTAAAAATTATTATGACTATAGTTTATTTATTTACACTTTTAAATCACTAAATCACCAAAGTCGTCAGTATTTTTTTTTACCAAGTTAGTATGTTTTCCACTAAATAATTTTTTTGTGACTTCTTTTGTATACCATACTATTTTTATTTGTGACAAAAGTAATTTTATTTAAATTAATCATGCACTCACCTAACAGATTGCTCCAAAGCGGCGAGTGTCCTAAAGAGATTAAGACTCGTGGAATCATATATTACATATTATATATTAAATACATAATTATTACATGTAAATCAAAACAACACCTGACATCTATGGTCAGATATTAAAAGCATCGTAAACAATACGATCAATAACATATTTCTTGTAAAGAAATAAAGTGTGTTCTTGTAAAAAATTCTTAAAGTGTAACAATACGAATTTTTTACATTCGATTAACAACCACAGAGATACCTATGGTGAGAAATCTGGCAAAACCTGAGATACAACAATAATTCAAGGTTTGCAACAGAAAATTGGGAAGGAAGAGCCAATTTTACAGGAACCGTTTCAATGAAAATCAGAAAAATTGGCAAATTCTGAAATTCTGATCGACCTCGACAAACCAAAGGTCTGGCCAACAACGAGACTCTTGTGGGAATCGAACCCGTGACACCTTGCACGAAAGAATACAACACTCATCACTAGACCACGCTGCTGGTTATATAATATTTTATTTGTCTATAATTTATAAACCTTTGTCAAAATATTCAAAACAAAGTTAAAGTGTATTTATCAACTATTTATTTATCAATTATTGTGCATTCGTAAAATATAATTGAAAGAAATAAAAGCGTTAAAATAAATAACATCGTAAATGCAGTTTCGATTATTTGAACTTGGTGAATATAATTCACTTGTTTATTTTAATTCTAATTTCAGTCACTGAAAAACGGTCGAGCCTGATTCAAGGCAAAAATTGTACGCGAATATTTATTGTCTCAATTCATACAACCAATCAATAAAATTGTATCTTTCGCGAATTCAGCTGAAAGCTTTCAAGAAAATCAATCGCAATTCAACTGTCGAATATACTCGTACGTGTGTAGCCGTATTACGCAGCGTGCGCGTATTTAATTCATATCAATCGTCATTCGCATCGGTTTCTAATGATGATTTGATACATTTTGTGATACAGAGTGATTTCAGTGCGTGTTTTTTTTTATAAATGTAGTTTCAATTTTATTATATAAGTTGTATTGGAATTTTTCTTTGGGTGTGAAAAACAAATTCAATTGTTTATGTAATATATATGTAGTGAATTTGAATTTTAAAAATAATTAATAGAATTCTAAGTAGTATCAAAAAAAATATCAGTGTTGTTAAATACAAACATACATACATGTGTATATTGAAGAATATGATTGGCAAAGGTGCTATTGCTATGGAGGCTGCATATACCTGGTGAATTTTATACTGTTGTGCAACTTTTTTTAATAATATGTATCTGCATGTTAATTTTAAATATTATATTTAAATTTTTAGGTCGCAGTAAAGGTGGGAGATTTAATTAGCAGAGACAATTTATCTGTAAGCATATTTTATTTATTTTTACATATACAATTTAAATCATGTTTCAATTTCGCTGCAGCTATACTGCTTACTTGATTTTTAAATGCTTTTTATTATTACTAAATTATGTTCACAATACATCTTATATCTATTTTAATAGCTATTGATCTACTGATCATTTTCTATTTTACAATTTTAGATTAATTTTGTTAGTAATCATAGTATTATATTATTATAATGTTAAAATGTACAGCATAATAGGAAAAATAGCTCAAAAACCTATTTACAATTCTTATAAATGCTCATAATACATCTAATACATAATATTAATTAAAGACTCTCTAAAGTCGATGACCTAAAGCAGATTGTGTTTAGGTAATCTGTGTTTATACCTGAAGGGTATAGACATTTTGTTGTAATCACCGAGACTCTTCACAAGTGTGTTAGTATGGTTATCAGTGATTCTGTCATAGAATCTACTGTTTAGTATATTAGTAATGTCTGTAAGAAACGGAATATTATATATGGCATGCAGTTTTTTCAAGTTAGTATATATGGGTGTATTATAAATTATTTTTAGGGATTTATTTTGTATTATTTGGAGCTTGGAAAGGTTAGTATTCGAGGCGTTATTCCATATACATAGGTGAAGCATAGGTTAATAATGGTAATATGAGAGCGCGATATAATTTTATTTTATTTTGAGTTGATAAAGAACTATGATGATTAAATATTGGGTATACCCCCGTAACGCCTTGCATTTCGGTCCCTCAATTTGAGGTCCCCATATCATTATTTTATCGAACGTTACTCCTAAATATTTTATTACTGACTGACTTTCTCCAGAGGGGATTTTCAGATCTGAACTTGGATTATGCTTTCTAACTCTAAATAATATGGCGTCTGTTTTGGTTTGATTAATTTGAAATTTAACTGATTACGTTTTTATTTGACAGTGTAATATTTCATTTATTGAATGAAAATTCAGTAAATAAATTTAAAATATAAAAAGGCGACAAGTTTAAATATCTCGAACGTTGTAAATTTAAGATTTTAATATTTTTATTACAAATCGTATTCAAAATGTAATCTAAAATTCTAAATTATACGCACTGAAACCATTCAATGCACAACAATGACAAAGCGTTCATTGTATGTACGTAACCTTTTCCTTTACAATCTGACATATTAAATTACAGGGTCCACCTGACCCTTTTTGTACCCCCTCCATTAGTGGACGGGTCCTCACTATCGTCCGAACACTTTATTGATGGGAACCCATGAACGTTTGTTTACCCCGGTAATTCATTACGCCTCTCATTCGTAACGATCGTTTGATTGACGAGATACATATGTACATACCTATACGTATGTACTTACGGTACTATTTAAGTGTTATACAGGCCAGTTAACCACGGTATCTTACATTCATAATGGTAATAATTTAGCAATTAAACCCCTGCTAATTGTCACCGTGACCCGATCATTGCAATTAGAGATCACTATCGTCACGTGCGAGACGGTCGCGTTAAGACTATGCGACGATAGGATATGGGAATGTTTCTTGGAATCGGTGAATTTAATCGATGTATTGTAATATAAAATGTCTTCAAGTACATTTAATATAAAATTTCATGGCCTGAACCCGTATTTGGATACATATAAATGTACTATTGAGGCATATTTATATTCAGAATGGGATGAATCAAAGTCGAATTATACATACATATATACCTAATACATATATATTTATTTTTTTCATGCATAATTTAAATTGGCATGACCGATTCCCGATTTCTGTTTCAGTTCCGATCCCGATTAATTATTACTATTTATATTGGAACTTTATTTTAAATCGTGTATCAATCCGAAAGCACCTGTTGAAATTTCTACGGGCATATAACTAGTATTTATATATTTGTAAAGCTGATTTGATTTTTATATACTTTTTACGGTGGATAATATATGTTCACAATATGTACATCTCAGGTATATTATAATAGCTAGTGATCCAGTGGTCATTATCTATTTTACACATGATTTTTCTAGTTAGTATTTATAGTCTTCTCATATTTTAATGTTATTGTATATAGCATGATAGGAAAAAAAGCGTTAAAATCTATTTATTATACAATTCCTATAAATTTTCAGTGAAGTTGTGATTTCGAGATGTTTTTATATTTATTCATTATCTACGTTTTTTTGATAATAAAATAGTTGAAATATAATTTTTAATTCGGTTTTTTTTGGGTCCGGTTCGGTAATACGAAACGTGTTCAATATTTAGCACAGATTTGCAATTATTAATAAAAGAGCGGAAAATGCTGGAAATAAATATTGGTTTTTCATTTAGTAAAGCGGAATTGAAATCATTATGGCGTAATCGAAGCTAGAGATTCAAAAGCTATAATGGTAAATCTTCATGTACATATGTATATTAGTATTGTGAATACGTTTTTTGGATAGAAATGTTCTTTTGTTGGAAGTCATGTTGGGATTTCTATCAAAAAACAAAATATTTGTGAAAATAGATTTTCACTTTCACGATCTTTCATTTGTGATCTTATTAAACTTATCACGTGTGATGATATTTATTTATTTTTATACAATTTCGCCATACTGACTTTACAGATTAGCTCCAAGTCGTCACTACGGCTATACAAAAAGAAAATTATAAAACATAAAACAAATATAAAATTATAAAAAAATATGTATAACATGCTACGATCCCAAACTAAACAATCCCTCAACCAGATCAGTATATTTTATATTTAACAAATCCGAACCAATAGAAATCCGGTTGAAGAGCTTGATTCCTCTGGCGACAGGGGACGAAACCATTAAATTGGTACGTGCCTCAGGTGAGGAGAATAAATCTCGGTTTCTAGTATATCTGAGTTCGCTGGGAAAATTGAAGTTCAATTCAGCAAGAATTCGAGGATTGCATACCAATCCAATCAGTAATTTATAAAAATTCTTCCCCATATACACTGTAGGACGCAAATCAAAGGAATTGTTTATTTTTATTTATTTTACATATGTATATACCAGGAAGGCCTTACGGGTAAGCCCCAATGTGACTTCCTGGCCAATTACAAACAATGCAGCATTTTTATTAGAAGTTGTTGAATTACGAGACACTGAAAAACTCGCAAATTAACGAGACATCTATGAATTGTACATAAATTTTATTGTACATTAATCATACTCAAATAGTGGTGACATAGTAAGTAGGAAGGATTTTTAGCCAATTTTAAACGGGAACCGTTTCAACAATGAAATTAGAGAAAATCGGCAAACTCTGATAAGAAACGATCGACCTGGAGTCACAAATATCCAAGTCTTTTCTTTTCTGAGTACACCAGCAGCACTACAGGTGTACTCAGAAAAATTCTTTTCAATCGAGGTCAACTCATGAGTAGTCACCGGACCCAGAAGGTGCCGCGTATTGTTCAAAGGTTGTAAATGCATTTTTAAAGGTTTGCCGAACCTTTTTTTACAAAGGATTTACAAAAAATGGAACAATGGATAGCACTGTGACTATCCTACCTCTAATCATGAGATAGCACCCGGCGCCTCTCGGTGTTAGGCAGAAGCTTAACGCCCGAGCTATGCTGCTGGCTTATATAACCCAGTGCTCCCTGCAGATAGGCACTTGGATAGAGCCAGATATATTTAAGATCGCAAATGATCTCATCGAACTTGTCACGATTGAGGAAATAAGAACAATCTACTAAATTGCAAGTTGAGCAGCTCTGATTTTTTGCTACCGATCTTGCAAATGTGAACGTTAATCAGTCAAAATCTGCAGGAATTTTCGGCATAGGGACCAATTATCCAATTATGACGCGCATAATACGACGTCCGTGTGGCGTGTCTAATCCAAGTGCGACGAAAAAGAAGCGTGAGTTATGGGACACTTCAGGACTGCGTCGCAATTAATTATCTCAACAATAAAAAAGATTCGGATAGCGATCGGTAAGGGAGTTTGCACTTTTTCCTTTAATCCGCGCTATCGGGGAGGCCGCATCGCGCGAGATGAAGTCGATCCATTTATCAGTCCGTGGAGAGAGACCAGCAGTCTGATGGTTATCTGGTAGCTGCCAGCGGTTGACAACCTTCGGTCCGCAGTCGAGATATGAATATTCAACTGACGAGCCGTAGGCGTTGTGTCGTATCTGATTTATTGCCCGTTTTTATTATGTTTTATTTGTTCGTTTCTTAATTTTTACTTTCGATAAGTGCACACGTAATCAGGTCTCGCCAAACACTATGTATGTATGTATGTAATACCACAAAAGATTTCATTTGGCAAGACACATTTTCACTTAATATGTAGATGTGGTCTTACGTCGACTCATATTTTAGATATGTACATAAGTACATATGTGCTGTAGGGCTACCAAAATGCTCGGATTTGTTTTGCGCAATGCTCACTACTTCCAAGATCCAAGTATAATGGTGTTGCTTTATTGTTCGCTTGGCCGGAGCATATTATACTTTGGGTCTGTAATTTGGTTTTAGGGGGTGTGGTGCATCCGCTTTAAAATCGCCAGATTAACAGAACGGCAGCTTTAAACGTTATTCTCGTTTTGTCGAATGATAGATTGCACATCAGATGACGAGTAACCTTTCGATGTGCACAGATGCAATTATTAAAATTGAGTTGGATCTTTCTGGCGAGTTTAATAAGTCAAGATTCGGAACTTATCGAATCTTGCCTTATTAAACTCGCCTGAAAGATCCAACTAAATATTAATAATTACCATTTTAATAATTGCATCTGTGCACATCCAAAGGTTACCCGTCATCTGATGTGCAATCTATCATTCGAGAAGACGAGAATTGCATTTAAAGCAGCCGTCCGTTAATCTGTCGTTCAATTTGCCTGGCGATTTTAGAGCGGATGCATCGCATCCGTTTTAGGACACTTACCCCCCGGACACATACCCCCGGTCAAAACCCCCCTGGACATTAACCCCCCGTGCAAATAACCCCCCCCCCTCGTCAAGGATAAAAATATTTTATAAACATTGACAGTATCTTTAATAAAAAGTCAGTATCGATGCTAATGTATTTCAGCCACAAAAATACAGATTCAAAAATACAGATATTAATAAATTTATTAGATTATTTATAAATAATCAATAATCAATAATAAAAAATCAGTAATCAATAATAATAATTTATAATATACAAAACTCCGAAATTAATTGTATTTTAATTTCTTTTCTTTTCCTTTTCTTGATTTTCAAAATTTCATCATGGATAGTCTAAAAATATTTAAAATATAATAATAATAATATAACAATAAAATATACTTCTATTAAAATTTATTGCTATTTTTAAACAATTTTTATCCATGGCGGGGGTTATTTGCACGGTGGGTTAATGTCCAGGGGGTTTTTGGCCGAGGGTATGTGTCCGGGGGGTACGTGTCCAGGGGGTACATGTACGGATACCCTGTAATATGGAGTCCCACTGAAATTAGATTCTCTCTCTTGATAGAAAGAGTTCAAAAAAAGTTTCTTAGATGCCTTTATATGAGGAAATATAAATATTACCCCTATTTATTTCACACTGCCTTTTTACAAGGTATGCTAGGCTTCAGCTCACTATATTCGAGAAGAATTTTTGCCATTTCCAAATATTTATTTGGAGTAATAAAGGGAAGTATTGAAAATCCTTCGATTTTATCGGAACTTAAATTTTGCGTCATCGTTTACTTTTCCAACTTATTGCTGCGAAAACGTCTGCTTTCAATAACTTGTCTCTTGTAAAGACTATCCGGTTCCTTAATGTGATAGATGAACACATTTGGACCTGTTTGATTGTCATGTTGATAAACTAGTCAGTTTCATGAGATTCAACACGAGTCTATTGAATGAGATGATTGATTGCCAATTTTTATTGTTACTTTATTTTTTTGTAAGACTGGTGTGACGCATTGGTGCAACCTGTCAGGTCACATTGGTCATTATTATTATGTATCCATTTATATAATGTATTTATTATAATAATAAATAGAAGATAAACATGACTTCGGGTCAACATAAGACATCTCGTATAAGGGCTATTGTGGATTTCGATGTAATATGTATTATACGTATGGGGTGTTTGAGTATCCCTGATCATAGTCGGCAGGTGAGCGCGTGCTGCGGCCCGCGGTCCTTAATTGCCCTTAATTAAAGACCTGGGCAGGTCAAGTGGGCCAGCAGTGGTCGAGGGCCCAAACACGACTACTGTCCGCAGCTGATCTGCCGCAGATTAACTCTCGAACAGATACTAATGAATCACATCTACCGGTAAGTCATGCCTTTCCAAAACGCATTTTGCAATTTCACGGCTTGCCACGAATTAACATTTTAAAATTTATGGCACATAGTCTTACAGGGAGGTGCAGCCTCCTTCTCCACGCTGTGAATGTTGATTCTTTCCTGAATATGAAGTCTGATATTGAAATTAGTGGTGGAATATTTTTTTCTATGAATGCAATCATCGTTTTGATCATTCATAATTGTTTCTACAATTTTTGCTTATGCATATTTTGCTAACCGTAATACGTATCTTTGATACAGTTGTCCAACATCTGCACATCTTTGATAGATTTCTTTTGGATTTTCTTAGATCAAAATAAATAACACTCTTTGAATTTTTGTTTCTTTAGTTCATTTCTCTATGTATGTATCGATGCGGTGCAAACGATCGAAAAACGCCAGACAGACTGAACCACAGATTAAAGACACGTGTACCTGATGCGTGCGCACTGCTCGCACTTACACTAAGCGAAATCTACCCGAAGTCCCGACATACCTACCCTGTATACGTTTTGTGCTTCTGATACTTTAGTTCCCAATTTTTACTTATTAAATTATTAAAAACTCGCCAGAAAGATCCAACTCAATTTTAATAATTACCATTTTAATAATTGCATCTGTGCACATCGAAAGGTTACTCGTCATCTGATGTGCAATTTTTCATTCGTGAAGTCGAGAATTGCGTTTAAAGCAGCCATCCAGTTAATCTGTGGTTCAATCTGTCTGGCGCTTTTCGATCGTTTGCACCAAACCCGTATGTATGTATATTCAAGATGAGTCAACTTTTTTTACTTTTTAGTAGACCATAATAAAGTAGAATAAATATGTACATCCGGAATTCTCGTGGAATATTAACAATTTATATCACAATTTTAACTTATATTTAAAGACTAGCTGAACCCGGCATGCGTTGCATTGCCACAATGACGCATGCAATTCCCGTTCCCGTTGCGTTCCCGTTCCCGTTCTCGTTCTCTTTCCAGTTCCAGTTCCCGTTCTCGTTCTCTTTCCAGTTCCCGTTATCGTTCTCGTTCTCGTTCCCATTCTTCGGAAAAATGCTGGCCACGAACACATTTAAAATTATTCAATTGTTTGTTTATTTTACCCTAACAACGCAGGTCGCGACGCGAAAACATTTGAAAGCATTGCGTTGCAATGCCACTCATTTCCGGTTTTCTCGTTTCCGTTCCAGGTTTTGGGCGATTTTTTTTACAATAAGCTTCCCGAACATGCATACAACAAATACTGAAAGTTCCATCGTAATCGGTTGAGTGGTTTAGGAGCCTATACGAGACAGAAATTCATTTTTTACATACCTCTTCTTACTTTGCCTTACGATTACTATCAAGGAAACGTTTTGCCTCTTATCCGACCGTTTTCATACTTTGCCATATTGCTCATTTTGGTCATCAATATAAGTAAAGGTATCATCCGCCATTACGATGGTGAAAAAAAATCGTATTGGATATTTTTGAAAATACTCCCACGAAGATCTACCTGACGTTAATCGCCCAAAATGTTCGTTCGCATTGTTCGCCTACTCAGATTTTAATTGCTTAATTAACTTTTTCTTTTTTACTCTGTCTATATACATACCTATGTGTATAAAAATGAATGTATGTGTGTGTCTCGAATAGGCTCCTAAACCACTGAACCGATTACGATGGAACTTTCAGGATTCGTTGTATGCATGTCCGGGAAGATTACTGTGAAAAAAAAATGGGAAAACCAGGAACGGAAACGGGAAAAACGGGAATGGGTGTCATTGCAACGCTATAATTTCAAATGTTTTCGCGTCGTGACCAACGTGTTCTCTGCCCGCGTTTTTCCGACAATAATCTACTCATTATCATTATAGATCGAAATATCGATCGATATCGCTCTTATGGCCAAGCGCTCGTCACTTAACATTCGACAGTTTCAGGTTAGACTTTCGGTAAACGTCACTCGACTAGTAAATTGTGAAGGAAAGTCGTATTTTTGTTTTGAACTCATTCTTACAGTTATTATATACATATATGTATATATAGATAATTACATTTATTTTCGTAAGTTTTGAAAAGAGCACAAAAAATGGAACGGGAATTGCGTGCGTTATTGTGGCATTGCAACGCATGGCGGGTTCAGCTTTTTAATAAAAATACCGTACCGTATACCTACATATATACTGTGTTTAGCACATATGTATATGTATCTGTAGATATGTACATACCGATCGATTGCTTCGATTCAGATTGTTCTCGTTGACAAATGGGAGCCCGTCCCCTAGATCGGATAATGAAGACAATACCATTATAATATAATGGTCGAGAGCGATTTTCATAATGTGCGCACCGCACCGCTCATTTGAATGTGGCATAATAACTAACTTGCAGCCTGCCCACGGTGGCCTTTCATTAGCAGAGAGACGCACGCCCTAATAAAGATCGCATGCAAATAAATCCGATCGCGTGAATCGACAAAGATCGACCGATCGATCGACAGATCTTGCGTGAGGACGTCAACTTGGGCCATTTTCTTTTTTATTTTATTTGTATCTTTCAAAAGCTCACCGGTTCTCTGATTCATTTGTTAGAGCTTTCATAATCTGTAATGTTCGATTCATAATGATGGTTTATAGCTGAATGTTTCTCAAGTCCAGGTAGATCGCGCTGGGTAAGATAATGCCACATTTTCGGAAATATATCTTTAAGATTCTTCCACTTTGATTTGTAGCTTTTACGTAGCTTATGTACATATGTACATACATATGTATCTTATGTATGTATGTTGCATTCGAAGTGTATTTTTAGTTGTAGTCATTGATGTATAATACACTAGATCCGCCCTCACGTCTTATACTGGTCTCCCTTTTGGCGCATGCACAGTTTCTCTCGATAGGTAGGTAGGTACCGCTGCGTCGTAGGAAAAAAAACCATTTTTTTTCCCAACTTCCCCGCTAGTTAAACCCCCCGCACCCCTCAGTTAGTGAAGGCAAGATCTCTGACCAAAATCACACGTCAGGGCCCATCTATGTGTATTATACATCAATGGTTGTAGTATATTCCAACTGGTATTTTAGGTCATTCATATTCGAATGCAATTCAACTAGTAAATTATATCTCTCTAGAACAGTGGTTCTCAGGCGAAATTTTACCGTGGCCGCACAGGTGATAATAGTGGTCCCATGGAAATGTCTGGTGGCCGCTCCGAATTTAATCAAATAAATTAAAGTTACAAAAATAGTGGATCAATTTATTCATAAAATAAAAGAAATTTTAACATTTTGGTATCTATTTATATAATAATAATGCAAATGGAAATTGCTCAATACTCATTTCTTCCAATGCAAGCCGCATTGCTGCTTCTAAGTTTGCATCTTTTAGCTGGTTTCTAAATTTGGTTTTAATAAAGTGCATTACACTGAATGATCTTTCGCAATATACGGTAGTGGGAAAAATAGACAATATTAATAAAGAAATTGTTGCCAAATCTTTATATTAGTTTGTTTCATTGTCAACGAATATATTTCCGACCAAAATTTTTTAACCGAAATATTATTAAGTACTTGACCATGATTAATTTCTAATAATGCATATTTTACGTTAGCCTAGTTAATTAATCTCAATACTGAAAATGATTTTAATCTATTTTGTAGTAGTATGAAATTTTCATTTATCACAATAAAAGGGGAAGATACAAATGAAACAGTTTTAAAAATATTCAATTCTTCGAACTTTTTATCAAGTTCCAGATTCAGAGATTTAAGACACTCTATTATTTTAAGTTTTAATTTTAATTTTGAAGTTGTGTCTGTCATCTTATCTATGAAATTACTAACAGAAGATAAAATTGAAAAATTGTCATTTTCAACTTCTGTCACAAGGATTTTTGCTATAATTTTAGTGTGTCAATGATGAGCATGGTTTCTATTGTTGTTAAGTTACTTTTTTGTAGTTTTTAAAATATATATATTTTTTTAAAATATTAGTTTTATTTACTATTAAGTCGCTGGTGGCTGCAGTAAAATCCACTAGTGGCCGCATGCGGCCACCGTGGCCGCACTTGAGAACCACTGCTCTAGAAGCGCAAATACAATTTCAAAAATGTGCGCCAGTTGTAATATTACAGTTGAATTTTGACAGCTCTAATATTTTTACGAATGCTTTCTTTTTACGAATTCAAATATACGTTAATACTTGCTAGGTATGACGAATAAAGATAATGAGTATCGTGTCACGATTGCTCTAAAAATGTGTTCAAAACAAAAATGTGACTTTCCAACTCAATTTAATAATCGAGTGACGTTTTCATGAAAACCTAACCTCTCCATCAACTTATAATTGAACTGTATTTTCAGTTGTAATATATTCCAACTGGTGTTTTAGGTCATTCATATTCGAATACAGTTCGAATAGTAAAGAATATATCTCTACAAGCACAAATACATTTTCAACAATGTGCGCCAGTTGGAATATAACAGTTGAGTTTTGACAGATCCGATGTTTTTATGAATGCTTTAGAATTCAATAATGCGCTTACCTATATTTGCTACATAGGTATCACGAAATAAGGTATTGAGTATCGTATTACGATTTTGCGATAGCAGATCAGTGGTCGACAAGCACCAAACACTTAATTTCTACATTAAATACCATTTAAACTGCCGTTAAATACTATACCATTTAAACTGCCTTTATTCATTTGTCTAAGTAGGTACATATGTACATCTACTACTCATTTTCAAATAAATACTTTCACACGTTCAGATGTTCATATTCATAAATTGTAAAATGTAAAATGTATAAAATATTATATGATTGTTACTTTCAAATCCAGAATTTCACAACATTACTTCAAAATATTATCAAAATAACAATCAAAGGCGTTCTGCTTCATTTGTATCAAAATACGGGAAATATTCTTTCTTCTAGAAGTAGTTCACATATTCCATTTTCCATGTGATAAATATATATTACATACTTGTTTTAGATGTAAATATTTATCGAATATATCGAATATATTTATAATTAAAACTTTTTGAACATCTATACATATGTATTTATAGCTTAAGCTAATTGGAATTATTTAAATATGTATCGTAAATTCAAAGATACAACCGTCTTATAAATATATGTATGTATGTATATCGTGGCCAAACAGCTAATATGCACTTTATTGAATTGGCTCCGCTTGCGAATAAACAGTTTAATTTATCGAATTATATCGAGTATGTTATTATTGCGTGTTGTACACGAACTAATTAAAAGCCGAACATTATGCGATACCGAACGAGCGTGTATGTATTATACAGGCAAATGTATCAAAAGCCTCGACTTCCTGGTCCAGACATTCTCGACCATGATTTACGAGAATGAGTAAACTCTTTTTTACCGATTTATTTTTTTTTGGTTCGTTTTCGGATTGCCCCTAGGTTACGTCTAATTGTCCGATCTCCTAAACAGCCACTCTAAATTCAGATCTATCGATCTATTCGCCCCGAAAACGGTGGTGCGCGTCGCCGGTCGAAAATTATACATCACGCGCTAACCGGGCCCGGGAATTCTAAACTGTCCATAATTGGATTAAGGGTTATCGTCGTCGATCAAATGAATTATTATTCAAATAGCTGCCACGTAATTGGAAGCTCAAATGTTTACCAGTTTGTGTTTGTTTACCGTCAATCACGCAACAGTGTTAATAAGAGCATGGATGGTGATGGCCGATGGTATATGCCGGCCAGGACACGCCTATGTAGACGCCATTCATCTTGTGTGGAATATTTTGTGTGTGTGTAAAGTGGCGTTAGACCACTTAAAGTGTCTATAAATCGAACGGAATATTGACCGGTCCGGGGAGATGGGAATTGAGTCTCTCGTGCGGCTAATAAATAGACCGTGTAAATGTCCAGTGTTTATCATAAATTATTATGAAGTATTTCAGGTATCTCGGACACAAATCCGAACGTAATCCGTGTATCGGTCGCGAAACGAGGTGCGATTTACGCGTGCATTGTGCGATGTCGCATCGGGAAAGGGATGCTGTGCGCGGATGACACTCGCGTGGGTGAATATTATGCGGTTTGCTTTAATAAAACGCGTGTTTAAGACGATAAAAGCTCATAGCCGAAAGATTATCATAATTCATTTGATATATGTATGTATGTAATAGTCGTATTTGAGTGAATTACGATTACGATATGTTTGGTTGAAATTAACAAACTGAAATCTTGTTTGCAATTCAAATTTAATTGACGCGTCGCGCCTTCGTTGTCGTTCATTTGTGGATACGTCAGAATTGATCACATTAAATGATTGATTGCTGACAAATGCTCGTATTGTGTCTAATTTTAAACCGCTACCGTTCAAATTTAAGGTTTTAATCAGTGTCAATTAAATGTAAAGCGGAATGTGTATTGAAATTGTGTGATTTAATATAAGAATTGGTTTTTTATTATCATTAAGTAATTTTTTTCGTGTGTATTGATAATGACGCATACATGTTGTAACCGTCCATAATAAATGATAGGTAATAAATAATCTGAAATAAATGCACGACTAACCTGATTATAAGAATATGCACATTTACACGGTGTGAATTTCTTTAATTTACTCTTAAAGTATGTCGTGAATCGTGATAAATATTTAATCTCAGATAAAAATTGAAGTATCTTTTAGTATATGAAATGTCACTTACTACCACCAGAGTTCTATTCAAATTTTAAAATAAACATTTTTATTATTAGATTTATGCCATAAAAATAAAGAGTCGTAGATGTTAATGACTAATTTCAAATCTACATGCGTTTATATTTAATTAAAAAAATATAGTAAAGTGTAACACTCTGAAGCTAAGTGCAAAGCCTTAAAGGGTTGATAGCTCATTGCAAAGTCTTACGGTTTTTTTTTAATTCATTCTTAAAGATTTTTAGTAAAATCACCAAAATTTCACAGTTAATTGCTAATACTGCCCAAGTTAAAAATGGGTATATTAGTCAATTGCTATATTTTTGTCTTTCTATGTTTATTCAATCGAATAAAAACAAATAAAACCGTTTGTGTTGACAGAAAAAAATATTAGAAGCAAAATAAGTTTTCAAAAATTTGTCGAGTAAGAAAAAAATACTGAGTTTTCTTTTGTATTTCAAAAAAATAGCTTAATTTTATTTAAAAATCTTTTTAAAAACATTCCTGCTTATTGCTTTTTATTTTAAGATATCATTCATGCAGATTTCTTGCCAATTGTCAGAATTAGGGTGTAACAACCAAATCGAGGGAGAGCGCCGAACAAAGGTTTCATTTTAACTTCTAGCGACTTTAATTTTAACTTCTAATGTCAAAAAAAAACCAAATTTTTTGTTAAAATTATTTATTGTTTATATTTAAATGCATGCTAGAGTCCTTTGTCTCATTTCCGGTGTGGAAATTTTGAGTGCCATCTCTTCTTCATGGTTTGAATAGAATTTTATGTTTTTCTGATTAGCTGTTATTTTGTTAATATATTTTTTAATTCCACATATTTGCACTTTTAAGAGGGTTAATTCTAAATATATAGGTACTGGGAAATCAACTGATGTACCTGTACCGAGATAATGTCATTTACTTTTTGCTTTTCATTATTTGCATATCCTCTAAAAAAAAAACAAGTTATTTTTAATCTCTCAGAATAAGTATCCTTCACTATTATATGCGGCAATAACATTTGTCAACAAGCTTGATTAAGGTTACCTTTAAATCAAATATATACACACATATAACATGTATTAGCACTATCGTACTCGGAAATCAAATTAGCTGTATTACAATTATATTTACAATGCAACGGTGTCGATATAATTTAAACTACATATCTGGAAGTGTAAATTTAACATTTGTATATTCGAATATGCGTTCTACAATCATACATAATATGCATACGATATGTTTATTAAACAAATAAGCATCGATAAATTAGGCGTTATCGGACTTGTTTCGATACGCGGAGTCGCGTCGCCTGAATATATTATTATTATATTATATCGACCACGTTATTATAATAATTATTTGTCCGCGTTTAATTATACAACTTATTCAAAACAAATTCACTCTCGTTTTTCCAATATCGACGGCTATCGGCCTTTATCTTCCGATATTAATTATTGCAACGTGATACCGATCCCGCTCGGATATCTCGAGGGCGCCTCGACGTGCATATTATTTCGTAAAATATTGTGCATGTGCGGAAAATTGCCGATTTTTTTCATGGCTCGAGTCCCACATTACGGTCACCTCATAAGGCGTGTAATTATAATACGGGTGGGAGGGTGTTAATTTAAAGAAGTCATCTTATCTCGTCTTACGCGGGATGATGATCCAAATTAAATTATCCGACGCACCTCACAAGACCTCATCTCACCTTAATCGATCCTTGCGATAATTAGTTTATCTTTCGTTGAGATAAGCGACCGGAATTTTCAACACGTATAGCGCGTGTTGAGGGTCGTTTGAAAAAAAATCGACGTACACACGTACATGTGTATGTGTGTGAGCAAATTAAAATGTGGCCCGTTTTTGATGGGCTTTATCTCTTAAAATAATAATTATACAGTAAGGAAATAAATACTCGGTAAAGCTTATGTATCTAAATTTGTAATGATACCCTGATAAGAACCACATCTATCGATGTCAGTGGTTTTTTATGGTTGTTTATCAGATGATGATAATAGTTACAACATATGTATGTAATTTTCCAATCGACTTACTGTATGGCGCCTTAGGTAGATTGGTTTCAGCGCCTCCCCCCCCCCTTATATTTTTAAACAATAAATTTCATGAAAGTTCTTGACATTTTATGTTGAAGAAAAATATATTATATTAAGACAAAAACAAAAAATTAAATTAAATTTTTTTATTCAAAATAGGCACGTTTTATGTATAAAAATGAATAAATTAAAATAAAATACTGGTAAAAATGAATAAATTCGGTAATGAAGACATTAATTTATATTCAACAATGAATTGACGAATTTTATAGTGACATTTCTTCTTTTGAATTTGATTGGTTAAGATATGTAATTTTGTGAAGCAAATCTATCCCTGATATATATTTTTTAAATATATACCAGGAGGGCCTTACAGGTAACCCCAATGCGCCTTCCTGGCCAATTACAAGCAATGCAGCATTTACCGAAAACTTGCAAGTTAACGAGACATCTATGAATTGTACATACATTTTATTGTACATTAATCATACTCAAATAGTGGTGGTATAGTAGGTAGGAAGGATTTTTAGCCAATTTTAATCGAGAACCGTTTCAACAATGAAATCAGAGAAATTGGCAAACTTTGATAGGAAACGATCGACCTGGAGTCACAAATATCCAAGTATGACCAGCAGCACTACAGATATACTCAGAAAAAATCTTTTCAATCGAGGTCAGCTCATGGGATTGAACCCGGTGCCTCTCGGTGTTAAGCAGAAGCTTAACGACCGAGCTATGCTACTGGCTATATGTAAATATACATATGTACATACGTTTCAACGGTATTTTATATCTAATATAATTCCATGAAAATTACCATTTGTTCCGAAGACAGTTTGGTGTTCTACAAGTTATATTCGTGATACGTTGATATTTGACAGTCAACTTCCTGCGTTACTCATAAATTATAATATTTTTCAATCAGTATTTTTACTTGGAGTAGATAAATTAAGTTGAATATAGAACGTTTTATAAGTTCAAAGAAAACCAAATTTTTTTTCCCTTGAGCCGGCCCTGCACCTCGTATGTACAAATTATAAAAAAACGTTAATTACACAATAAAAATAAAACCAAAATCATACAGAATATTAGGGATTTTCCTGCATCCACAGCCAGCATCAATTAATGCCTGTGACAGCTATAAACAAAAACGTGAGATCCAAGTGGTATATGTAGAGTTGAACAGCTCTTCCATTAATGATGACAATGAGGAGTGCAGGCTACCAGACAAATTTGTTAAAATAGTATTTGATAACCTTTGCTCAATGAGGTGGAAAAAATCACATTCAGGTAAGGCAGCTATGATTTCACTTGAGAGTCGGATGACTATTGGCCATCCAATAAAGCTGGTGCGGGAAGTACATACTTATTTTGAGCATATGTTACCATGGATAATCCACGTATGTATGTATGTAGTAGCAGAAGAACAAAACGAAGAAGTTTCTCCGACGTTCTACGGAATTATATTCAAACATACAAAAAAATGAAAAGGATCAGACAGGGTGGAGATATGGACAATATGCATACTACCTACATATTTATTACACAGACAAGATATGAAGAAATGCTATTGTATTTTTACACCAGCGATAAAATCAATATGTCTAGGTTCAACTACCTACGTAGGTTCAATTGAGAAAAAATTAATATTTCCATTTATGTTGTTCAAATTTTTATATTTTATCAGATTACCATTAAAAATAGACACTTAAGTGCATCGTTATTTTCTTAATGGTTCTTTATGTTTTTTTCCGTAAATATCATATTTTTATTTTTAAAAACATTTTATTGTTCATTAGGTATGTACATATGTTTATTCACAATACATATTCTAATAGTTACTGTGTACCTATGTATATTCCTATATAATATTTCTCTCATGTTAATTCAATATTTGAATAAGCTCAAAAGCTCATTAAATAACCGCACATGTGTTGCTTATTTAATGAAAACAATTCATCAATGGTGTTTATTTAAATATCATCAAAGCAATAGTCGCCAAACTGTTCTATATTTGATTCATTAAAAAGACCAAGGATTGAAAACATTTTCAACTTTCCACAGATTTTTTTTATGATTCAATTTAACTGATGGTTGCGACTAATCATAGACTATCATCGTTGGGCAAGTCGAATTTGTGCAACTCAGTTCTGGGTGCACCGGCTCGCTGCACTAGAGATTAGAGCATTTCTATAAATAGACACGTGGACCCAGATACGTGGGCGAGTGTCGGTGAAATGCACGCGAATGCAATCCGGTGCAGTGTGGAGGAACCATTGCATTGCGTTGCGACAATCGACGACGATCAATCAACTCGCACAAAACCGCTATTAAAATACCTCGTAAAACATATAAACACCATGTTTATTGTTTATGAAATCTCGTGTCCAATAAACGCCTCGCTAATTTCACAATTATTCGACGGTTCGATGAACGCGCGAGAATATTCTAGAAATAGACAATATTAATTATTTTATTAATTAATATTTATTAATTATTTTATTATTAAGTATTTCATCTTAGATACATTTTCACCGTTGATGAAACGTGTGAATTGTCTGCTTTTTGGTTCAGAGCGTTGGAAAATTGATTACATGTGTGTTGAAGTTCAGCGTTCACTTAAGAGATTAATTTTCCCAACATACATATGTATGTATTTCATTTGTAATTAAAAGCTATAAATACATAAAATACATATATGCTCTGTTGCGTTTGGGATGAGATTATTGACAATACGTATTGCTTACAGGTCGTCAAATTTAAGTTTATCAGCATTGGAAATGCATGGAAAAGTCTCATTGAATATGTCGCTTTGAAATTAAGCTCACTTGAGAAATCAGATTTAATTAGATTTTAGTTTCAGTTGATATAATGGGAAAAAGGTTTTTGTGAAAATGTGATTTTGTCAAGATTTCCCATCTTATGCTTTTTTGAATTAAATGAAAATTTCATTTTGCAAATAAATTATTCACCCATTCATACATACATACATATGTACATATATATCAGGAAGGCCTCACAGGTAAACCCCAAAGCGCCTTTCTGGTCAATTACAAACATCGATATATAATTTTTAGAATAATTTTAACAAAGCATCTATCCATAGATACATCTATGGATAATTTTTGATAAACAGCATTTCCGGCATGACATTTTCGGCGCATTTTTTATATAATATGTAAATCGTCAAATTTCGAGATGAAAAATTCGAAATTTGCGAGAAATTTATGGAAAAAAATTGTAGCATTCTTATACGAATCAGCGAAATTCTAGATACTGAAAACTCGAAAATTGTGAAAAATGGGTTAAGGTCTCCAATTTGTTAGAGCCGTTTCAATGAAAATCAGACAAATTGGCAAACTCTGATAGGAAACGATCGACCTGAAGTCACAAACCAAGGTCTGGCCAGCAGCAACCAGTGAGACTCGAACCCGTGACTACTATGTTCGAAAGCATATATCCTAACCACTAGTCCACGCTGCTGGTTCAAATCATTCAAATGATTTGATTACTAATTCGCTACTAAAAATCTAATTTTAAATTGTATGTATGTATGTATGTAAATATTTTGGGTCAATTACTAGTCTTATTTTTAAATGTTCATCGATCATTTTTACGCTTAGAATTAAAACAAACTCAATTTAATTAGTATTAATGTTCAAACTATTGATATATTAGCAAATATTCTGTTTATATTAACTTGTGACGGCTAATGATATTTTGTTGTTATATCTATTAAATTTAGCCTCAACAGAACAATGTTAATGATTTGAGTAGATTTGACCGAAGCAAACAACTTAAAGCTCATAATTACACACTGCAAGCTCGCTTATCAAACGGAACGTGACACAAGCTTAATATAGTGGTCAATTGTTTCAATAGAAATTCTTCAGAAGTGGCGCCTGACAAAAGTCCCGCAAGAATCCACTTTCTATTTCGCCACAGTTTAAATATGATGAAAAGTGATACTGTGCAAAATGCAGGCTAACCGCTCATTAGGGCCGAGCGTGCAACTGCACTTCGATAACTGCACTCATGCAGCTTCACCAAACACAGTTAAATCGACTATATACATATACTCACATGTATGTGTGTATCAGAAATTTGAGACACGGTGTACATATGTAGTCGTGAAATCACTTTTTAATTTAAAAGAAATGTACAGAGGCTGATGTAAATATATAGACAAAGTTTTGTATATTGTGGTTAGGGATTGCAAAAATGCCGAATTTCCGATTACGGTATAATCGAAATTAAAATTTACGATATCGGTATTACCGGTACTTTCGGCTTAGCACGAGCACTGCTTGCATGTTTCAACATATTTATTGAAAAATACGCCAAACTCAAACATTGAAATTCAGGATCAGAGAAATGTTCAGAAAAATGTACCAAATAATATATTTCATCACATTTTTTTTGTCAGCTCTTTATAGTAAACATTTTCTTATTTAAATTAAAATTGAAAAGGTTTGCGAACATTGTATTTAACGATATGTATCGGAAAACAGTAAAAATTAAAATAATTTATAAAATAATCACTCGTTCGATATCGTGTACGCAAAATATATACGCATCGGTCATTGTACGAATTAGAAAAATATCGATAATATTGGTATTTATTTTTTGAATACCGGTATTACTAAAGGCTTATTTTCGGTCACACTTCCGGTATCGGTACTTTCGGTATTGCAATCCCTAATTGTGGTCATTTACGTACAAAACTTCATATGTTTTTTGCATAACTTTGATGCAACACTGTATACTTATTCCAAATCACCAGGCTAAATTTTTATTACTAATATAAAGCTTCAATCTCTTTCTTTTCAATGATGTGAGTGTTATTTGTATGCGAAAGATTATCTTTGATTTAAAACATATTGAAATTTGACCCTTTTTCTTATAGCGGATATTACTAATATGTTTCTTTAACGACACTGTAGTTCAAAAGCGTACTTTCACGATGAGTTCATCCATTCAAAATAATTGTGTTGGGTGCGTTTGTAATGAAATTATTGTAATTAATTGGATATCTACGTAATATAATTTAAAACGGCGATTTGAGTGTGCCCACGCGCCAAACGACCGGTTTCCGATTTAATAACCGCTTAAGCGTTGTAATCATATCGAAAAGTGGAACTGGCCTTTTTTAAATACGTTCAAATATTATATGTATCGTTGTAATTATTAATTCGCGTATGAATATGTATGTATTTATTTGTACGTGTGCGCTTAATTCGAAACGTTTTTCCTCGTTTGATCGATCGTTTTGTCGGGATTGAATCTCATTTGTAAGTGAGACTTAATGATTGTGTGTAATTTAAAATGAGATATTTATGTGTGCAAGCATTTAACGATTTAAATAAATGATTCGATTTTGAATAATTGAGAGTGTTGTGTTTGTTGGATTTTTTGATTTATCGCAGTCGGAAGTGGTAATTTATGATTAATTTTAATTTCGTATATGGAGGTACACACGTACATGAGAAAAATGATCTTATTATATGTAGGTATATTATATAATATTGCTAAGAATTTATACTGAGAAGGCATAATTCATAAATATCAGCAGCATAAAATAGTGGTTAGTATAAAATGCTTTCGAAAAAAGTGGTCACGGGTTCATATCTCACAGGTTGCTGCTGGCCAGACCTTGGATTTCTGATTCCCAGTCGATCGTTTCCTTTCAGAGTTTGCCAATTTTTCTGATTTTCATTGTAACAGTTTCCTTAAATTGGCATCTCCTTTCCAATCTCTCTTGCAAATCTCAAGCTATTCAGCGTCTTGAGATTCGCCAATTTCTATAATAAAATTCTATGAATTCTCATTGTATAAAATATGCCACATGCTTGTATTAATTGTTTTATTGTATTGTATCTGTATTAGTACACTCGTCATTTTGAGTGATCTGTAAAGGCGAGTGAATATGTTCGATTGAAAAAAAGGCAGGGCCACCGAGGGAAATCCGGGTCGTGGGAAAAATATGTAATTCCGCTCCTATGACAAATTAAAAAAAGATCTTTTAGATATATAGAGATAAAAATTTCAGAACTATATGTTATAATACCTATTTGTTGGTTGCTATTTTTTAAATAATTAAATAAGAAATGATTTAACTGCCCTGGAATTTTACCCCGGCTCCCCCCCCCCTATATATATATGGGTTTATACTTTTAAAATAAATAAATAATTGCACATAATATGTTTGACGATAATGTTGCATTGAATCACTCTGTAATGCCACTGTGGTATCAGTATAAATCTATATATATAAAAAATTATGTCTGTGTGTGTCTCGAATAGGCTCCTAAACCACTCATCCGATTACGATGGAACTTTCAAGATTTGTTGTATGCATGTCCGGGAAGATTATTGTGAAAAAAAATTCGGGAAAAAACGGGAACGGAAACGGGAAAAACGGGAATGAGTGTCATTCTCTATAATTTCAAATGTTTTCGCGTCGTGACCAAGGTGTTCGCTGCCTGCGTTGTTCCGACAAATGGGAACGGGAACGAGAACGGGAAAGGGAACGGGAACGAGAACGGGAACGGGAATTGCATGCCTTACTCTGGCATTGCAACATATGTCGGTTTCAGCTAGTAATAAATAAATAATAGTATATTGAAAATATTTGAAAATAGTCATAGTTGTACGTAATATGTATAGGTAGATGAAGTCAAAATTGAATTAGAAATTGGTGTTTAAATTTTCATATTATACATCACCATTAACTTAAAGGTTTTGAAGGCCGGTGCTATGTTTTCAAATGAAAAATAGTTACCGAAAATTTCACCTTTATGTACATATGTAGAATGAAGAAATCCTGAAAATTTTACGACAACTTACATACATTAAAATGTGTGATGGCAACGCCATTTTTTCCACGCAACTTACGACCAAAGCTCGAAAGCATCCGTATATGGATAGGAAACACGATAAATATTCGAGTGAAAGTACATACCTACCTACGAAAAGTTTCCAAAGAAGTCGAAAAAAAGAAGGAATTCTTACTATTTAGAAACGTATATATATGTATATATATTTAAACTTTATTTGTGAGCACGTTGCGAAGAGATATGAATATATTGTATCATTATTTAGATTATACACTTCACGCGCGGCACGCATACGTGGTATGCTTTGGGGCCATTGTTAGCGGAGTGCTTTATCAATTTGACTCGAAAGTGGACGACGAAGAGGCTCTCCGGGTGAAAGCTCGACCATATGGCAACGGTAAATCACCTTCATTGGACTTAAGACCCTTCGCGAGGCCATTGTCCCTTCTCGGCTCTCCTTCTCTCTCCCTGCGGAGGGCCCGATTGTTCCCAACGCGTCTCTCCACGAACAAATCACACGTGTGCGCGTTTTGAAAAATGGAAAATAATACTAAATAAAACACAAAAAAAAAAATACATCGCCGTTTTGTCGGGTCGCCAGTCACAAATTAACGAAACGACTGGTCGACAATCGCCGTACCCCGTGAGTGCCTTGTGTCGGGGTCGTAAATTATCGCGTGAAACTACCATAATCGAAATTATCGTCTCGATAAAATTAACAGTATGTAAATAACGCTTTGAGGCTGCGACGGTAGCACAATGACGCTGTTTGATCAATATTGAAAAAAAAAATTCGTTCGTATGAAGTAATTTATTTGATATTTTTTCCGGACGTCTACTGCTCCATTGTATTTAAATGTTTGTTTTGAATTTTAATCTAAAAAGCTATCGGCGATGTGTAAAAAGTGTATTTTATTTTCGGCCGTGATAATTTGCTTAATTTATTGTATGCGTGTCTGTGTATGGGCAGTGGTCGGTTTTGTATATGTAAAAGATTAGTGAAAAAAAAATCAATCAATATTGATTAAAAAATTTCTCGCTTTGTTTGCTGAATTTATAATTTGGTTTGAAATGTATTCATATGAATTCAATTTTGTTAAAACGTTTATATGGTGAAATTTTTATCGATTTTCGAATTGGTTATTTGTTGTCAAAGCCTTAAGCTTTTGAGTAGACTATCTTCCTTTGAATGATTATCTTTTATAAGCACATTTGCTATAACAAAAACAAAGGACATTTAATTGTGAAAAATTTATTGTTAAAATATATTTGTAATTTTAATTCGCAGTATAATGACTCGACAGGAGTTTTCAGTATATTTCAAATTTTCAGTATAACACAGTAATTTTACAGATAAGACGTCTGTTTTAATAAGATTTAATTGTGTGCAGTCTGATTTTGTTTAAAGAAGTACACACCTACATACATATATGGGGCCGTTCAAGTATTACGTAAGCAGATTTATTACAATTATTTACCCCCTCAGTAAAAGTAAGCAAAGCTCTTACCCCCCCCCCTCCCATGCTTACGTAAACATTGGTACCTATATGCATATTCATTATTTGTGGGAATCCCCGAATATGTGTTTGGTTTTCAAGCATAGACAATGTGTGGGTTGCCAATGTGTAAAAAAAAAAATAACTACTGCTGACGTAATCACCATCTCGACCCCCCTATCCCCCATTTTATAAAAAATAAGCAAAGCAAAGACCCCCCCCCGCCCCCCTATATTGCTTACGTAATACTTGAACGGCCCCTATGTATGTATTGTTTCTAAAGAAATAAAAAATAAAATCACACGCAATGAAAGCGCTTTGTTTAGATATGTATATATATATATATATATATATATATATATATATATATATATATATATATATATATATATATATATATATATATATATATATATATATATATATTTAATATGTATCAAAAAATTGATAATATATATGTGTAATATTTATTTATAAGAAAATATGTTTCAAAATGTTCCAATATTTTTGTGGTATTTAATGTTTCCTTAAAAATTACAGATTAATTCAAAGATGGGAATGATTACGTACGAGAATTTGATTATATAAATTATTGAAACTTTTAATTGTTTTTAAATGTTTTAATACAATGATTTTAAATGCTTTTTATTATTACGAAATTATGTTCACAATACATCTTATATCTATTTTAATAGCTACTGATCTACTGATCATTTTCTATTTTACAATTTTAATTTAATTTGGTTAGTAATCACAGTATTATATTATTCTTATGTTAATCTAAAGCATAATAGGAAAAAAGAGCTCAAAAACCTATTTACAATCCTTATAAATGTTCATAATACATCTAATACATAATATTAATTAAAGACTATCTAAAGTCGATGACCTAAAGCAGATTGTGTTTAGGTAATCTGTGTTTATACCTGAAGGGTATAGACATTTTGTTGTAATCACCGAGACTCTTCACAAGTGTGTTAGTATGGTTATTAGTGATTCTTTCATAGAATCTACTGGTTAGTTTGTTAGTAATGTCTGTAACAAACGGAATATTATATATAGCATGCAGTTTTTTCAGGTTAGTATATATGGGTGTATTATAAATTATTTTAAGGGATTTATTTTGTATTACTTGGAGCTTGGAAAGGTTAGTATTCGAGGCGTTATTCCATACAGGTGAAGCATAGGTTAATAATGGTAATATGAGCGCGCGATATAATTTTATTTTATTTAGCGTTGATAAAGAACTATGGCGATTAAATATTGGATATATTGAGGATATACCCCGCATCGCCTTGCATTTCGCTGCCTCAATGTGAGGTGCCCATCTCATTCTTTTATCAAACGTTACTCCTAAATATTTTATTACTGACTGCCATTTCAGACTTTCTCCAGAGGGGATTTTCAGATCTGAACTTGGCTTATGTTTTCTAACACTAAAGAATATGGCGTCTGTTTTGGTTTGATTAATTTGAATTTTCCACTTAGTGAAGTGTTCAGTCATTGTTTTAATTGCAAATTCAAGATTTTTAAGAATAGTGTCTGGTTTTTTGCTACTTGTGAAGCAAGCTGTATCATCTGCATATAGGGCTATGTGACAGTTTTTTGGAATAGGTATGTCATTTATATATATGGAGAACAAGAGTGGGCCAAGCAAGCTCCCCTGCGGAACGCCAGCTGCGATTATTTTTGGAGACGATAATTCATTATTTACGCTAACCACTAGCTTTCTACGAGTTAAGTACGATTTGATGATGAGAATTAGGTAGTTTGGTATTTTGTTAATAAGGAGCTTATGAATGAGTCCATCGTGCCAAACCGTGTCGAAGGCCTTTTCTATGTCGAGACATACCATTCCGGTACTTCTCTTCATATTAAAGTTCTTCGTCACGTGTTCAGTTAGTCTTGTTAGTTGTTGGGTCGTGGAATGTCCAGTGCGAAATCCAAATTGTTCATTTATTAATTTCTTATTTACGACTTTAAGTAAACGTGTGTAGATTATTTTTTCCAGAATTTTTGAAAGCGTGCAAAGTAAGCTAATGGGTCGATAATTGGCCGGGTTTTTTGAGCTTTTATCGGGCTTAAGTATGGGAATTATGTTGGCTGTTTTCCAGTATTCTGGGAAATACCCGGTGAGTAAACATGCGTTGAATATTTTAGATAGTGAGACTAAAGCTTTAAATGGAAGTTGTTTGATTGTGATGTTATCTATTGAATCTCGCCCAGGTGCCTTTTTATTTTTTAAATTACGTATTATATTTTGGATTTCACACGGATGCACCAATTTTATATTTTTAGTACTGTTAGTGGGAGTTTTTGTGATGATTTTAATGGACCGGTTGACTTTATTATGCGTTGGTATGTGATTGTAATGTTGTGTGAGTGTGTGATGTTTTTGGAAGGATTTTGATAATAGTTCTGCTTTGTCGCAATCACGCGTCACTGAGATTCCTGCATCATCTAATGGAGGAATCGAGTTTTTTGTCCTGCGAATCGCTTTAGCTAATTTCCATAGAGAGCCATCAACTGAGCTCAATTTTTCTAATTTTTTAGACCAAGCTTCATTTTTGATTTCTTTGATTCTAATTTTAATTTGATATGTGAGCTTATTAATTAATGTTTTCAATGCTGGATTTTTTGATGTTTGCCAAATTTTACGGAGTTTATTTTTACTTTTAATTAGATTTGCAACAAAGTCAGTTATCTCTAATTTGTGTTCAATGTATTGTGTCTTAGGTATGTGAAGGTGTTTGGATCGAGTTATTGATTCCGTTAGGTGTATTATGGAGCTGTCGATTTCGGTTTTGTTTGTGAGTGTGGTAGAAGTTAGAATGGTTTGGTCATTTATGTACGACTTGAACTCTCGCCAGTTAGCTCTCCCGTAATCCCAACTATGCTTGATGATTTCCTCGGGTTTCCCGTCGATTGAGAAGATTATCGGGAGATGATCAGACGACAGGGTTTGAAGGGCATTTGGTGTCGATATTTTTGGGCAGTTCTTGACGAGGACAAGATCTAGTGTGGATGGTTGTGAGTTATTTGTGGGATAGTGTGTGTATGTATCCGGATGAAGTAAGATTGTATCTATACAATGATTTGGGTAATATTGACTAATCGGCTGTGTCAAAACTTTTGAGATTTCTCAACAGTATAAATTTCAAACTATCATACAAATTATGGGTGTCTTTAAACAGTAAGAAACGCGCAATACAATACACTGTAGATATGATTGGTCAAATACACGTCAAACATTCAGTACTATTGAACGATTTTGAAAGCTATCGATTTAGAACACCGTCCGGGGCGTAAGCCCAGACTGTCTATTATTTATTACAAACAAGCGGCAATCAAATTGTCAAAATATCAAGATCGAAGCCTGTTGAACCGTGACAGAAAAATTATAATGATTTTTCACGATACGTTTCAATCGTTAAACGCGCGGTCGCGGCGTTACTTTCGACGCTCGCGCGTAAAAATAAATAAAAACGTCACTTTTCAACGAGTCAGGGGTTGTCAATCAGTGGTCCGACGTGGTTGGTCATTATTAGAAACCGCTGAGGGCAGCCCGGCATTACTGTAATTGGTCGGGTTCGCCTTACAATTACTAGCGCTTTGAATGGCACCTGTGCGCACCACCTCCGGCAAAGTATTATATAATAAATATATGTATGTATTGATATATGTATGTATGTGTATAGCTAGGCCTTCGAAGGAGCCCCGGGGGGCGCTAGGGCGTAGCCCCAACACTAAGCAGGTATTTTCCGTAATTTCCTGTTTTTAAAAGCGCATTTCTGCAGAAGTGCTGTGGTATCGTATTAGACGTGTTTATTAACGCGTGAAGTGCATTTTCATAGTCATTTGTATTGTATGTATGTTTGAGCGGGGTAAAATTCTTAAAGAAAAATACCGTGTATGTAAATGAAGAACTACGTACCCCTTTGTTTAAGATTTCATGCGGAAATGAAATTGTCTTAGTTGTTGCCATAAAAAGATTAATTTATTTCATCGTGGTATTGTTTATTTTATTTGTGGACATCATTGAAATGAAATGAAGCTTCGGTTAATTGCACATTACTAATCAAAACTATTTGTAATTATTATGGAACAAATAAAATCTTACATATCGAACGCTTTGATTTTTAAATGCTTTTTATTGTTACGAAATTATGTTCACAACACATCTTATATCTATTTTAATAAATACTGATCTACCGATCATTTTCTATTTTATAATTTCAATTTAATTTTGTTATCATAGTATTCTAGTGTTAATGTACAGCATAATAGGAAAAATAGCTCAAAAACCTGTTTACAATTCTTCATTCATTTATCTATTTATCATTCAATATCGATGGCTTGTTACACAGATATTTTACGTCCATTTTTGAATTTCAATCGAATTTTAAGTTTGAAAGAAAAAACCGGGATTATTCCAGCATCTACAAACTTAAAATTTTATACAAATTCAAAAATAGGCATGCGATATCTGTGCAACAAGTCATTGATATGATGCCTTAAATTGCTCAATGATTAGTTATCCGAAAATGAATCATGGGATGATAAAGTATCCAATAACTTAAAGGAAATGTCATTATTGTGTACCATCGCATTTGAACTCATATAGTAGGCTATCCAGTTTCGGTCAAAATTGCATTAAAAGTTTGCGTAAAGTTTCAGCAGTTATAACATTTGTTAGATTGGTCTAGTTTAGGGCTGAAATTCATAGATCCCGGTATATATATATCTGTTTCTCCGTTTCCCGGTCCAAGGATCAGTTGTCCCAGTAGTCTATCTATGTAGCTGGCTAGTCAGATAAAAACTATTAAAGAAAAACGAGTGAATGTGACAATGAAAAGTGAAAGGCCCGCAAGGGTTCAAGGACAAGTGCGAATTTCAAGTCGAATGCGAGTCTCCTGCACTTAGTTTACGGTCATTTCACCTTGTAACCTTTCCACCGTGTGACCTTTTCACAGTAAAACCTGCAATTACTTAATTAAAAATTAACAGTCCGGGGTTTCAAAACCTAGGGGCGCCAAAATCGTCATCACACGTTTCAATTTTGAATGCAAATTTTAAATTGAAGCAACAAATTCCCATGTTTTTAAGTGAAATAATATGCCTATCCAACGATATCGTTCCCGCTTTCGAATGAAAATTTTAAATATATTCACCACTTAGAAGTTCTTTTATTAATTGATAGATTTGATTTGACAGCAAATTATAAAAAAAAATGAAGACAGTATTTAGAGTTTTTCAGTAACCGCCACGTCAGCTGAAATATCTTTCAGTAAACTTTAAATAATTTGTATAAGTTGTTAAAGATCCTCAATGGTTCAGGATTTCAATTATACCATTTTTTCCAAATGTCAGCTCTAGTCTAGTTTAGGTTGTGTTTCGATTGATAAGGATAGCTTAGTATTGATTCAATGACTCTTAAAGTTAATGTCTATACTATAATGGGTTAGTTGAAGCAATTCAATATTAAAATCTGATAAACTATTTGTGTTTATCAGATTTTTCAGTTTTTGTGTTTGTATTTGTGTTTATCAGTGTTTATCAGATTTCAGTATCTGAAAAAGGATAAACTATTTGTGTTTATATGAACCACATTTCTAGATTAATAATATACGTGTTAGATCGGTTTGAAAAGTTTGAAATTCACAATCGTACAATGGAAGATTTGGTTTTGACAGGACGAAGATTGAATGCCTTATGGATTCCCGAGAATGATTTCAAGGTCTAATTATGTATATGTAGACTGCGCGATAATGGTTGCAAATCTAAGATGAAAGATGCACCGTTGCTTACTGATTTTAAAAAATACTTCTACTAACCATATATAATCAACGAAAAATTGCACCATTGAACTCACTTTCGACCCGCATCTACATACATACTAAGTAGATAAAGCGATAAAGCACCGCCAAATTCCCGCACACCCGAATCTCAATCGATCCGTATCGAAAGCATCACAATATCTCGTTGCCGAATCAGCGTGAAATTAGAGGTGGTGAAACGTGGCCATCATCATCATCATCAGACGGACGTGCTGCTTCGGCGGAAGATCACTAGGTGCGATTACGTGGACTCGGCAGCAGCAGCACCAGCAGCAAGCAGCAAAAGCCAGAAGACGCCCACATTTCGACCGTCGATATTTTTTTAATTTTTTTTTTGCCTCGTCTCGATCTTACGAACGCGTTTTGATTGATTTATAGATCCGATCGGGCGCGTGCCTCGGCCGAGTCATCGTCGACACCGGTTCTTAGATCTGGCGCTGACAAGGAGGAAGGCCTGACGCGAGCCACGCCATCCAGAGTAAGTGACGCGGGTGAATTAAGACGTGCCGGCACGCTAGTGTACATCATCAACAGGAAATGTCAAATTTTAACCAATATGCTAATCCGCGAGAGCTCAATTTGGATCTCGGTCCGACTGCTGTGGCTGGAATTAGAAGGTAATGAGCGGGAGTGTGCGCTGCTACCAGAGACTGGTTGTGGTCAAAAGTTTTGGCTGCTGGACAGCTCTATGTATGTATGTATGTATGTACATATGTGGAAAGCAGTTTTGACTTTGAAGGAGGACTCCAATGTTGTACACCCTGCATTAGTACTGCAAATATATTCGAAAATTAGACTAATGTCTCCACAGCCCTGGTTCATAGTGAAGTATTATCAGTGGTATATTGCTAACTAAAAAAGAACCAGGTCGGTTTTTAATTTTTACGACACCCCCCTGCTTTTTTCCTTACTAAAAAAAAGTTGTATCCTAATATTGGTAGTCCAAATATTAATAAAAAAAATCAAATAATAATTAACAAATATTCTTACTGACGGTCAGAAGAAGATTCGAAAAGTTATAGACTCTAAATGGATGAATTTGATGAAAGTTGATCACACGGTTTGATTTTTATTATTACTAAATTATGTTCACAATACATCTTATATCTATTTAAATCGCTACTGATTTACTGATCATTTTCTATTTTACAATTTTAATTTAATTTTGTTAGTAATCATTATTATATTCTTCTAATTTTAATGTACAGCATAATAGGAAAAAGAGCTCAAAACCCTATTTACAATTCTAATAAATGCTCATAATACATCTAATACATAATATTAATTAAAGACTCTCTAAAGTCGATGACCTAAAACAGATTGTGTTTAGGTAATCTGTGTTTATACATGAAGGGTATAGACATTTTGTTGTAATCACCGAGACTCCTCACAAGTGTGTTAGTATGGTTATTAGTGATTCTGTCATAGAATCTACTGGTTAGTTTGTTAGTAATGTCTGTAACAAACGGAATATTATTTTAAATTCTTATTCGTATTCGTATTATAAATTCTTTTTAGGGATTTATTTTGTATTATTTGGAGCTTGGAAAGGTTAGTATTCGAGGTGTTATTCCATACAGGTGAAGCATAGGTTAATAATGGTATTATGAGTGCGCGATATAATTTTATTTTGAGTTGATAAAGAACTAAGGCGATTAAATATTGGGTATGTTGAGGATATACCCCGCCTCACCTTTTGATATGCTATGTATGTATGTACCTATGCAAATCTTCATACAGCTTTCCACCTAAGAATCCAAAATTTTGTATAGAAACTATGTATTTATAAATGAGAAGTAGATATTTTGTAGATGAGTTTTGGAATTGGATGAAGTCATTTGAATGGTTTTTGTACAACTTTTATCCGACCGAGCCATGCCGGATAGCTCCTGGAATTCAAAATTGCAATGTATAAGAACTGACATGGTGTTAATAAAAAACGTCATATAGACGGTGTCCACCGAAGAAGATTACATTACGACGAAGTAACAATACTACAATAGATGAAGACTTGAGTGAAACTATGCAAAAATAAATAAATCGCAACAACGTCGTGTAAAACGTACTTTAAAGAAAAGCAGGATCAAAACAATGATCTGACGCGTCCATTGAGACTTTTCAAGTTAGAAAGAGACATCGACATATGAAAGCTCACAAGAAGAAAAGAGGCAAACGCTTTATTGAATAATTTGGTACGGCTGTTCATTGCTTGCGACACGCCTACGAGTGGCACGGGCCAAAAGCCAGCATCACACAGCACTGAAAATTGAAAAAATTAAAAAAGAAATCACCATACTATTAAAACCGAATGAAGAATTTCGTAGATTCAACGTTTAATTATTGACGTTCGGTGTGTATTATTTCTTAGGATATTTTAAAGTGTATGGCACGTCGAAAGGACAAGAAATGAGAGGTGTTATCACTGTCCAAAGTGAAGTGTATTAACACGTCCGCTTCCCGGGGTAAGCAGATCGAATTAATGGCGTACATTTGTTATCATCAATTTATTGTCTCGTACTCACGGGACGGACGGAGCTCGTACACAAAAATGCCGTATCATGTTCTGGCCCGAGAGACACACCGGAAATATTAAATGAATAAATAAAATAAACGATTCTATAATGCGCGACATGCTCTTAATCCTCGTTTTTTTTTTTCATTTCGTACTCGAGTTTTTTTTCTTCCCTCTGCTATGTGGATCTAATATCGTATCACCTTCCCAATTTATTTATTTATTCGTTCGTTCGATCCCTACTACACGTTCTAATGACGTGCTTCATAATTTCGATTCGACACGCGAACCCATTCTTATTATTGTCGATTATGTATACAGTATAAACAACCGAGTGTGTTTTCTATCGTACCGGAGTCGCTTACATTGAAAAAATACTGTGCATGATTATTACTATCATGAAATTAGATAGAATTTGACTTATTGATGGTTATCGTTTTGTGTTGTTTTTGTTTTTTTTTTGATATATGTACATAAAACAAATTCCTAAAATTTAACGATACAATGCTTAAATTTCAATCAAAACATGCATTGTTGTCTTCTCGATAGTTCATTTTACTAACTCATAAATTTTGCAATTTAATACATACCCATAATGTTTATACTAACGCAGTTATCCGCAATCTTGCTATAAAAGCGTATTTTATACGCATAAACGGAAAATTGTTTAGCAAAATCGTTTATTTAAATACTAGGAGCTATTCAATAATTTTCTTAATAGAATTTTTAAATTTGAAGAAGCATAACTATGTATGTAGGTATAATTTCTTTTGAAACGTAGATGTCTGCCAAATTTTAGTACGTAAAAAAGATATGTTGCTGTAAGAATAGAGTATATTATTACAAAAAAATAATGTTAGTATATTTGGCTGTAATAATTTTATGACATTAGGTAAATATTTATTATAATTTGAATTGTTTAACGCAAATACATATATACATAATTGGGATATATTGTACTCGTTTTAAGGCAATGCAATATTTGTTATAATAATAAACTGCTATTCTAGATTAAAATTTGAAAATTTCTGAGTTTTTTTAACTCTTTGAAGAATAATAAGACCATAGAGTATTGATCTATGTATGTAAGTCAGCCATCTTTGATAACATAACTTATACGCATGCTATCTAAATTGTAAGACAAGGAGGTAAACAACGACTACTCATTCTTAGAAATGTTTTATTGAATAGAATATGATTTCAGAATACAGACAAGTATAACAAAACGATATGCGATTTTGTGATGCACCAATCGTAGACATTGCCACGCCTTCTTGGGTTTTACATTCGACTGAAAAGAGTATTGATTTAATCTCAAGCGAAGATTCTCGGAGTACAACTATTGTATAATGCCTATATAGGTATAAAGATAATTAAAATACGTCGTGAAAAATTCATTAAAAAAATTCAAATATACAAGGTATTTATGCAGCTTCGAAGCCGAAATCGTCGATTCACACCCGTATTTGTGATAACGATCTCCACGATCCGATTAATCATCGACAATTATTCGTAGATTTAAATCAAAATACGAATCTGGAGGCAGGGCGATGTCGTATCTTATATATCGTGTATATAAATTGTCGAAAAACTGGCGTTAGTATCGCATTTTGTCATCTGGGCGTCGACACTTTCGATTCGACTATCGCAAGCTTAGATCATTTTCCTCGGTCAAATATGTACAATGTGGGATCATCATCAGATTTTTTTTCTTTATTTTGTAAGCGAAAAGCAGCTTTGGCGCCACTTTATTAGTGTCTATGTATTCCAGGCTACTAATTAGCCATGAAATCCGACAAAGTCGGCTTCAACAAACACGGACTTATTTCGTTTTTAATCAGTGAAGTAATGTCCGGAGGTTTTAACGTAAACCGACTCGTAAAATCCGATTAAACCGTTTTTCGTCAAGCCGACACGAATAATTATTTAATTTTTTGAAATGTATGTATGAACGTCTCCCAAGATGGGCCGAACGACTTGAAAAGGCAAAGACTAGAGCGTTTTTAATGGTAATGTTCTTTTTAATTAAAACTGAAATTTTAAACGTGTGTCAGCATGTGAATAGAAGTATGATTGCTGTAAGTAATAGCAGGTAAATTTTTCTATAAATGAGTACATATTTACAAACAGCAGTACATACAATGTATATAACATAGACACCAAAAAAGTTTCCAGAGATTAATAACAAAAATCAAAAAACAAAGAAGAAAAGCATTGAATAATGGATATGGGATATGTATACATAAGTATTATTAAGAAAAATAAACAAACAATAGAAAATTAAAGCAAGAAAAGGAACAAAAAAATAATCAATATGAGGAAAATATTGTTAAAAATAAAGCAAGATCTATGTACATATATAAAAAACGTAAATGAGGTATGTAATTACAGGAATAGTTGGTAGAACAGGCATTAATGCGAAATAATGAAGGATTAAAGGGGGATCTGATTTGATATTGGAATATGATCTTACTTAATAAATAAAGACTTTTAATTATATAATTCAAAAGCTTAAACAAAAAACATTATTACTTTTCCTCCTATATTTTAACAAAATAATCATTGTGAATAAATCTGGAATTGCAGAGGAATGGATTTTTTTTAATTGTGAGTTTTAAACTATTAACAGAAACACCGTATAAAAGATTCTAAACAGTACTCGCAAATTTCAGATGACTTCTTACAAATGAATTGAAAATAAATTTAGCAGTACTTTGGGATTTAAAGGGCTTGGTTAGTCTAAAAATGAAACCCAAATTCCTATATGTCTTGCTTTATATTAAATCAATATGAAAACGGAAAGATAATTTACTATCAAAAAACCGCCTAGGTCAAGTTATTGTTTAGTGTTGATAAGAAAATTAAACAATATAGGTGATGTATGTAAGTCAAGAGAATGTTATGTGGAATGACTTGGAAACAACTTGTTTTTAAGACAGTAGTTAGTGAAGGAGTCCAAGTAATTTTGTAAGTTTTGACAATCTTCAATGGAAGAGGTTTTTTTTAATTATGTTGTCAGCAAATAGCAGAAATGATGAGTTTAAGAAGCAGGACCCAATATTATTCATATAGATTAGGACTAATAGAAGATCTAAATTGAAATAGTAGAGAACTTAAATGATCTTAATTTGTTTTTAAATCGGGAGAATATGATTTTTCAATATCTTCCATTAGAGGAATTGATTAAATAGAAAAAATATGTTGGATGAGATTAAAACGTTTAACTTCAATCTTATTTATTGGTACAAAACATTTAGTTATAACAGTTTCATAGTGTTCTTTACTTACATGTATGCATATACGAAGAATCAATATATGAAGTTTTGTGAAAATTTGACAGTTAAAAAAATTATATCCGAGTAAGCATTTACTTTAATTTTTTTAAGAGAAAGAAAATATATCGAATGATTGCATAAGCTAGTACCCGATTTTCATAGTTTAATGGTAATCGTGCGTGAACTTATGATATCTAGTTAAGATATACATACATAGATATGTACACACATATAATTTAATTTCTTAATTTTTGGTGCTTATTCATGTGTGTATTCTAAATAACACGAAAACCATGTGAAATGCAAAGGAGGTATGTAAAAATACATAATATCTATTTTTGTTTACTCAAAGGAGAACAAAAAAAAACAGCCTTGATCCAAAATAAAATAAATGTTCTTACTATGTAATATATCAAATAATATTCACAATTTCATACAAATTTAGGTCTACCTGTTGTTATTTATATCCATCGATTTAACCTTTCTTTATTTTCGTTCAGACGTTGAAAGAATAGATACTTAAATATGACAAAAATCTGTAAAAATTGAAGAGGGAACATTTCAGTACGACATTTCAATAGGCATATTAACTTCAGTATAATATGTTGGATTTATCAAAATTGCATGAAAGTTTATCAATAACATTTTCATTTATTGCAACAATTTTGCCATTGAAATGTACGCGAAATCACCGATTTTCCCCTAACATATGTATTGCGATCTTCTCGTGCGGTCTTGCGCCTATGTATAAAATTATCGTTTTTATCTTACGATCCGATTTTACGACGTCGTATCCGTATTATGAGCGAATTCCCGGATAAACAGAACCATGGATAAAACGACTCGAACTGTGTCAGTTTGTTTGCATATATGTAGGAAAAGTCTTGCATAGTGCGTTCGCACGTACCGATCATAATAAACGACTGTACGTATACATACAAATATTCACTCGCGCGCATAATAATCGCATATATAAACTTGTTAATCTCTACAAGTCGGATAAGAGATCGTATCCCACAAATTCTCAAAATGTAAACGACCGAGTGACACATTCGTACAGCTGCCTACCATGTGTACACATTCAAGACGAAAGTTCGAAGGTCGGAAATTTATTTTAGAATTTTCTTATCGAACGTGTTTATCGTTTAAACGCTTAATGTTGATTACTAAGAGGCATTTTTATGTTCGGCGTAAATTTAAAAGGTTGAAAATCTGCCGCTGGATCAAATTTATTTAGTAGTACCCAACCATCTCTAACTTGCGTATATGGGCATAAGCAACGTAATAAATATGACGCTTAATTATTTTATTACGTTCAGTATAAATACATGGAAGACTTTAAAATCAATTGCGAAACGTTTGACAATATTATTATTATGAGAGCAAGTTTAATTTATTATAACTAGAAACGAAGCGGTTTGGATATTTACGAGCGTGCTTTTTTGCTCTTTAACCTATAAACTTGATTTGGATTATCTTTTAGATCGACCCATAAAAATTTCATTATGATTTATCGAAAAACATAACATTTTCTTGTATGTGTCTTCAAAGGAAAACGATGCGTTAAGTAAATATTATATGCTGAATGAAACGCCAATTTATCTCATTCAGAAGCGGATTTTGGTAATGGATTAAATCAATTCAATGAAGCTGAATATATAATATAAATATCATCATATATTCATTATGTTTGATTAATTCATACTTTAGTATGTATATTGTATTGTGATATTTCATATAAACGGTTCGCCTCTAGTATTTTTTTTACATCTCGAGTTTGATAGGTTTCTTAAAAAGTTTTTCATTAAAAATAAACTAGAATATGTTGTCGATGAGACGATTGACATTTCAGTTTTGTGGAGTTGGTGAAATTGGTTGTTTTTCGCGGTCGAAATAACGTGTCGCCGGGATGCGACAATTTACGGCGGCCGCTCTTGTACGACATACATTACCGGGCGAAATAACATTCCTTCACGGTTGATTATGAGACAAGTGGAATACATTAAAATAAAATTACGCTTAAAACCTGCCCCCTAATGGGTCCGATTAAAATTCGATAGCCGACCCGTTCTGTCTCGTGTCCTAACACGCGAACTTCCCGCACGACACGCTCCCGGTATTCCCGGGAGATGTCGACGCGTCGGAAAATTATAAGCGCGAAACCCGAAAACATTTGCGTGTATTCCCGGATTTGAGCTAAAATTCAGTAAAAATGCTATTAAATTATTCATGTTTGAGGACTTTAAGGGTCAAATTCTTCGACCTTTAAAGAGGGCTTTGAATTTAAATTTTCATTATTATCAGATTATTGAAATTTACTTGCGGATAAAGGATTCTTTGGATAGTTAACATTCAATATTTTTAAATACATATAAATATGTATATAATATTGGAATCGTTCAATATTTCCTTTAAACACTTTCCGCTTAAATTTTTTCGCCCGATGCCTTGACTTTTTTTCCCTTGTTCTAGAGTTTGTGATCGAGAAATCTCGTCTCGAGATTTCTCGAGAAATTTTGATTCTCGTTTCTCAAGAATATTTTATTATGAAAATTCAAGATTCTCGTATCTCAAGAAATCGTTTATTAGAATCTCGAAAATATCGAGAATATTTTTAATTTATCACTACATATTTTTGTTCAATAAGCTGACTGATTTGTATACTTTTTAACTCATAAATAATTTAGTGAAGTATTGTAATATGTATAGATGGTCAGTATTTTTATTATTTGTCCGGTCAGTTATTATTCGGTCATCATATAAGTACATATACACATGTTACAACGAAATCGCACCATTTTTAATTTACATATGTATGTGTATGTGCATGTAGGTACTAGTCACTAGTGGGAAAGTATTCGGTTATGATATCACTAAAACGCTAGTGAAAATATATTTTCACTGACAATATGACCCCACTGTAACACACATAAAACAAATATTTTTGATTTATTATTTATTTATTCGTGTATTTGTTCCTTAGATATGAATCAATTTATAGTTAGTATTTTAATATGCATACACGGTCAGTATTTTTATTATTTGTCCAGTCACAAAAACACGGGCAAAGCAGGGTAACAACACTGGGAATTCTATGAAATTCTTTGTTACATATTGTTATTTTTACTATTTTTAATTACTTTTGTATATTTTTATTTTCTTTTCATGCCTTCTTTTATAATATGTTATTTTATATAATTTTACTTTTTTTTCTATTCAGTGTTCTATGTATTGTATCTCTCTATATCTTTCTTTCATCATGTCTTTAATAAAGTTATAAACCCCTGATATAATATACATATGTAGTGTTTGTGTCCTTTTGATTTTTGTATGTTGTCGATTTTATATGCTAAAAAAATCAATTCACTATATTAAAAAAAATATATACTTTCTCGAGAATTCTCGAGAATCTCGAGAAACAAAAAAGAAAATCTCGAATTCTCGAGATTCAAATATTTCGAGAAAATAAGATTCTCAAATCTCGAGATTCAAATATTCCGAGAAAATGAGATTCTCGAATCTCGAGAAATCACAACCTCTAACTTGTTCATATTTTAATTTATTTTTTTTATTATTAAATAATTCTAGATGCATCTGATCAAGAAGTACTGATTTCGAGTGTAAAAAATATCCTTATCGATATTAAATCCTCAATAGTTAATTTTTTAATTTCTTTAGTTATTATTTTGTTTCTATTCTGTTATATTTTTGACCATTGTGACGCATTAGGAATTCCTGTAATGCTACAATGGTCCAAACTTTAAATAAATAAATATAAATATAAATAGTACTTTAAAATTTTTAAAGGTAGTAAAAAGTAAATGAATTTTTAGCTGTATCCATGTCTTCATCAAGGTTTAAAAATTGATTTCTGAAACTTTTTTAAAAGATTTTAAATGGTTTGGAATTATAATAAAGCTATTTCAACCATTTAATATTATTTTAATGGTATAGTACAGTTTGGAGTCATTACCTTATAAGTATTTACTTCGTAAAACTTGTGGGCGATATATATTTAGAAATTCTGCAAATCGTTCCGATTAATCTGAATGATAGTGTTTGAAAACATGGAAAAAGTATTATTGAATACCCATATGCATAATTAAAATCGTTTCGTGAATGCATATGGCAGTAAATTTCCATATTGCAATCGAATGCAAATGTATGCCGATTTTTCCTCCGATTATACTTCGAATATCAAGAGGTTTTACGATTGAAATGAATACCGTCTCAATTTGAACGACCTTTCAGATAGGTGTGGTGGTGTCGGCCACGTTGTGGAATCCGAACGCGACAAAAAGGTACATTTCGGGTCTCGTATACCAGCTAAGATATGAAACAAAAAAGAAATGATAAAAAAAGAACAATAATGGGGACAAAACCATCGCTGAGATAATGTATGTATGCACCGTAACGTGTTGAAAGGCGTGGAACAGGTACAGACCGAAAATTAATGAATGATCCACTAGGTAATATAATTCATGATATAAAGTTACAATTTTACCCACTTTTTTCATCTCGAAGCTGTATCGAATTGCGCTGAATACAAATGAGCTTTTTTTTGGTGGAAGGTGCATTAGTTAAAACGGTAGACGATCGAGGACTTGTCCACTGACTGATTGACAAATGAGGGCTTAACTTGGACTCGTGTTGTGGTTAAGAAAGCGTTGAAGGATAAAAAGTAATAAAAAGGAACGAGCCAAATCAGAAACCTGTCTAAAAATAAACTGATAAATTGGGTTCGTGTAATGCGGTGAGTAAATGATGAGACGGGTCGTTATTCGTAGACAAGTATGTGCGTACATAAATATTGTATAAAGTGCAGTGTTGAAACTATGGTTTCTAAAACGCCTCTAAACTGATAAGCACTGAGTACTCAATCATCCGGGTTATAATCGTGACTCGTCAATAATGCTGTATAAAAGTTGTATTTAATTAGCATATGTTGAATGAAGAGTGAAATTTATCGAAAGAAATCACGATTGACGTTTGCTCTGGTTTGTTGATGATTGTTTTAACCACAACGTACTCTAAAATAATATATCGCAAAGCTACATATGTGGGTTAGAGCTTGAGAAGTTTGGGGTGAAATCATTAAGATTATTTTTTAAGGATTAAAATAATTTTAATCTATATTTCATAGTAATATTTGTCATTTCATAGTGTTATTATAATTTTCACCTTTATATATTCCTTCCCATTCCTCTCAGATTCAGTGTCTTTATATAGGTATGTAAATATACCTATTGCTTCTGAAACTTTGGTTGCTTCCTTTAGAGGTTTGCATCTATTAAAGATGATCAAACTACAAGTCTCTATTTAATTGATTAATAAATCCTTATAAATGATTTTTAGTATTTAGTCTGTTATTTGAATTAATGCTCAATAAATATAATAAAATAAAAAAAGTATATTCGGGTAAGTAGGCACAGTCTACCAATAAACGGTCAATTTTATACATCGATTGGTCAGCATTGTAATTAAAAAGCAGTATTATTTTTATAGTAATTTGACATATGAAGTTCTTTGTATTGTTCAATAACATTATGTATTGGCCCAAATTCGTATATATTATATATGTAGTTAATAACTTTAAAATTTGATTATCTTAGAAATGTAGGTATAATTTGGAAAAATCTATTTATTATGAAATAATTCTCCTCCATTTGCGGCACATCTGTTTGAAAATCTATGCTTCTACATATAACCTAGGCGATTTTTCATGTAGTCCATTTATGACTATCAACCTTTTGGCACCCGTATCGTCGCCATAAATAATAAACGTACCGCATGACAAATTGCCTTTGTCCTCTGACCTCCGATTAAAGCGACCACTCTTCTGGCTTCCTCCATATAGAGAACCCAGATAAAGAAAACTTACTGGTCTCGTGCACTCATAAAGTGAACGAAATCTAAAGTGAACGGCAATGGTAAATCCATTGCCCGTATAAATAATGTTAATGGCACTCAGAACAGAGGGTTGAAGAGGTCAACACCAGTTTCTTAACACGGTAGCTTGCGGTTTTCGATTGATGCTTTTTTCAATCATCGACATATCGTTTTTTTCTATCGTCTTTGGTGAATGGATGATGTGGTGGCGATTTGGTGACAGGCGTTACCTCGTTATCTAAATTTCTGGTTTCGGTCGTTTCCAGAAGCGGCCTCCGGCTGTTACTAATTGAATAAACGCGACCGACCGGTCCACAGACGGACAGAATGTCCATATTACTTATTGGACTCAGATAAATCCCGATGATGTATAATTGTTAACTAAACAGCCACTGGAGAAAATGTCTCGAACAAAAGAAATCACTATCGATGAGGCATTCCAATGAGAGTTGATTTACCCAGTATTAATCAAATCGTAACGGAAAGGTTGAATAAAAACAGAAAGACTTAAATTTTATTTAACCTTAATATGTATTTTAAATTATAAACCTAACAATTTGATTCCCAAATAATTATGATTTTTATTTTATTCATTTGAATGATTGCGTTTCAATGATTTCATTTGAACGAAAAGATATAATATATTATATCTGTATAGGTATGATGTGACTTGAATGAAATTTAATGTATTTTGAAATGTTCTAGCACTTTGAAGTGACTAGATTTAATCGATTCTGTTTATTAAAGATTGCTTCGATGAATATTTAATGCAAGTCCTTACTGCAGATACGTAATTAAAAATGTCCAATTCGATAATAACATGTCGTAAATATCGAAATGAAAAAAAAGTTTTCGTGTTCGCAAGTAACATTTTTTATGAATAAATTAACGAATGAATCGCATGCAAAATTAAAATACCGGAACTTGTAAATCCAACACGACCAATGGTCGATGCAAATTAAGCGTGTTTTGTATTGATATTTGCGAATATCATTAATCAATCGTCGAATGCGTGGCTACGAGTGTGTTGAAGAGCGGAAATGAAGCATTAACGCTATTGAAAATATTTGAGAAACACTCGAAAAATATCTCGAGAGAATAATATATACACAAAAAAAAGAGAAAAGTACACGCGTTGCATACCAGGATAAACAAATCACACGAAACACTCGCAATAAAATGTCAAACCGTACATGATATTCGTATCAACGGGCGGATTAAAGGACAAAATTCTTAGTTAAGTGACTTATCCGATTTCTCCGTGTGTGTAAACATTTGCCAGTTTTCTTTTTAGCACTCATAAGCATAGCAATATACATATATAAAAAAGTCAAAACGATTTCATTCGGAGACTCGCATATGTACCTATGTATGTATATAACGTATAAAGCGCATCCCACACGCACCCGTTTAAACATTAAAATAAAAAATTTCGATGAAAGGGAGAATATTAAGCATATGAAATATATGTATAGATGTGTGTGTGTGTACATAATGTATGCAAAATCAAACCGGAACATCGGTATTTCGTAATAATTGTAACACCACCTCCTAATGGAGTGGCCGAATATCGGACGGTTATAACTGATTGAGTTTAAATTTATGCCACTTAGTCGCGTGAAGGTTTTATCTGGTCGAGAGGGACATCGGGCCGACTTCAAAGGGGACCTCTTAAAAAAAATGGTGCCTCTCAGAAGGATAATGACTAACGTGTAAATCGTAGCGGCTCTCCCGCGACAATTTTTATTTTTAAATTAAAAATTTAACCCGCAGACCTCCGGTGGCGTGCACACTGGGGTGGATGATGTTTATCGATTTTTTTAAACGGGAACAAATGATGCGATCTTTCAAAAACTTTGGACCATTAAACTGTACATCCTTGTGTTGTATTGAATGTGTTGGCTGTGATCAACATGTTTTTTATTCGAGTCTTAGCTTCTTAAGGGAGAGAAAAAGCTCATCGGTCTGAGTACATTTAGTAGTAATTACCGATTGTTAAGGATTTACATACATCCAGTTTATTGATAATGGCACACTCAATCTTGGTTGTGACACAGATTCCATGATCTATAAGGCCAATAGGAAAATTGATGGAATTTCCGAAAACTGAAAGTTTCGACGGGAAAACCTCATCGATTATTTTATCTTTTGAATTAAAATTGATGACGAATTCCTTTCAATTTCGTTAACGCTTAGAAGAGTATATAATTTAATAATAAATTCTAAAAATTTGAAATTTATATATACATATGAGAGTTAAAACTATAAATATTTAAATATTAGAGATAACGAGAACCTATAGAGCAAATTTTATAAAATATAGAGTGAATTATAGGCGTTTAAACAATTAACATCTGATATGGCCATATCACGGCGAAAAGGTTGAAGATAGATTATAGTAATTGTGGATATTTGATACGCATTATATACGATATTTTATCTCCAACGTAATGGCAGACGATACATTAATGTATATTGATGACCAAAATGAGCAATATGGCAAAGTATGAAAACGATCGGATAAGAGATAAGACATATAAAAATTACCACTAACACGAAAACCATGTGAAATGCAAAGGAGGTATGTAAAAATATAAGCCTTTTAAAATCTCACCTAACCCAGATTTATATATTAATTATACTTATAAATTATACTATTTAATTATTATGGTAATAATGAAATAATATATAGAAATTATATTATTTCATATAAAACATAAAATTATCAATATACAATAATATAATAATCAAATATAAATCTGCACATTGTCGTAGTGACTCGTACAATCAAATAAGTCTGATTGTATGGTGACAACTGAACGGGCTTACTGTTAGAACTATCCTTAAAAAAATAAATGACAAATTGGACTTGCTATTTGACAGTGAGGCCTACCCCTATAACTGTCAAATAAATCCTCATAACTGCAGATGAGTCTGACAATGACTTGTACAATTGAACAGGCCTGATTTTATAGTAAAATTTAAGGCAGGCCTAATCTTAGAATTATTCACCATGAAAATATATAATAGTATATCAGACTCAAAGAAATGACTTTTATAATTAAAAGGGTCTAATTTCACCATAACAGGCCGACTTCTAGAATCCTCAATTAAGGAAGTGTGATAAATTGGACTCGAGTATTTAGCTTGAAAAGGCTGATCTTAGGGCTATAGACAAAACAGACCGATTCCTAGAACCGTCCATCAATAATGCGTGATAAATTTTATTCAAATCTGAATATTGTGATTCGTATAGTAACTCATATGATTGGTTCTTTTACGTAGCATATGTATATTTTCTGTGATATACTTTTCCTATTTTATTTAGGACTTTTTGTGAAATAATGACTTTTTATTAGTATTTCATTAAATTTATCATTCATTCTTCTTGGTTTTTTTTTAAATGAGCCGTTATAATTGAAAGTGGCATAAGTCTAATTTTCTTAATTTCGACAAATACCTTGCAAAACATTAAATATAATATTTTGCGTTTTATAATATTTTAAAATACTGGTGGCCTGTAATACGTTTGTTCTGCTTACCCGAGATTCTGGACATATCGAATTAAAATAAGTGATAAATTTGTGAATTAAGTCAAACAGAAACAGCGCTTTTGGAACTGAAAATTTGACTTTCGCCACTTTCGAATGTTACGGCTCATATATAAAAACACATTTGACGCGTCCTATTTCGATATATTAATACTTATTAATTTACTTTGGACAAAAAACAAGGCACATGGTGAAATGTATGCAGTCCATATAAAAATAACCAATTTAAGAGTATTGCTTCGATACGTGTTCATATTTTTTGGGTGATTAATTAAGCAATGATAAAGTCAGTTCAAATTTCGAGGTAAAATTCGATGATTTAATTTTTGCATTTTGGGAATGTCAGTGAGTAGCCATATTAGCAAGAAGTTGTTTGTTTAATATGAAATCACAATTTTATAAATCGGGTGTTTTTCGTATATTATATGTGTTGTCGTGTTTGGAAGGATTAGGTTTAACAGGTTCAAACGCCATACGAGTTTATACTAAAAAATCAAAAAAAAAAAAGTGTTTAGGTTTACGAAGAGAGAGGTAAAATAGTATGAAGAGTAAAATAAAAGGTGTGAATGTGTCGAGTTGGATTTCAATTGTTTTATCAGAACAAAACCGGCTAATGCGGCGTGAAGATGAGACCTTATACGAGCCGAAACGTCAGTGCCGGGAACATGATACGGCACTCTGAGGCTTTCGCCCCAGGGCGATAGCAGAAAGCTCACACAGCAAGACGAGCTTACGATTTTTCAATGTAAAAAAGCACAATTGATAAGATGCGCATTAAATTATACACACCGTGAAATTAACTTATTCAATTTAGCGGAACGTCAACTCGACACCACGACGAAATGCACCGCGCGGTGTATATTTTAGAGGAATTCTGCCTTCGAGAGATTTCTCAAGACAAATTTCTTGGGAATTCCCAGATCTTTTGTAAAACATCTGAAAAAGGAATATACATATGTATGATTGAGCTCATTTTGAAAAGGATACTGTAGTAATGTAAATACATACATGTGTTGTTCAGTGCTTTACGCATCATAAAACCAGGGTTGTGAAATCTTTATCTAGATAGATATATATTATATATTCTTTCAATAACAAGAATCACGTAAATCTGACTCCTATTTGGGTTTTGATTCTATCGAAACAAACATAGTCAAAGATGTGTAAGAACTAAATTTGACTTTAGATTCGACTGTGAATATGATTTTGGTGCCAATATACTTATTTATTTACTTATAGGTTAAAACTCATTTCAATACATCATATAATGTAAATAATAATAATATGTCGTTAATCATATGACATATAGCCAGCAGTATGGTTCTGGTGTTTGCGTTTATGTTTAGCACCGAGAGTTTACCGGGTTCGATCCCGTGCTTTAATACTGCTGGTCAGACTAGGATATTTGCGATTTATGTAATAAAGATGCTGCAATGTTTGTAATTAATTGTCTAAGAATTGGCGCATTGGGTCTACCTGTTAGGCCTTCCTGGTATATACATATGTACATATATATCTATGTAAAATAAAAATAAAAATTTTTGACAAAAAATATCGTAAAATAGAAATGAAAAAATAGTAAAAATATAATAGATAAGATAAAAAAGGAGACACTAACAAAATTAATGAAAAAAAATATTCTGAATAGATCTAATAAACTGACCATACGTCACACTAAATATGTAGATGTCTGTATGATCAGCTACATATATGGTTAAATAGCCCCATGGCTGTGCATATCGTAATATTTGTAAGTCTAAATCTATCCGATTTGGTAATTGGACAGTTCACTTTACTTAAAATATTGTATTGTAGGTATTTATTACAATAAAAATTACAATATATTGAGTGTCTGTCAATATATTGTAATACAAATATATAATTTCGAAAGAGGCTTTGTAACTATTATTGGTTCGTAGAATCCGTGACGTCACCAAACAGATCAAAGCTTATATGTCCACAATATTAATATCGTTGAATATTATTTTTTTTCGATAAAAAACAAATGAATTAGATTAGCCATTTGTTAAAGCGGTTTATATTACAAAAACTGAGCGAAGTCGGGTAAAACCAGTAGTACAATATATAAAGGATCGCTAATTTCCTATAATCAGACTTTTACTTTTACTATTTACTATTTTCAGCTCATACTGTAATTTTATGAGTATGGGTTATCAAGACAATCTCCGTCAAATTTCATCCATCAGTTTGATTGCGAAGTCGAGTCTAATCCGTGTCTGGGTTTTGGAATTGTATATTTCGAAACATTCAGGAATAACAATTTCTTATATCGGGATTCCTATTTGGATTGCACTATCGTTCCCATAAGTTAAAGACAACGAGTTTCAAGTTCAAGTTTGTGTGATGGTAGCCCTCGGCGATTCCGCAAATAAATTACGCGTCAAGTTGTTGAAACAAAAGATGCATCACGATGCAAAGCAGACATGAAAACATCTAATTAAATGCTTTGTTAATTTGCCAACGTACACACTTGGATATGATTTACCATGTGGATTTCATGGGTCAAATTAATCTTACGTTTATTTTATATATTGCAAACTTGTCCGAATTTGAAAGCATACTGATTGCTTGATACATAGTTTGAAAAAAATGTCAAAACGTACACAATTCAATATAGAGAAGTATGAGTTACTTTTAGTTGTAGTTTAGTTGTTGTTGAGACGATTTCTCCGTTTGTTTTTTCTCATCTTAATATTTTTTTTGATTTTTAAATGCTTTTTATTATTACTAAATTATGTTCACAATACATCTCATATCTATTTTAATAGCTACTGATCTACTTATCATTTTCTATTTTACAAGTTTAATTTCATTTTGTTAGTAATCATAGTATTATATTATTCTAATGTTAATGTTCAGCATAATAGGAAAAATAGCTCAAAAACCTATTTACAATTCATCTTAATATACACACATATGTATGTATTTACTTTGATTATATTCAAATCATTATTGTTTTACTCAATTTATATCTCTTGGCGTATTTTTCGCTTATAAAAACAGGTATAATTTGATTGATGAATCATAATAATTTCAGATGGGAAAAATAGACGATGATTTGGTGAATAGGATGAATAATATGTTGGTCAAAATTTTGAACAGAATCGCCTCAATTATTGTATAAGTAAAAAATGGTAAAACCCCGACTGGAGATGACCGATCTGAATTCAATGTCTGTTCAAATGTATGAATTTATTTGTGAACCTTTTGGTCTTAAGCCAAATTTTCTACCGATCGAAAGATGCTGCGACTAATCGTTCAGATATCCTATCAAAAATATTTTGAAAGAAATTCCATATATAATACAATAAAAAATACGACATTGCTCCATAAATCAACAATCTACGGATTCGGAATCGTTATTTTTTATAAGCAATCGTATATCTCGTCTAAGCGACGCCATACTTTTATTTCTTGTACTTACAAGCATAATTCCGTTCGTGATACGTTCGACAACAATAGTTTGACCGGACGTGTCGTAAAAGTCACCATATTTTCGTTCGGCCAACTGCCTACATATTGTGAATGGAAAATTTAAAGGATTACAAAAAGAAAATGTTTGATATCCCCTGCTAGCGCTCGATTATAATCGATAAATTAAGCAAGCTAAGCGCGTACGCTTTTTATAATATTATTTAACTTTTTTATGCACGATGATATTTAATATTTTGTAAAGCGAAACAATGGAGACTGGTAGCCGTTGTGCTTTGACCCCTTCGACCAAATTTTGGATTGAAATGAGCGTCGATGTCGATATCTCTGTCCATATCTGAGGAACGAATTCATTGACGCCAAACTTGTATGACAATAAAAATACTCGACTTTCCTCTTCAGCAACCCGTGCTCAAAGGTTATATGTCCGGTAGGTTTGACTTTCTTAAGCACACATCGTTACTCCTCTTTTTAATGAAAATAAAACAAACAATCGTATGTGATTTAAATTAGTCTTTTCTTTATATAATATCTTTTATCGGAATTTATATTCATCAATAGTTGAAGAAACCATAGTGATAAACAATATGGTTGTTTAGTTTATGTCTAATGTATTTGCTATATATTTATCTATAATAATTTTACATTTAAGTTTAAGCAAATATTTCTACACATGAGCCGTTACATTTGAAAGTGGCTGAGAATTTTCAGTTCAAAAAACACTATTTCTGTTTGACTTCATTCACAAATTTATCACTTATTTTAATTCGATATGTCCAGAATCTCGTAAAAGCAGAACAAACGTATTACAGGCCACCAGTATTTTAAAATATTATATTTAATGTTTTGCGAGATATTTCTCGAAATGAAGAAAAGTGAACCTATGCCACTTTCAATACTAACGGCTCATATATGTATGTATCTTTCAAATACATATGTAAAATAATACTTCATGGTAAATATGTATGATTAATTCAATAATTTTACGTTCGCATAACTAACAGGTTATTATTTTATATAAAAAGTGAGTATGAAGTCTACGCGATGGAAAGTTTTTAATAAATCTGACAGATATTAACTAAATTTACAGATAAGTTATATTCAAAAACTGCAATTTTTTACATACATACAATGACTGGAAAAATAAGATATAATTTTGAATGATTTTACTCGCAGGAAACGGTCATTTCCAGTTTAATAAAATCTGCTAACTCTGGCTGGAGTAAAAATCTTATTAGTACAAAGAAAAATTATAATTGAAGTTCATTATAACTTTTCAGTGCATGATTTTTTCTGTATTTAATTGATCAAAAATTTTCCTTTAACTGTTATATTATGACTTATATATATTAATAAATATATATAATTATTTAGTACATACATATATTACTAGCTTTTTATTATAATATTTTTATCAAATATCTAGTATATAATAGTTTATACAATCTTATTAAAACGATCATTTAATATTTCGTTGAATTTTCACAAATTTATTAAGTAGATATAAATGTGCATACGTATTAGGAAAGTTTTACATTACATGTGTATGTATATGTATTTAAATCAAATTAAAAAAGGATGATTCCAAATTTAAATATTTTGAAATGCAGTAAATATTATATTAAATACTAATTATATTATAAGGGAAGTTATTTTTGTCTTAATTAAAAACCATGGCGAACGTATTTCTCGCGTCACTGGCCCACGGAGCCGTTTGAGTTCATCTCCAATAATTTATTTGTTTACACAAGAGCCTCGCGGGTAATTAAAACGAAATGTCGTCAATTTTAACGGCTCTTTCGCGCATATGGACCCTTTCTTCGCGGCTTTGGACGTGGTCGCCACGGCGAATTTTCCGATCGCGTTTCTCGGCGAATTTCCCACGGAAAAGTGGCCATGTGGCCGTCGGACGGGGCGCACACTCACACACACGAAAATGTATTCAAATTTTTTCGAGTCCGGTCGACATTGCGTTAGTATGACGAGGGCCTTAAGGTACTCTCTGGATACCTACCTGTCGAGGAACTGGTACCAGTTCACCGGCATCTCGGGAAAAAGCCCTACCACCACCTCTATATACGAATGGTCGTAAAAATGAGACACGCTCTCTAGTAATTAATACGTACACGTGCCTGTGTTCAAATTTAACCACCTCGATTTGCATATAAAACGTCAATAAATCACATTTGGAATTTTGACGTCGTAAAAATATGACGACGCTCTGACAGCCCCAACAAAGACAATACATGTCAAGATTATTTCTCATTGAATGATTGGACAAGAGATGGACTGGTAGATCAAAAGTATCACAAAAAATATTGACTTTCATTGTTAACAGATGCAAGTTCCTTGTCAAAGGATGTGGCGTAGAAAATTGTTATACTGTCAAAGGAGATCAATTTCGTCATAAAGTGTGTGCATATGTGTAGAGGAAGATTGTATAATTGTGTCTATCAAATGACATTTTGATCTAAAAAAATCTTCGTAATATCCATAAATCAATTAGGTCTAATAATGGCAATAAAACGGTTAACCAATAAAACGAACCGCGATAAAACCGTATTACGAGAGTGTATGTTGACTTTAACACAGTCAATTTCGAATGCCTTTCATTGAAATCAATAAAATCAAATGCATCGTTGCTATTAAACATACGCAATTAAAATTAAAAACATATTCGTATATCAAAAGTCAATAAAATGTATATATCAATAAATTTCGCCCCTTTATGTTCCACATATGAAATTTCCCTATTATTAGATTTATGTATATTATATTATAGAAATATTTGTACAAAAGCCATTAAAATGCACAATACAGAAATTAAATTCTTAAAAAAATTATGTCTCATCTAAATCAAGTGCTCCATGAAATCACTAAGAATATAGACAGGCTATAAAATTTGCACTTTATTCAAGAATATTTAGAAATAAAGTAATGCGTGGAGATGTATGTAAATATATACAATATTTTATATTCAGATACTCATTATGTATTTGAGAAAGGTATTTTGTGAGCAATGATATGTATGCATATGCATATGTAGGTTGGAGAATGTATGAATAGTAGATATAATACGTTCATATTTGCATAAAATTTTTAATTCAACTGCTTCATATTAGCAAATCCTGACAAGTTTTTATAGACCATGTCGACTTAATTAACCTCACTGCCATATTTGAACGTAGTTATCTAATTTTAGTCATATTATGACTGGAAATGGAGATGATAGAAATAAATCTATAGTGATTTTAAAATAATAAACATCAAATTGATTCAGTATTTTTTGAAAAGGGAGCTTTTGATCAATTAGCTTTTCCAGTAATTATTTTATTTTATTTTACATATGTGGATACATATGTATATACCAGAAAAGTCTAACAGAAGAATCAATTACAAACATTGCAACATTTTCATTATATAAATCGCAGTATTTCGAAAGGCTGAAGAATATAAAATTATCAATTAATTAATCCATAGAGACATCTATGGTTTTAGACTTGTACATAATTTTTGTAAATCAAATTCAGATATTTGTGACAGCGGGTAGGATGATTTTTGCCAATTTGATGGAGGAAGCGTTTCAACAATGAAATCAGAAAAATTGGCAAACTCTGATAAGAAACGATCGACTTGGAGTCATAAATATCCAAGTCTGACTAGCAGTATTAAAAATTAGCACGGGATCGAACCCGGTAATCTCTCGGTGCTAAACATAAACGCAACCACCGAGCCATACTGCTCGCTATATAATAAGAGACATGTATTATACAGTTCTTCAAAATGTATGCTTAAACTAATAATGAGTGATGAGAAGCGTGACCAAATAACATCGTCTTACATAATACTAATCGAAGGTAAATACTATCAAAATGTTCAAAAAGTATTTAAAATCATTTGGATGAAGATATGACAGACTGAATACATATATAAATATGTTCAGAAATTGAATTCTAGAATTGAAAAATACGAATGTTACGCAATACAGACGAAAATGAAAGTGCATAGAAAAGTTCTTCAATGGATCGAATACTTCGACTGATGATGAATATAACACAATACATACATACATTCATACATATTAAGCTCAACCATTACCTTTCGGCTTACTTCACAATTAAAAAGAATTAATTTGTACTCCCTTAAAGGGTCACCGTCGGACAAATCCGATTATCCGACAGCGTGCTCGCCACGCTCTTTAACATTCTTCAAAGTGTCAATAGAGATGCGCGATTTCAACCATCCCAAGTCGCATGTATCAATCTTGATTAAAGGAAACATATCTGAAGATGATCCGCATACTGATCGAACGGACAAACTCGTCATAATAAATGACACGTTTATTTTAATTGCCATCATTCAAAATGAAAGGACTCTTGCCGCCACATCTCTATACTAGGTACTTCATTGGTAATAATTTCTCTTATTTACGGTTAGAAGGTGTGGCTGGAAGTCTCAAAGATTAATATAGACCTGCATCGATGTTTCTGCATAATAGCAAAATAAATAGACCCGACGTGTACAATATATTATTAGCTCGCTGCGATGCAAAAATGCAGCGATACATATCGTATTGACGGCTACGTTTCATGCATTTATCACCGGGAACGTATGCAATGCAAATTGTTTGCATTAAGTATCATTCGATGCGAAGCGATATTATTAATTGTATGGACATTTCGCTATTGGACGTGTGAATGCATCGTTTCCGTACACTTAATGCTGCTATTCATGTATAATAATTTTTGTATTGTACGTGTTGCGGTTCGATTTCGTATGATTAAAAAGCTTCAAGTATTAGTAACTAGATATCTGAAGTTTTCTGTGTTGAGTAATGGACTTCAAACGGTACTCTCAATATAAATAGATTCTGCGAAAATATAATGTGATAGTAGTAATAGTCAATATAACAAACAAACATATTGTTTGGGATCTATCTAAATTTCAATAAAAATTTGAACTGTGTTTGTATGTACATAAATATATCTAAATGTATTCAAAGAAAATATAAAATTTACATCAAATTTAAGCAATGAATCTTAATGTGTTTGTTTGCATCTTTATTGTTTGACTTTTCGATACTAAACTTTCTATAATTAATTACAAAAACTTCACAATGACGATAGATTTTTATTTCAAATAATAATATGATAGAAAAATCAAATAGTGTTCATAAATGTTTTCCATGTATGGCAAACAGTGTTGTTTATTTGAAAAAAAATATAGAATATACATATATGTATAATTTTTATTATTAATTTACATAATACTACTGTAAATAAAACCTCACAATACAATAGTTCATTAAATCTTCAACATTTATAAATAATAAAACTAAGTACTTGCATCAAAGTTGAGTACAAGTGTCCCGACAAAACCGCGGGGGACAAAATCGCGCAACCCATATATAAACAAATGTATAACCAAGAAAATAAATACAAAAACAAGTAATATAAATATTATAAACAGTATAATGTAAAAAAAAATAGAACACAGTAATGATAAAATAAGAATCGTTTATTTATTTTGAATTTGTGCTGATCCTTGGATATTATTTTAAATTAAGGACATATTTATATTTTGTCTATTCTGTTATTTAAGCTTCAATAAACTGAATAAATTCAAAAGCACACTTCCAAAATTAATAAACGGATCTTATTTTATCATAACTGTATTTTCTTGTTTATATATGCGTTGCACGATTTTGTCGCGGTTTCATCTATGCGATTTGATCCCGCGCGGTTTTGTACACATTCAAAGGAAATTTTCACCAAATATGGAAGTTCAATTTTTTTTCTTATACTTATGAGGTTTCTCAATAAAGATTTAAGATAAAAATTTAAGACTTAAAGATAATCATGTACATATTTAGTCCCAAATATAGCAGAATTTGAAACAATGTGTCTGAATTATATTACGACAATAGAAAGTGTAGGTAAATCATATGAATTTCATAGCGAATTCATCAAAACCAGTAAGCAATCGATCACACGATGAATATTTAAATAAAATCCCAACAAAAAACTACATTTACATACACAGTACGATGAAATTACACACGCATCCAAGACCCGATACCGAAAAGATCGTATTGGACGAGTCGTATCGTACCAATCGAGACGAGATAACTCACGCATCTAGCAGATAGATAGATTGAATTATACGCGATCGATTCTAGCGTAAAATAATACGACCATCGATCAAAATATTTAATGCGTATTTCAATCAACGCATACGTAAATATATAGTGGGTTTCCGGATAAGTAATGGTGTGGTTTCGGGCGAAATGCAACAGTATTTGTTTACTCGGAAATCTGGCGATCCGGTCGCGTTTTGTTTATACGAAAATAATAATAATGAAGCTCATCGAAACGCTATCTGTCCGACCGATTTCATCGGTTCGGTATCAAATTGTGAACCCGGGTCGGTTATTAATTATTATGGATTCGTGGCGGTTGTGTGGTGGCCGCGGGACACGAACCCTGACCCTGCAACCCGAACGGCCCTGGATAACTCGGGGTCATGTACCACTAATTCAAACAATATATTTATAGTACTAATACAATAGTCTCTATAGAAGTTCGATATGATTTTAATTTCAAATATATATATATATATATATATATATATATATATATATATATATATATATATATATATATATATATATATATATATATATATATATATATATATATATATATATAATTTATAAATACATTCATCAAAGTTGAATAGTTCATAATAGTATGTTGATAATTATATTATAGAGATTGGCCCTTCTATATATATATATATATATATATATATATATATATATATATATATATATATATATATATATATATTTATTTATTTATTTATTTTAAACAGACCATTGTGGCATAACAGGAATTCCTAAAGCGCCACAATGGTCAAAAAATATAACACAAAAAAGAAAAAAAACAAAATAACAATTAAACATAAACATAAATACATCCATACATATATAAAAAATAGCATTTAATAATATATATATATATATATATATATATATATATATATATATATATATATATATATATATATATATATATATATATATATATATATATATATATATATATATATATATATATATATATATATATATATATATAGCCATTCAATTTTATATATATATGTATATAAAATTGAATGGCTGTTTGTCTGTCTGTGTCCGGGAAGATTACCGTGAAAAAAAAACCGGGAAAAAGCCTCTTAATAATAATATTCGTAATTACGATTTTACCGACGCAAAAGTTTGAAACGTCATTGTGTAGTCAAGGAAATGTGTATGTTGGTAACCACGATACCAGTTGGTTCGAAGGGACTTTCGGATTTGAAGAGACGTTAGTAGAAGAAATCCAATCATCATTTGAAACGGGAATGGGAACGGGAACGCAACGGGAACGGGAATGGGAATTTCATGCCTTATTCTGGCAACGTATGCCGGGTTCAGCTAGTATTAAATATTTAATTAAATTATTTTTAAGGATCTTTGTATGGCATTGAGTTCAGAACTTTTTATTGAATCATTACATTTTTAAAAGCCTCTTCTATCTTTCATTTCAATTGAAAACAGGTCTAATGTATAAAAAAAATCCGATAGAACACAGTAATGATAAAATAAGAATCGTTTATTTGTTTTAAAAGGTTACTTTTGAGTTTGAGTTGATCCTTCGATAATATTTTATATTTAGGACACATGATTAAATTCAATATGTCTATTCTAGTTATTGCAGTTTCAACAAAGTGTGAATAAATTCAATAGTACACTTTCAAATTTAATAAACGATTCTTATTATATCATTACTGTATTCTATTGGATTTTTTTGACACATTAGACCTACTTTTAATATTCATATTACTTGTTTATATATTTATTTTCTTGTTTGTATTTGTTTATGCGTTGCGCAATTTTGTCACTGCGGTTTTGTCCATGCAATTTTATCCCGCGCGGTTTTTTAACGGCGCCTACCAAATAGCACTTAACAGTTTTAAGTAATTTTGCTTTAGTTTAGTTCAATTATTTTAATTAGCATTCAAATTTTTGATTTATCTAAATGAGAATTATTCGCATTGCCAATATAATATTTTTTTAAATATGAAAAAATATATCAATTTAATTCTGACGCGACTACGAGCCGCCGAACTATCAAAGTCGCCGACTTGACCGTTTGCCTCGTTTTTTTAACCACATTAAAAATTCATACACACATAAAGCTCAATGTTACTTTATAATGATTTCATTTTTCAGCACAACGAACGACCATCTATTTTTATTCAACTTTGAATCTGCACATCGAGAACGAAAATTTACGTTCAAAACTCACGTTCGAAACACTATGCAATTTTCTATACGGTAATTGTTAATTTGGTACGTTCGCACAAAGCCCCAACCACGGGCCATATTAACCATAATGCGTCTTTGTTCCAAAAACACGGCTCTTCCGGTTTGGCCATTCTCGGCGAGATTACCGATCGTTTTGTACCCGTAAGATCGAATTTCAATAATGCCCGTATCGATCCGAATAAATCACGATCCTTTGTTACGGTTCAATTGTTAAACAAAGCTCGCTGAAGGTGTGGGCTTTTTTAATAGTTGGCGCCTCGCTATCGAATCTCTTTGATCTCCCTCGTGTGGATCTGATTTTTTTTTCTCCGTTTGTGTTCGTTACATAAAGCCTCCTTGGTCTAATGAACATATTCGGATGAAAATATGGCCAATAATAATTGTACAGGGCCCGTGCGAGATTATAGTGATCGTGTACGGAGAAAAAGGTTTCGGCGATAATTATGTGGCCAGGCCAGAAGAGTTCACCTATAATTTAACAGCGTCATTGTGCCTACAACGGAGGCGTGGTAAATATTACAATAACCTTTAATGTTTCGATTTTTTTTAGGTTTTATTTTGCTTTATTAATTTCTCTATAATTAGTGTAAATATTGTACGTATCGATATCGCTTAAGGATATCGACGTGTAAACACAAACATCGATGGGAAAATTCCTCACATTCTAACCCACGGCTTTATCTATATATGTATATGTATTTTGATAGTAAAATCGAATCGAAAATCGTATCATCAGCCTTTCACTACTGGATAACACTTTCCATATACTATATACCAATAGTATATGCAAAGTTTTAATTCAAATACAATATATTCCTTAATTCACCTATCTACATAATTGTGAAATTCTGCCATTGATGTTAATCCAAATTCGTTTCATCGGCATAAAATAAATTCGTATATGTATGAAACCATCTCGTTAATGTTTGAGCATTGTATTTGTTCGAATGGTATTCACTCACTGCCACCTGTTTCTCACCCACATATGTATTCCTCTTTTGGTACATTCTCATTATATTGAACATCTTTATTTGTAGTTTTATTAAACATTGTCCATTCCATCTTCCTTGTCTTCTTTGACACCTTCCACATTTAATTTAATTTAATTTTCCATTTTAGTCGATTTAATGTCAAGTCGAAGGCGCTTTTTAAGATGCCTTCTGTGTGAATATGCGAGGGAAATAAATTATATAAATTCAAACATATGTATACTGTTATGTGGTACGATCTTACAACCTATGTATATACTTATGTATAATACCCTTTAACCTTAAGTTTGAACATCCGTTTCATTTTTAACTACTTATGATATCTTAAAGTTATCCCTCATTATTTATGAGACTTTCAATATCTTTATTGCTTCCACACTGTACAATCAACTATTCTGTTCAACTCTATCTACTTAACTTCATATCTATTATAATTTATACGAGTTTCTAACACGATTGTTATATAAGACGAAACACAGTTAATGACCTGTTGAAATCCAAAGTATTACTTTTAATAATCTTTATTGCTATAGCTGCATTTTGTCTCACGACACGTGTAAACCCTCAAATATTATTATCACTATTTATCTCTATGATAAATTGTATCTACTCAATAATGTCTCGATACTCTCAAAGGATACATAAATCAAATATTAAAACTGTCTTACACACGGATGTTGCTCTGTATCTTAATCACTTTGTTATTTACCAAAATTCTGTGATTGGTAAAAACTTATCATTATTTTGTGTATAAATGCTCATGTTAGATCTATTGAGCCTCACTTGCGATCAAACAGTCTTACAAGGCACTTGTGATTAAACTGCCTAACTAGCACTTCGAGACTAGTAACTTGTAATACAAACTTGTATATTAATCTCGTTTATATTTACTGCTAATTAAAGAATATAATCATTTGACAAAATCTGTGACTATAATATTCTACACCATCTCCTACTTGTCCCCGTAACAATACCTTACACATAACAAGTCATTCATCAAAGATATTTTCTCCCAAAATAATGTTAAAAAGTATTCAGTAAAAAATAATGAAAATTATGTATTACTTAATTTTCATGAAGGTTTATGTATATTTTTTTCATCGAAATGTTATTAATTATAAACTATAATTCGAATACACTTATGCTATTCATTTAAGCTGAGTTCCCTCGTTTTATCTATCCTCAAATGCGTATGGTCAATAGTTCAAAGGATGTTTTCTTTCCATGTTTTGAGTGGTTTTAGATAAAAAAGTTCATTTAACGTCTTTTAAGTTTTGAATGTGCTCAGATTACTTTTCGATTGTGGTCATCGAGTATAAGAACGAGAGTCTATTCACAATATATGTAATAAAAAGTTTTAGTCAAAATATTTTTTGATTGTAATAGAAAAACAATGTTTATATTAGTGCTTCCAATCCCGGAAGGTTACTACAGCACCGGGATTGCGGTGCTGGGAATTTCCGATCCCGGGATTTCAAATGTATAAGAAAAAAAGTTCAATTGCATGTTTTCATATTTCAAAAACGTTCAATTGCATTTTGCAAACTGTCCCAATGTTTCACGCAAAAAATACTCCCATATGGGCGTACTAATTTTGAGAGTTTGGCTACATTCTTTAAATTTTCGGTTCGCACCCACAAATTTCTAAGATTAAATAAAACACATCCGAAAATGTAATAAAAAACATCGCTTTGATTCATTGATTTGTTTTTTACAAATAGTTGAAATAATCCACCTAATATAAAAAAAACTCCAATTACATTTACTTTATGTAAAAAATTCAGATGTGACCAACCTACGACATTATCTATGTATTTGAGGAATATAAGAAGTATAAAAAACAAAATTCGATAATCGAACATATATACATACATATGTACATACACGTTCACACATACCGGCTATGAGCATTTTCAATACAAATTGAACACAAATGTAGGAAAACTTACACAAGACTAAAGTTCTACTTCAGTCCGATTTGATGAGTGGTTTGGGAGATAATTTAAATCAAAAACTTAAAAAGAAAGAGAACACCTATAAGGGGAGGTACCATTTCCAGTCAACTTAAAAATTTGAAAAAAAATTACGGTGTATCGATAAAAATTTCAGTAAACAATACTAAGTTTCAGTTCGATAGGACGAACAGTGTTCAAAAAATACACTGACACACAATAAACATACAAACACTCTCACAGAAACACAGACACACACATTTTTTCTAGATCACGAAAACGTGATCAGTGGTCGATTCTGAGTTCGAATCAGTTAAAATATACTTCAAATATCATTGCGGTTGAACACAATATCTGCGACAAAATACAGGCCGTTCATACCATTTCGTGGAAACGGCAAGCCGGCGTCGAAACGGGTGGAAGAAACGGGTGGCAAACAAATGGACTATGACTGTCATTGCTCAACCCACCATTGTTTATTATATAATGTTGTTTTATGTTTTTTCCATATTATTTTTTTAAAAATAATATTTTTAAAGAAATTTCTGCCAGCACTGTAATCCCGGTATTCAGACTAGTTTCAGCACCGGGATTCACGGTGCCAGAAAACATCGGGATCCCGGGATCCCGGGATCCCGGGATTGTAAGCCTTAGCTTATATCAATCAAAGTGCCAGGGCTACACATCTTCGCCGCGACTACACCACTGGTGCTACTCGTCTTCGCTCGGTAAATGGAAATGAAATGAAAAACATGAAAAAAATCTTCATTAGTTTTTTTATTAAATTTATTTAAAACGAAAAAAAATAATATTATTTAACGACCGACCAATCACAAACGTCTTTGACCAATCAGAAATGACTTTGACGACAGCCAATCAGTAACGAATTACAGACGCAGTTTCGGTTTTATATAAAGATATCTATGTAGATACAAGATTCCTATAAATTGACATTTCAGAATCAAATTTCAATTGTTTATTTCAAGCACGAAGTAAGCAGTGTTCAAAAATCAGTATAAAATGAAAAATTTCCTCGTCCATCTTGGCTGGATCGGCCTCCATCCGCGTCATTGTGCTTTATGGCGCCTCCCGGTGGTGTAAATAATGCACCGCGGTGCATATACGATGCGTTCGGCTCATCAATTATTTTTTTTAATCAAGCGAATAAATCGGACGCGGCCGATTAATAACATCCATTGAACTTGCATACCGCGCGTGCGCATTCGAATCACACACAGCTTCTGAAGCCGTCTGAAGGATCATTTTTCATGCGGCCATCTGATAAAAGGAGCCAGCGATCCGACATGTAAATATTGCAATATTTTAATTTGGTACACACGGCGATGATTAATTTGGTCGCTTTTGAAACGGACGATAAAGCGCACGCGAAGAATCCGCGTAATGATTCCCATTATTGTGCGCAGAATCGAAATCAATTTATTACAAATACATATGTACGTGTATTAAGCGAATTTTTAAATCATACGCTTGTATTTAATTGAAATTAATACGATGTTATGATTTTATTAAAGCACAAACCGAATAATATGAGTGTTAACGATCATAGGCGATTATACGAATGAAATAAGTCAAGTATTACTTGTACGGATGATGATCTATGACTCATTCGTTCAAGATTAGAGTCGTATTTACTATTAAAACGCACATTGATTTTAACGACTTTGGCATTTAATTATAAATATGAGCTTTTATTGTTTTTCGAAATACATTTTCAATTCATGACATAATTATATTATGTATATAGAAAACGTGGGAGTAAAAAATCGCCAATTTATTTGCCGTATTCTGTCTTTCGTATCAGTTTTATAATTTAATGACGCTGATGGTTTTTCTGTTTTACTACCGATATATGAAAATAAGAAAAATATGTCCAATCAGTGTGTTTGACAGTGCTGACGTATGGATTGGAAACTTGGGCATTGAAACACTAGAATTCTGCATATGGTCCAGTGCACTCGAAGAAGTATGGAACGCAGTATGCTTAGCATAACGAGGCAAGATAGAATACGGATTACGTGGGTGAGAATTAACACGAAGCTAATTGATATAATGGTGATTGATATAATTGATGGTTGAAATGGAAATAGGCGGGTCACGTAGTTAGAAGAACGGACGATAGATGGAGGACAGAAGTGCTCGAATGGTTCCCGAGAGAATGTAAAAAGGGTGCAATAAAAGTCTGCTATAAAAAACTACAATTTTTATAATAAGAACTAAATTTCTGATGATACTTTAAGTTACGTAGACTCTCTTGTACAAAATTTTCAGAAAATTTATTTTTGTCAACTTCAGCTACATAGTTCAAGCAAAGCCAGGCAATTCAGCTAATATGTTATAAATATGAGTATTTATTTATCTTATAACTAATTGAAAATTTCAGAAGTTTTTATTTCGCACATTTTTATACCCCACTTTATTATACGGAAGCAAGGGTCAATTTATTTATTTATTTATTTTACAGGTATGCACCCATATTAAATACGACATATATGGTCAAACATTGTACAGAAGTATTGTAAGTGCTATATATGGAAAATACAAATATCAATTAACATCAACAGAGACATCTATGGTCAAATTTCTATGACATCTATGGTCAAAAGAGACATCTATGGTCAAAGCATTTTATGCAAATTAGCGAAATTCGAGATGCTAAAAACTCGAAAATTGCAAGAAATGGGTAAAGGTTGCCATTTTGTTGGAACCATTTCAATAAAAATCAGATAAATTGGCAAATTCTGATAGGAAACAATCGACCTGGAGTTATAAACCAAGGTCTGGCCAGCAGCAACTAGTGGGATCTTTTAAATATAAAGTATACTAAAGTGTGAACAGATTTCAAAAATGTATGCTTTTTATTATAAATGTGAGCTTTTACGCTATAATAATTATAAATTTGGTCAGTGAAATGTTATGTTTAAATGTAAATTTAGTCGTTTTAAATTCGCCAATTTCTCTGCCGCACTATTTATTAACGTGCGATTTACATAGCAGTTTCGTCAGCCCCAGAGCGATTTAGTTAGCGAATTTTACACGTCGAGTTCTAGTTTTATACCGCACTATTATTAATTCCGATTTTAATTGTCGCAACTATCTCTGTGTAAGACCGATTTAATAATCGCATAAACAACAATCGGCGAGGGGCCACCATTGCGCGGTAGAAACGCGATATTGCATGCGTCCGGTTCGCGGCCCTTTTGATAAGTTGTAAATCGCGTTGCTTGGACGCCATTACAATGGCTATTATTTTCCGGGCGAAAAACAAAAACAAAAAACAATCATTCACAAGGAGTTCCAGGACTCGAGGCTCATCCTTCAGCGCCTCGATTCGTTAGCGATTGTAAACTCGCCTGAAGGATTTATGCGGCGAGAAAGCGCAACACTCGCAATGGACCACAATGCGACCGCGGCTGCCACGAACGTTGATTGGAGATATCACCCCGGGTCCTTTTTGCTCCTTTTTTATCTGGTTTTGATCCTCGGTGATGTCGGCGAAACGATCCGGTGGCAGTCAATTAGTTATCATCGGTCGGTAGAGGCGGCTCACCGCGTGGCCTGGGCGCTCTTTGCGCGTGGGCCGGACATGATGTAATGCCTTTTATATTGTTTAAGATGCTGTTTGTCTTGTAAAGACCTATTATAGCCTCCTCTCTCACTATAGCGGTTTTTTTTTTACTTCCAAAGATTTTTTTGAGCACTCGTGAGTCATCGAACATCGGCGCCGATGTTGACTCTGTCGATTCGCTAGTCGAGACTTGTGCAAACATAGACTGTGGACATACATTTCGATTGCTAAAATTTTGTGATTTAAATATCGTCAGTGAGATGCGTGTATGAATGGATATGGGAAAAATTAAAATATTAAATTATTTGGTATTTAGAGTGTCGTATGTTGAAGTTAAGTTGGATCAAAATCAATCGCATGTTAAATATTTAAATCGCACATATAAATATTTTTGATTTTGTATAAATTGAATTAAGATTATTATACACACACACACACGGTTATAAGGCTATATCTTTATACATAAATTTTAAACGAAAAGTTTAGATGACTTAAAGTAAAAGTAGGTAACTATTAACTTTCCTTTGGAATTAAATAATGAGTATAGAGATTTTTTTTTTGAATTTTAAATGCTTTTTATTATTACTAAATTATGTTCATGATGCATCTTATATCTATTTTAACAGCTACTGATCTACCGATCATTTTCTATTTTACAAATTTTTGTTAGTTATTATGTGTAGTATTATATTATTTTGATGTGAATGTACAGCATAATAGAAAAAAAGAGCTCAAAAACCTTATAAATGTTCATATGTAATACATTTTGTACATAATATTAAGGAACTGTGAATAGGTTTTTGAGCTCTTTTTCCTATTATGCTGTACATTAACATTAGAACAATATAATACTATGATTACTAATAAAATAAAATACAAATTGTAAAATAGAAAATGATCAGTAGATCGGTAGCTATTAAAATAGATATAAGATGAATTGTGAACATAATTTAGTAATAATAAAAAGCATTTAAAAATTAAATACATAATATTAATTAAAGACTCTCTAAAGTCAAAGATCTAAAGCAAATTTTGTTTAGGTAATCTGTGTTTATACCTAAAGAGTATAGACATTTTGTTGTAATAACCGCGACTTTTCACTCGTGTGTTAGTATGTTTATTAGTGATTATGTCCTACTGGTTAGTTTGTTAGTAATGTTTGTGAATAACGGAATATTATTTATGGCATGTAGTTTTTTCATGTTAGTTTTCATGGGTGTACTAGCCTGAAAAAGCTGCACGCAACAATCCTAAACTAATTGTTTTATAATTATTTGTATCTTTATTTAACCATTTACATAGACATAAGTTTCATAAATGAGATTTTGGGTGTAGTAAAATAAATCACAGTTATAATAATGATACAGCTTAGTGTAATCACTCCTGCAATAACATTTGCGTAACGGTACAGAACCACTAATTAATTTTCAATTAAAATCAACTTCCTCACTTATTCGAGAGGTTTGTTTGACATTTCTTATAAAAATACGAGACAAGTGCTTCTCGAGCACCTTGATGAACGGAAAATACTACTTTAATGGCAAAAATCATTCAAAATCAATATTGATCACCACACGCATGCAGAAACGGACGCGTCACTTGTTTGACTTTCGCATTACTATACGAATATTAGTGCGGGAAATGGCGCCTGATATGTCACCGTTCGATAAACATTTTAAGTTTTTGCCAATGCACGAAATTAACACGTATCCTCAAATCAAAAAAAATATATCTAATATATGTATGTATAATTTCGAAAGAGACTTTGTGAGGTTTAATGTATGTATGTATGTATGTATGTAAGGTTTGGGTGGTAAAATCCGTGACGTTCTCGAAAAAATCTTATTTTCTATGACGACTACATATAATATATCGATATCGATTTTAATTCCGCTTTCGATTTCGATTCCTTTTTCAGTTCCTGTTCCGGATTTTATAATCAGTAAAGAGCGGACCCAGAGCGCGCTGTTCATTGTTCACATGTTGTAAATGCATTGTTAAAGGTTTGCCGAACCTTTTTTACAAAGCATTTACAATAATGGAACAATAGACGGCGTGCTTCCGGTTCTACCTCTAATAATCAGTTCCGTATCCGGATTCATTTTTCAGTTCTGGATTTGTATTCCTTTTTTCAGTTCCAGATACGGATTCCATTTTTAGTTCTGGTTGTGTGTGTGTGTGTGTGTGTAATTGATTTCTGATTGGCTGTCGTTATATATGTACTTACATATGTATATATTTTTTCGATTCAAATAAATTTAATAAAAAAACAAATGAATGTTTACTATTACTAGATTAGCCATGTTTTAGCGGTTTATATTATAAATACCGAGCGAAGCCGGGTAAAACGACTAATATTATATAAATACTGGTGTTGTACCCGATGACATATCATCGCATGGATGTTGGCATATTAAGTTATTAAATAAAAAAAAATGTGTCGTCAGTCATGTGTTCGATCCCCAAGCGGTCGAATTTTTTTCAAATACCTTTTACATATATTTAATTTAATATTTTTATATTTAATTGTTTGAAATGGTAAAAACTACCTACCTATCTACATATAAACAATATAACAACACCGAAAGAAAAATTAATTAATTAATTTTCAATAGATGGCGATCAATTCTTCGCCAAGCGGAAAAATTAGTAGCGATCACTATATATATATATAAGTTTTTTTCTTTTGTTATTTTATCGTATATACGTTTTGGTAGTAGTTTAGCTGTGAAGCTTCGGCTTAGCTTATTAGTTAACTTCTGTCGAGAGGCGCCGGGTTCGATCCCAAGAGCTGGCCTCGATTGAAAAGAAGTTTTCTGAGTATATCTGTAGTGCTGCTGGTCAGACCTGGATATTTGTGACTCCAGGTGGATCGTTTCCTATCAGAGTTTGCCAATTTTCTCTGATTTCATTGTTGAAACGGTTCCCGGTAAAATTGCCTAAATATCTTTCCTACCTTTGTCACCACTATTTGAGATTGATTAATGTGCAATAAAATTTATGTACAATTCATAGATGTCTCGTTAATTTGCGGGTTTTTCAGTGTCTCGCAATTCAGTGACTTAATAATTGCATCTGTGCACATCGAAAGGTTACTCGTCATCTGATGTGCAATCTATCATTCGAGAAAACGAGAATTACGTTTAAAGCTGCCGTTCTGTTAATCTGGCGATTTTAGAGCGGATGCACCAAACCCACTAGTACATACATACATGCATATGTAGGTATGAGCATATCAAAGCATATATGTATGTACATAATCAATTACTTATTATTATTATATTTTTACGTATTATTTGGTGTGTATATTCGTTTGCTTATGTGATCGATCGCTTCAAGTGGTGATGTGTAATGTGTTTGATATGAGCACTGGAGAATTAGTTTCAGTGGACGAGGCGAGTCATACGCATTGTTCCGGATGGCGAGTAGTCCCGCCATTCCGGACCCGGCACCTTTGATTAATGGACCGGTCGCTGTTCGACAACGACTACACGACCACACCGCGTAATTAATTGTACCGAAGATGAGGAGACCATCTGCATTGTCGACGAGCTGTGGTGGTAAAGCACGGCCCTACCGATTTATCGTCGGCCACGTAGATCGCGCCTCTGCCGGTAATCGAGTCGGCGATACCGGCCCGTCTACCGGCTCGTGTTAGGCGATTTGTCCGGTAAATTACCACCGGAAGCACCGGTGCAACTGAAAACGAGAAGACATTCCTCGGATCGGTACGTTCTAACGGCGGAAAAAAATTTCGTCGAATTTGAATGCGTTCGGAAAGTAACGCAACTCTACGATTTTAAAAGCAGTGGTCAAAATTCAATATTTACGGTCAAAACTGTTAAAAGAATATAATGCGTACATATGTACATATATTTTTGATTGATGGAACGCTCTGCTTGGGGGTGAGAAGTGATTTGGTATGGTATGGTATTTGTGGAGGATCCAAATGAAAGGGAAAAGTCGCTTCACAGCATTTATTTGATGATTAAGGAGGTCCACGCGCAGTCAGCACTCGTTCCAGAATGATCCCCCATGACAAGTGTACTTCCTTTTAAAGGACACGTTGCTCACTGTAGCGTCCTCGACTCGTTCGTCCATCTATTGTTCATTCACGTACGGTCTCACGCATTGATGTATAATACACATAGATGGGCCCTGACGTGTGATTTTGGTCGGAGATCTTGTCTTCACTAACTGAAGGGTGCGGGGGGTTTAACTAGCGGGGAAGTTGGGAAAAAAATGTTTTTTTTCCCTACGACGCAGCGGTACCTACCTACCTACTAAGAGAAACTGTGCATGCGCCATGTATTTTGCATGCGCCAAAAGGGAGACCAGTATAAGACGTGAGGGCGGATCTAGTGTATTATACATCAATGGTCTCACGCCTTCGTCTGGATTCTGGGAACTAGCGGAGATATCGTTCGGCCTAATCCGAGGTCTCCATTGTCCTTGACAAATAAACATAACTGCAATTAACTCCACTTTGCCTACGCTACAGTATTAAATGACAAACAAACATATCTTTGACATCCGAACTGTTGGGTGAAATTTCATATTACATTTTGCATTAACTTCTCTTTTGATTTCATTTTAACACTTTGCTTGCGGGCCAAATCGCAATTGCCCCTTGCCGTGAAGCGGGTAAATCAGATCGAAAAAATTGTAAATTGAAGGAAAATTTCAAAATTTTATGAAAATTTTATGTAAATGTTTGTAAATTGAATATAGCTTTTAAACCTATCGACTAATTTAAATTAAATTAAATTTTAGTTGCAATAATTATTTATAATCTTGTAATCACTCGATTAGTATTCCTAAAAAGGGGTTACCAAACATTTTTATACAATAAATTGTTTTAAGTGAGGAAAAAAATTAAAAATATTTCCATCGTCTTTATGATATATGCAAATGATTGTAAAATTTTTAAATATAACAATTTTTGGACAGGTGTAAACAGCCTTTTTTTATTCAACAAAATTTTTAAAATGAGGAAAAAAATTGAAAATATTTCTATCGTCTTTATGCTATAAAATATTGCAAATTTAAAACATAATAATTTTAAAAATCCCATTACCTTATCAAATTTGCTATTTTTTTATTTACATAAAATTAATACAGAAATTATACTGGAATATTTTCGTTTAAAGGGTCGAAAAAAATAGTAGAAGAAAAATTGAACGAGCCACTTGCGGTTGACGAGTCTTCAATAAATTTTATATATTACTTGTGATTAAGCCTTTACTTCTAGACATGAAATTTTAGTTCAATACATCGAAGGGTTATTGAGAAAAATATAAAAAGCCTCGATCCTTTAGAGTAAAAGTACTATTTCCGGTTGAGGTAAAACGTAATTGAAAAATATTAATGTATGAATAGTATCATTTATATTACATACATACAAAAAAAAAATCAAAGTCTGATCTGTTGTACGGCTTAGGATATAATTGAATCCAAAAACTTACACCTATAAGTGAAGGTATCACTTTCAGTCAATTTAAAATTTAAAAATAAGTTAACGTCATATCATTAAAATTTCAGTAACCGATACTAAGTTTCAGTTCGATACGGTGTTCAAAAAATCTCCAAAATACACAGAAATTTTTACTAGACCGTGAAAACGTTATCTGTGATCGATTTTGAGTTCGAATCAGTCAAAATCTGTAGTTCGAATTTCGCATGATCAAAATACTTCATCTATTGTACATATGTAGATAAAGTAAAAAGTACTATCTGTCATATTGACAGGATATATGAAAAACCGGACATTAGTAGCTGGTAGTCGTCCGGTCGATATATGTACATACATATACATATGCGATATGATCCAATGTGCATAAATTTCAACAACGAATAATGCAACGGATTTATGGATTTGGCTCGGTCATGTTTCTTTTAATTGCCGTCGAGGAGTCGTAAAATCGATATCTACGACCCTTCGAGGTCCTGCGCACGGTAGGGAGGACCTCCTGGTTTATCTCGGCGCGGTGAGCAGATGATCTGCGGTGATTAATGACTCAGACCGGTGAGATTATTCTGGTGTTGGAGCAGCACGCGACTATGGAGAGGACCACCAACGATGCACTCAAGTTTTAATGCAATTAATAACGAGAGGCCAATGAGGACCTCAGAGCCCAACAACAATGCCTCAATTCGGACAATAATTCGTGCGAGTCGGGTCACAGTGCGACTATTTGTTTTGTCCACCTCGAATGGTAGGGAGACCACCTTTTCGACTCTGAAAAATTGTAATCCAAGATTGGTGCTGATTTACGGCGGCTTAGTTCCATTGAAATACTGTAGTACCTACTCTAATAGATGAATTTCCATTTCGACATTATGCAATTGATATCAGTCCACTATTATTTCCATGATGCCATTATGGGTTGTCCCTGAGCAACACCTATGGTATTAAACATGTACATATGTAAATTTATAGATTAAACATTTGAAGTCATGTTCAAATAGTTTTGCCAATTTGATGATGAAACGTTTTAACAATGGAATCAGATAAATTAGCAAACTCTGATAGGAAACGATCGACTAGGAGTCACAAATATCTGAACAGCTGTAGTACAGAAATACTTCCAAGTTATAAAAAAAATATATTTTTTCCATGATGCCATTATAGGTTGTTCCTGAGCAATACCTATGGTATTAGACTTGTACATATATAAATTTATAGATTATACATAAATTTAAATTGAAATCATATTCAAATAGTTGATAGGATAAGATGGCTTTTACAATTCGATGATGAAATGTTTCAACAATGAAATCAATTAAGTTTGGCAAACTCCGATAGGAAACGATCGATGGAGTCACAAATATCCAAGTCTGATCAGCTATACTATAGAAATACTTCCAAATAAATTATTTCCAATCGGGATCGACCCAGGGCTTGAACCTAACAACCTCTCGGTGGTCAGCATTAAATGCAAACACCGAGCTAGATATACTTCTATTCCTTTTTTAACTCAAGTTCAACTGCTCAATATCTACTCAGGACTATATCCTTGTCTGGTAGCTTGCACTCATCACTATTTTCATAATTGAATGTGATGTATGAGTGAAATTTTGATATTCTCTCATTTGAACCTCGCAGGTATGTTTTGTATTTGCAGCTGGTTCTTATATATTGGTGCTGGCTGTAGATGCAAGACATTCCCTACTCTGTATTTTATTATTTGATATTTTTACTTTATCTGCTATTATTATAATGCATTTGTTTTTATGATATTATTTATAAATGTTTTTTGTCTGTGTATATATGTATGTAAGTATATATTTGTCTCATAATTTTGTATTTTTTTGACCATTGTGGCGCATTAGGGACTCGTGCTATGACATTGTTAGTGGTAAAAACAAACGTAAATAAATAAATAATATTATATTATACCTACATACATACATATACATATGTTTACTCAACCAAATTTACTACCGATTTAGCTTTAAAGTTTATTTAGCGTCTCATGCTCCCTCTTCTGCACCTTCTGACTTTAATCATTTTTCTACATCCTCTTTAATATCCATAAAAGTAATGGTTTTCATCTATGTTTCACTTGTTCAATTCCATGTCCTTCGAAATGTTCAAATTTCTTGTTCATATGTCAATCGTCATTTTTGTTCTTCCGCTTTTTGTATCGTCTATATTCATCTTATTTGTCCGTTCTTCCTTTAATAACTCTACATAATTCCAGGTTTTCATAAGGCTAGTCTTTTCTTTATCTATGTATTATTAATAGATTAATTTTTGAGATCGTGAGTAACTTACACAAGTATTGTATCTTCTCCTCTTACTAATGCTTCGTATCTACATATGTACATATATACCTATACATTATCTTGATATGCCTTTCCGTAATTTAATAACTTCTTTGTAAAATTGAATTAAAACTCTTCGGATTTATGACCAATCTCCGTATTTATATCATAATTACGAGCAAAATAAATCGAACAATAAGCTTCTTCATTCAAAGCTTTTAGAGTTGGGTTTTATACTCCATTGCATGAAGCTATACAGCAATAGCATTTACCAGACAATTTCAAAGAAGATTCACTTGTTAAATTTGAAATTTTATCGTAAAAGCTTTGCAGTTTTACACTTTAGTTTTATTAGAGTGGCATTAAATATGAACGGTGGTAAAATTCCATTAAAAGATATATTGGATCCATTAGCATAAGTCTTAATTTTTTTGTCTCAGAATACTAGTGAGTGATAGCCATCCTACGATTGCAAAAGGGTTAGATCAAATCGAATCATGGTCACCATAACCCAAAGGCCGGATATGGTCATCGGTGACTCCTGTGGGGTCCATGTAGACCCCAATCAACCGGGATGGCTCTCCGATATTAAGCGCACTTCTTGAATAACATTGATTACAATCGTTCTTATTGTGTACGCATTAGTAATACCCACCGTACATGTACCTATGTATGCACGTACATGTACCCGAACAGATTAATCTATCATAAACAGTTATTGCTGGCAGCCGTTCTCAAACTAGGCTGCCTTGCAAATTTACCGCACACCATCGACTTAATCCGATGTGATGAATTTGCGTGACGAATCCGTAACGCGGCGCGTAACATTCCGCGGAAATTCCTCGCACTTGGGATTTATTACGATTGTTCCGGTTTTATGTTTGTTGTAATTTAATACGAACGAATTGGTACATTGTTCGGGCACAAAGTGCCGCCTCGTTGTAAATTCGGTTAGTTTTGACCCCCCTCTGAACGTTTGAGATCCGCCTAAATATGGCGCAGCGTGCGTGCATCTCGTGGTGCATAATTTATGCTGATCGTGTTATAAATTTGTTGTGCCGGAAGTTTTTAATTCATGTCGTTGAATGTACATACATATGTATGTAGAAAATCTATTGTTTGTAATAGGACAAGTTGATTGTAGCTTGCGATGTATTGTGCATATGACAATAAATATAATTTATATCCTTGAAATACAATAATCGGACGTAGTCCTACTAAAAAGATATTTATATGAATATTTAACTTTAACAAGTTAATAAGCAAACAAGGGCATATATGATTTTGAGTTTCATATTTAGACTATCTAAGCTCCTTAAATCACATATTACTACTGTTGATTTGCTTTTCAATTGATTTGTAGGAAGTCATCCGGAATTTGATAGTAGATACTGTTTGGAATCTTTTTCATCGCGTATATGTTAATAATTTAGAACGCATAAATAAAATATTCCATTTCGACATACTGCATTTCTATATTTCTTAACGATGATCGTTTTATTTCCTTACAATTTAGTAGGAAAATTAATGATTTAAGATTTATTTATTAAGAAGGATCCTATTTCAATGTAAAATAATGAAGAATTACAGAGGGATCTGCCCTCTGTCATTCTTCAATATTTTACATTCATCCCTGTAACTATTCCTTTTTTTATTATATTATATTTTTATTTTATTATATTATACTATGTAAAAAAAAGATCAGTATGAGGGAGAGTATCGTTAAAAGAAGAGAATCTCTTCTTTTAACAATACTCTCCCTCATATTGATCTTTTTTTTGTTCCTTTTCTTGCTTTAAATTTCTATTGTTTGAGCATTTTTCTTACTAATTATGTACATAAATATGTACATATATCCCATATCTACCAATATTCGAAGATTTTCTTCTTTTTTTTATTTTATTTTTTTCATCGTTGTTGTTAATCTTTAGAAACATTTTTGGTGCCGATGTTATAAACGATGCAATAACGTTTGTTTTTGTTTTCTTTTTTAATGAATCACATCAGAAAATAATGAAAACAAATTTGTAGTTTAATAATTGTAAGCAACAATTTTTATTGATTGTATTATTGACATACTACATATGTTGCTACTTTACCATCAACATCAAATTTTGTCAGTATGCTTTTGAATAACCCTAAAAATATCATAAAATAATTCTTAGATACTCTTACGATCCTTTAAATAGAATTAAATATGAGCCAATATATTCTAAAGTGGCGGAAGTCCAATTTTCAGTTCCAAAAACACTACTTATGTATGTTTGACTTAAATTCACGAATTGTTATCAATTTTTTTAATTCGATATGTCCAGAAACTTGGAAAAGCAGAATAAATGTATTAGAGGTCACATACATATATTTTTAAATATTGTTTTGCGAGATATTTTTCGAAATGAAGAAAATAATACTTATACCACATTTAATTAAAACGGATCATATGTCCATATATCCAATTATGTATTATATAAAGTTTGAATCTTTATTTTGTACTTATAAACTGGAAATATGTAATTTAGTCAAATTTTTGAATCAGAAAATTTTTAGACTTAACGCTTGAACGTAGTTTTGCATTAAGAATTGATCTACATATGTATGTACATGGGTAATTTCATGACATTTGCAAATCCACAAATTATTTTTGGAGAATATAATAGGGAAAATATAATACCTGCACAAATAATACTGTTGCTTATTTAAGAAAAAAGTTGATATTTAAGAGCTTTATTTTTTTGATTTTTAAATGCTTTTTATTATTACGAAATTATGTTCACAATAGATCTTATATATATTTTAATAGCTACTGATCTACTGATCATTTTCTATTTTACAATTTTAATTTAATTTGGTTAGTAATCACAGTATTATATTATTCTAATGTTAATCTAAAGCGTAATAGGAAAAAGAGCTCGATGACCTAAAGCAGATTGTGTTTAGGTAATCTGTGTTTATACCTGAAGGGTATAGACATTTTGTTGTAATCACCGAGACTCTTCACAAGTGTGTTAGTATGGTTATTAGTGATTCTGTCATAGAATCTACTGGTTAGTTTGTTAGTAATGTCTGTAACAAACGGAATATTATATATGGCATGCAGTTTTTTCAGGTTAGTATATATGGGTGTATTATACATTATTTTTAGGGATTTATTTTGTATTACTTGGAGCTTGTAAAGGTTAGTATTCGAGGCGTTATTCCATACAGGTGAAGCATAGGTTAATAATGGTAATATGAGCGCGCGATATAATTTTATTTTATTTAGCGTTGATAAAGAACTATGGCGATTAAATATTGGATATATTGAGGATATACCCCGCATCGCCTTGCATTTCGCTGCCTCAATGTGAGGTGCCCATCTCATTCTTTTATCAAACGTTACTTCTAAATATTTTATTACTGACTGCCATTTCAGACTTTCTGCAGAGGGGATTTTCAGATCTGAACTTGGCTTATGCTTTCTAACACTAAATAATATGGCGTCTGTTTTGGTTTGATTAATTTGAATTTTCCACTTAATGAAGTGTTCAGTCATTGTTTTAATTGCAAATTCAAGATTTTTAAGAATAGTGTCTGGTTTTTTGCTACTTGTGAAGCAAGCTGTATCATCTGGTATTAAGAGCTTTATGAATATCCATACATATATGAATTTGTAGACTATTTATAATTTTCTGCAATTTCAGGCGAAAATCTTACGATAGAACAAATTCGCATATAAACGAAGTTAGCACAACATTCGAAATCTTCTACAAATTGAACTTATGCTTTGACGAAAGTCAAACATTCAGTTAATGAAATGTATTCATTATTAATGTGACAATTGTTATTGAAGTCAATTTGACAGAAATGTCGTCACGCCTAAGAAAAATTGATCGATTTCATTTATAAACAATTTCATAAATGCTTAGAAAATCAGATACGGATCTAACATGCACGGACGTATGTACGTTCATACACGTCCACGGCATTAAGGCGATTAAAAAGTCAATTAAGATACGTATTTAGTAACAGGAACACACGAAACATTATAATCGTATTAATAAGCGTACACTTTTTATTTTTTCCATGTCTCGTCTAGGTAGTTACATTCGAGAGAAACAGCAGTAATGTATTCACGGTGGGAATATTTATTATACGATTTCATGGATATTAGACGTAGGAATGGTCTGTGTGGTAGCCGCAGCCACCGTGTGTGACCTGCTACAATCAATAATCATTAGGAAGGACCACGATACGGAGAAATAGTCGGTCTTATAAATCATCAATTTGTAATTATCGCTCGCCAAAGGGCAAAAGCGCGCGCCGATCCAAGTCCGGTAGGAAAAAAGTCCACCGTACAAGTATCGAATGACCGTTTTTTCGATACGTCCAAAATACCAATAACAATAATAACACAAAAAAGGCCGGAGGAGAGTTAGATTTATGCTTCGCTATCCGGTCCAAAGTCGCCGGTCGAGAAATCCGATCTGCGAGATGAGTTATCGCCGTGGGATTCCACCATGGATGGGGCTACCGTGCACAAATAAATGAATGGTTGCGTTGATGATGGCCAATTTGACGCTTAGGACTGCCTGTAATTGCCGGTCGATCTTCACCGAGATTAGATCTATCCGGAGAGGTGTTCGTCTGTCGATTGAAATCGCTCGTCTTGATTTTTCGTTGGGAATGCTCAGCGTGTGTGGTCACCCTGTGGCGTAACTAGCGCCATAATCGCCGATGAATCTGTATTGTAATATAATCGTAATTATATTCTGATAAATTCTTAATTGGTGTTTATAGCTGCTATGTAAAAAATCGACAGCGTATTTTACACTACACAAGAAAGAAGTAAAACTTCTTTATGAAAAATATATCTAAATACATCTAAATATATCTAAATATCATTGGCAATAATGTTGATGTAATTGTTGGAGCAGGCTTTTTAGACTTTAAAAGAGCATTTGAGACAATAGATAGGAGTATATTATTATATAAGTTAAATACATTAGGAATCAATGGTTTAGTATTAAATTGGTTTAAGTCATATTTAAATAATAGGCGGCAAATTGTAAAAATCGATGAGGTGTAATCTGCTGAGTATGAAACACCTCATGGAGTGCCGCAAGGGTCCAAATTGGGACCCTTATTATTTATTTTATATATTAACGATATTGTTAGGGTAGTTAATAAATGTAAAATACATCTGTTTGCAGATGATACATAAATATGTATCATAGGAAAGAATGTTATTTATTTATTTAATAGTTTTGGACCATTGTGGCATTACAGGAAGAACCTAATGCGCCACAATGGCCTACAATTGAAAAATATATAAAAACAACTAAACTGTAAATAAAGGAAAAAAGCAAAAGCAGAAAACATGGTAAAATAAAATAATAAAAAAAGTAACAAAAGGAAAATAATACATCATTCAGAGAGGAAAAAAAAATAATAAAAGTGTAAAAATCAAAAATAAAATCCATAAATCCCATTCTTTGTTGATGTAAAGTCTGAAATTTTAAATAAAGAATTAAATTATGTAAGTGATTGGTTGTGTTAAAATAAATTAAAGCTGAATGTGAATAAAACAAAAATGATGTGGTTGAATAGTAAAAATGTATTCAATGAAGTTAGAATTGATGATAAAATTATTATAAAATATATTACATAAATACAAAGATTCAATACAGATCACTGTTAAAGATTTTCTCGACGATTATGAGCATGTCTATCTATCATTAAAGACAATATATGGATGATTATAAAGTCCAGATTAAATATCTCCGGTCAGAGGACAATTTTATCTGACGGTAATATTGCCAATAACTAATGCATTGAATCATAATATTGTATGTCAAAAGTTCAATCCATTAATTATCTTTCAAACTAGGTCTTAAATGTCATGGTATAAATTTAATATGAAAAATATTAAATTACTGTAAGCAACTCGTAAATTCGTTTTTATTGCAAAACGCACACATATATTTATTGCAATCATAGAGTAATTAATTTATGACAAATCGTATATGTGCATATATTTAAATGACGTAAACGTGTATTTAAAATTTAATAACATTAGGAAAGATTTCATATTTTTGCTTTTTAAAAATTTCCTAGTCTGAAATTTTCAGTATGTGGTTTTTTATTATGCAGTTTCTTCATATTCGAATTTTTAGCATTCAGTAATGATAAACTATATTTCAATGTCTAGTGTCTACCAGTGGCGTACGGTGGTGTTGATGTTGGGTGTGCTGTGTATGAAAAAAAAGGGGTTAATTTTTAAACTGAACTTTATTAATATTTATACATTATTTTGATTCTTCGTTCTTTAGACATGAATTTTTCAACTACGCTTTCGTAAAATCAGTTTTTCATATACAGCTCACCCACTGTACTCTACTGGTGTCTACATGTCTACATGTGTGATTTTTTCGTGTGCGGAATTCATGTTGTACGGTTTTTTCGATGTGCAAAATTTTCAGCATGCAATTTCTTCGTTTTGTTTTTACTGTGCGGTTTTTTTTGTTCGGTCATACACAATTGAATTTTGCAATGTGTGCCATATTCGGTTCTATCATAGAACCACTTATCGTACATATGTAGCTTAGAGAAGTAGTGTGGTGACAATAATGTAATACATCTAAAAAATGGGTCAAAAAACAAATATTTACGATCGGTATTCTAGCTGTGTGTATTCTATACACCTATTCGACATATGAACGGGGAAAAATTCCAGCAATTTCGAACTCGCCACTTATCTCACCCGTCCAACGACTAAACACCACACAGTCAAACTGGACAGGAGACAGCACCGAAAGGGTTAAAAATCCCGAAGCGGTATCGGAATAAAGCGTCACACTTTATGGCGGTGGCATTCATAAAGTTTTACGGTTTATTAATAAATGGCTACCGGTCGGGCGGTCCTCGGGCACAATGACGCTCGAACACTTGAATCTAAAATATTGTAATGCGCCACATATCTCTCCTATGTAAAGCGATATCTGATGTTTCCATTGTGAGCGTTTCTCTCATTCAAGTTACACAACACAACCCTGCAGCGACCGGCCGGATCGGTTTCATCCTTTTACGGTCCAGCCCGCCGCCGCTCGGGGGGTTTCTCCTTTATGGACGAATAAAATTTAAATCCTAAACTAATTTATGTATCCTTTGATTCGATTTCGACAAAACAATTAAATCGAATGCACGAGACAGTGTGCATTTGAAATTTATGATCGTCGCAAATGTTGTACTTCATACATACATACATATATATGTATGTAATAGCGTTGTGTAATTCGCGCTCGCTAACGATTGCTCAAATCTATTAAGATCGTTAGATTTCATTTTAAAATAATTAGTTCTTTATAAAAATGAAAAAAAAACTTTGTATAATAATTATTCAAAAAATGACAAAATGTCTATACCAGTGGTGTAGTCGGGCCAGGTCGGGGCAGGTCGCCGCCCTGGCACTTTGATTGATATGAAAATTGTTTTATGAGTACAATTAAAAAATATTTTGGCTAATATTTCATATAAAATTTTGTATACAAATATTGTGAGCAGACTCTCGTTATAACATTTGGTGACCACAACTAGTAATCTTAGCATGTTCAAAACCCCACAAAAATTCGCACAAAACATTCTTTAAACTATTGATCATACATACGCACTTGAAGATAGATAAAATAGGGGAAATAAAACAAAAATAAAACACACAAACATGGGTTTGCAAAATTAAAGATGTTGAAGAGGATGCAGTATGGAAGTTTTTATAAAATATAAAAAAAAACATCATAATTAACAAGTAAGAATATTGGTTAATTAGCATTTGATTTTTTTATAAATATTTGAACTACCAATATTAGGATTCATATTTTTAAAGTAATGAAAAAAGTAAGGGGGGGGGGAGGATTGTAAAAATTAAACACCCCTCTGGTACTTTTTTATTTAGCACTACACCACTGGTCTATACCCTTCAGGTATAAACACAGATTATCTAAACACAATCTGCTTTAGGTCATCGACTTTAGAGAGTCTTTAATCAATATTATGTATTAGATGTATTATGAGCAATTATAAGAATTGTAAATAGGTTTTTGAGCCCTTTTTCCTATTATGCTGTAAATTAAAATTTAAGAAATTTAAATGTTTAAATTTACAGGCTCTGTTTGAACTAAGGGACGGCAGTCAGGTTGCTCGACGGCTAAAAAAATGGTTCGTTATTATCAATTTCTATTGTCAACCATTTTTTTGCTCTCCTGCTTTCTCGGACAATGGAGGGGTCTATTGTTATTTTATCGAGGAAACCTGACGGTCGCTCTGTAGTTTGAACTATAAAGCTAAATGATTCTGTCCCGGCATATAGTTGATTCTCTTTAAAATAAATAGTGATGGTAATGCTAGTGTTAAACCGGTGAAAAATATAGAACGCAACTTTCAAATGCGTACACATAAGGGGATAACATCAAACTATCTTTTGTTGAGTTTCAAAGGCGATTTAAATCAGAAAATATGTTCACATTGTATACGTGTGTGTGCGCGTGCTTTACACATAAACCAAATCGAGGATAAACTCAAAAAACCATATCTCATATATAAATGTGTACGACTTTCAACGTTCAATCGATATTTCAATACATAAAATCACGTATTGACAGTCGCCAGCACACACATTTTTTGTATCCATATCTCGTAGAAAAAATCTTCAATACATAATCGAGATTGGTTTTCGTTCATTTTTTATTTTCTTAAAATTAATGGATCCATCGTGGCCGACATATTTTAAATACGGATTTTTTTCCTATCCGGTAAAACGGTAGGGATTATTGGCTTGAAACAACACGGGTACACCCGTCAATATGGGGACTTGAACTCGTTCCGAGGTATAAAGAAGCCGAAAGGAATAAGTAAAAATTAATTTAAAACATAACGAATGTGACTTATATTTAAATTTAATCTCTTTTTACGGACCGTAAGCTAAGCCGCCTCGCAGCCTCGAGAAAATCCTATACGATCGGAGACAGGCGAGTATAAACTTTATTTAAACGATGCCAAAGGCATGTTTTGGACGTTGAATCAACTGTCGTTTATGTCGTTTTAGCACGAAGGCATTTGGAGAGATGTGATTTGTAAATTGTGATATAGGAATATTATGAAATGTAATCTTGCACCGATCGAAACAATAAGTTAAAGTGTTGTACTGTTCGACCGTTAATTCAATCGATAACATAAACTATAGTACGAAGTGAACGTTTTCTTATAGTTTGTTGCAAATTGTTACCCTTTACTGTGCTACAAATTAATCGATAGTGTATTGAATTTCACGTAGTTTATTTTTGAAATATCTCTTCAGCTTTTCGAGGAAATGGCTTTTCGAGATATCATCGAAAGTTCACGTCCAAGAATTCTGAAAATTTTCTCGTAAAATAAAATCGGCCGGAATGCGACTTTTAACGACGTCAATACGTTTCGGGAAAAGTATGTATGTATGTATATCGCGACAAATCATCGATTTCGATGTTATCGCGGTTTCCTTTTAAGTTCATCGGCTGAATATTTTTGTGCTCAGTGGAGACGTCTCATTTAAGATTAAAATTGATTCCGCTCTTATCCTTCACCATCGGAATCGGTGACAAATTGTAATCGTCAGATATCTGTTCATCGGGCTGCACTGGAATTTTTCACCGATAACAATCTCTTTCTTTATTTTCATCGGAAAATAAATGCATTTAAAACCAGATTTCAATGCATCAACTTTTATATGATACCATTAATGGTAGTAAAGCCAACTTTATCAGATTTAATATCATAAGACTGATAAGATAGTCGAAGAGTTTACTATTGTATATTGTTTTTAGAATATTAGATCGTATAAAACTTGGTAATCATTTTTCATATTGATCTAATATTAAAACAAATGTTTAAAATCGGTACCTTTATATTCATAATTGATGAATCTTTTAATATAATTGAAAAGTATAATTTCCAGGAAAGACTTCAACGGTCGGTCATTATTCAAACCCATACGCGGATAGTTCACTCTGAAACACTCCGACTGATTTCCATCGTTGATTTCATCGAATCATTCGACGGGTACACGACGAGCTTGCTAATAAATCACTATAATTTTGCATCGTATACACGGCACGGCGCGCTTTTAATGTATATTAATGCGTGTCGGACAGTACGCTGCGTGTTACTTCTTTGCGGTTAATTGCCGAGCCGCGCTCTTTGTTATTGATTGCCGCCATCCGGTGGACCCGGAGGCAGATGTTGATGACCATTCGGTGGCTGAATATAACTGTTGTCACCTCACATTAACACATTTTCACCTCATCAAGTAGCCGAGCTCAAATCAAAACGACGTGACATCTCCATAATCGACGACTGCGTCTTGTCGACGATTATGAGTGTTGCAGTGCAACTTTAATGCTTCCGTGATACACACTAGGTAAACAAATTCAGCTGTTTTTAATTACTTCTTATATTATATCTTGAATTAAGTTATAATACACGTACATATGTATGTACATACATGCATACATGTACAATAATCACAAATAGTTATACATAATCTAATGATATAATAATTTTTTCTAAAAATATTCCTTTTATATGAACGTTATCATACTTAAAATAATAGCCTACGTAAACATTTTCCTTTAACACGAGTATCCTCTTGAGAAAATTCAATCAAATTTCCCGTATTATATAGTTAACCTTATTACGAACATAGCTCAAAGTCTTCTAAAATAATATTTCTTAAAGCATTTTCAGTTGTATCAACTCCTACATCAAAATGCTATCAACTACAACTATCCACTTTTATGTGCTCATGAACTCCCCCCTCTCGAGAGCTGTTCGACTCTTTGACTTACTGGCACATTACTTAGACCTCTTCAATTACAGTTATGTTGAGTTGGTGGAGCACATCCTAAATAGCATGATATAATTTTTCGATCTTATTTATTTGTTTTTTATTATATGTACACATTTCTTACTTGATTTTTACTATTTTTTTATGATTTGTTTTAACTTATATTTGTATTATAACCTTGACAGGTAGCTTTGGGGCTACCTGTCAAGTCTCTGTGGTATTGATTTTTAAAATAAAATAAAAAATGATTGTTTGTCATCTCTTTTAACACTTTCTACCTATATAATCTTCTAATGGATACAATTGCATATTTGAATACAAAAGACTTGTGTAATACTAATCTAATTGAGATTTAATATTAACTCATTAGTTTGAACGTCATTTGGAAAAGTCAAAAGTGTAGTATATAATTTATCGGTAATTGTTACTCATGTATTTTGCCTTAGGTGCCAAATTTAGCGTTAAAAGTTAAACGTTTCATTTAAAAAATATAAACATCTTTACTAAAGATGCTTATAGCATATTCTCTCATACAAAAATCAAATAATACAGTATTATTATGTGTAGTTAAAGTAAGTAATCGAAGCTTGAACGTTGCAGTTTGCGTTCGAGGCTAATTTGTTCGATGCGAGCTTTTACGTAATACACGGCCTGAAGCGGTCGAATTAAGCCTCCATTGAAACGTTAAGTTCTCGACAGGCACTTTTACTTTGCCCAGTTTTATTTTTCCGATTTCCATTCGCGATATTTCATTAGTTGAATATTATCGCGTCTGTTCTTCGCGCCAATGAGTGTGTAAATCAACGGACTGCTATATATAATGTCGCGAGCAAAAACGCCAGGGTTGTATCACAAATATTCGATTGCCACATAAAAAATACTCATAATACATCTCAAACAAGTGTTTTGTAAGTTTTGAATCAAAATTTTTAAGGTGTTAGTACTTTAAGGAATTTATTTGCGATAAAAGTAGGCGCGAAAAGTTGTACCTTATTATAGTATGTACATATATTCAATATTATACGTATGTATTTGGTAATCATCGGTTTTAGTTAAAAAATAATTCATTTGAATTTAAATTTTTCGATTAATCTTTGATGCTACAGCCCTATGAGGACTCGGTAGCCTCTGCTTCACTTTTCGGTTGCCGCTTACCCTGAGGGCTCATTATGATTAGGTACCATAAAAGAAATCAAATCGAGCGGCAAACCGTATCATATAATATATCAATGCAATCATGTCATTCCGAAAATTTTTATACCTCTTTTCAATCGATAAATTATAGCTGTGAGATGTATAAAAATTAAAATCTGTTAAAATCCGCCCGTAAACAACAATCTTACAAACTGGAAAAATTATAGCAATAATCCTTGTACGGAATCAAATAATACGCCTACGACCTGCATAGAAAAATATTCTCTCGTGCTATTTGATCCCACGCATTGTTTTCGATTGGGAAACTGACAATTTTTCCGTCAAATTTGGTATTTGAAATACGACCGAAATTCTCAAATATCAATACGTACAAATTACACCTTTGATCTCACCGTCAAATGAGAGTTTTACCGGTTTCTTTTTATTATTATTATTATTTTTCTTTAACCCTCGCGCGCGATGATTTGGACGGTAGTTAAAAAAAGCTGTTAATTTTCGTGCTTTATATTATATACGGTAGTCGGAGCATCAATCAACACCGGAGAGCTATAATTAAAAGTATGTACTAAAAAGTAATGGAAAACTTTTATGTATTGTATGCTTAAGCGATAAATTTAAAAAAAATCGGATACAGTAATAAAGGTATAAGTACATAAGTTTTTTGAAAGCCTGTAATTTTGGTACTAATAGTCTATATCGTATTAAAATACGAAGCAGTAATATATTAAGCTTTTCTTATTTATTATAAGATAATAATGTAATTTCTAACATACGTTTATATTTTTACCAAGAAAATTCGTACAATTTGACTCTTTCAAATTTTTCTTACGTAATATATTTTTAGGAAAAGTATACAATATTCGTAATATATTTTCATATGTACGTAGTTTATTCAAATAAAAAGTCACTCTAAATTAGACACAAGGTATGTAATATTCGTATCTTTGTTTTTTATCCACTTTTTACTGTCCATAAGGTGTATAATATTATCTAGTTGATTAGTGATCATTTTACATATGTATTTGATACAACATGTTTTTAAAACGTTTTCTGTTATTATATATTGATTCCGATATTTTAACATTTCATATTAAGAATAACAATTTCAGAATACTAAATAAAATTGTAATCGCCGAGACTCTTCATATGTTTACTACATGTATGTAGCTATGTGTTAGTTAATATCTATAACTAATGGATTGTTATTTTGGGATTGCAGTCTTTTTATGTTGGTGTAAATGATTTTTAGTGATTTATTTTGAATTACATATGATGGTTAGTATTGGAAGCATTATTCAGTGTAAGTATGTACATATGTAAAGTTCATTATAAATTAAATAGTGTAATAAGAAAGTAATATGAAAGTGCAATATATTTTAATTCTGTTTTGTAATAAACAGCGAACTATAACGATTAAATATCGAGTATATTTATGTCATATCACGTAAATGTCATCAATTGAAATACTGTACGTATAAAATTGTAGAAGCTTGGAATAGAAGACACCATGGTAATAAAACATTGTAAAATATTACATTTTCAGAATATACGGGCGTTTATATGAAAACGTATGATAAATGACATTGGATTCGGCTACATTAGTATTATCGACCGTTTGTCCAAATGTCATAATACGGCATTCTATTGTCCTCTCTGTGGGGCGATGAAGACGTCACAAGTCGAATCGAAAGCGCGTGTCTCTCACGAACAATAAAACTATTAATTGCGAGCGGTTGGTTCTACTCGTACATACATACGTCGTCGGTCGTGAAAAATGACTTAACAACCTGGAGACATTCGATATTTGAATGAACGCTTCAACGAACGCCCATTCATTGTTTGCGGGGGCCTCCATTGAGAAAATATCAAATTTTTATGAATGAAACACGAAACGGAACGGGCATCGAAGTAGACGCGTACGACTTCCGTTCCGATTGTCGGGAAAATGGACGGTGTTGTTAAATGTTGTATTATACTTGGATTATGATATGACGGGACAGATTTCATATAAAAATTCCGTGTATGTATACTGCTATCGGACACAGTAAAGGTCTATATTTTCTACTTAACTCTCATATGTACCTACATATTATACATATACATACGAGGCAGAAAAAATCAGAAATTTCTTGTAGAATGTAGTTGATATTTATACAGGTTGATCAAAATTTTGCTAACAGCTTTAAGAGGGCTGTTAACTTTAACTTTAATTTTGTTGCCGTTCCTTTCTTTGATATATATATTGAGAGAATGCTACAGTTGCGCTTCGACCAGATAATACGTATTTTAAATCGACAAAATTGAGGTTTCGTATTCTCCAGTTTTCTCCTCCGAAACAGGACCAATTTAAAAAAAAATTTCATCATCGATATGAGAAAGATATTTTCTATGTTCGTGTGGTCGTATTTTTTTAAAAATCAACCGTTAAATAAGCACGCTGGACTCTTTTCGTGGGTGTAAAAAAAAGGAGATTTTATAGATATTTGGCGGCTCCTAGATCCTATAAATAACTAATCAAAAAAATAAAAGCACAGAAACATGCCTATGGTAGATATCCATAGCATATTAAAAAATAATTTCTCTAGTGCCATAATTGAGGAAGAGAGAAGTGTAATACGTTTGTATGGACAAGGCACTGGTGTTCAGCCCTTTTAAGGGCGAAGTCACACAGCGTGGGATGTGGGACGTGGCTTTTTTTTAGATAGTTTTAAACATATAGAAAAACTGTGGCATACGTGGTACCATACCTGGTACAAACGAAACATTTGAGCTGTTTCGTTAAAACGGATAGTAGTGTTTATCCTTGTTTGACAGTGATATATACCAAAACGACTCTATGGACCGTTTTCAGTAAAATTGTATCCTTGCTTGACAGTGATACAATTTTAACGTTGTATCGACAAGTTCTTCGAATATGGGATACACCGTTATAGATCACTGTCAAGCAAGGATAAAATTTTACCGAAAATGGTCCATAGGGTCGTTTTGTTATATATCACTGTCAAGAAAGGATAAACACTACTACACATTTCAACGAAACAGCTCAAATATTTCGTTTGTACCAGGTATGCTACCACGTATGCCACAGTTTTTCTATATTTTTAAACCTATCTAAAAAAACCACGTTACACATTCCACGCTGCGTGATTTCTAAAAGTACTAGAAACAACAAAGAAAATGGAGTACTAATTTTTCACAGCCTGAACCTATCAAACAATACAATGATTCGTTACTCTTAATATATGTGTATGCATGTAATTGGTTGTGGCTTTTAAAAATTGCACATAAAATAAATCAACTTTAGAGTGGTTTGCAAGATGCTGTATCAATAAAATAAAATATAAACATGAATAACTGTAAAAACCCATCACATGGGTTGATATGCGAAGTCGAATAAGTACCTCTGGAGAGAGCCAACACGTTCGTATATCTGGCTATATGTAGCTCTAGATGACAGGTGGGATCACATGCTGAGTAGAGAAAGCCAAAGTGACTTTTATTCGGCTGAAAAAAGTTATGTGTAGCCGTGAATTCTCCATAAAAATCCGTACGAAGATAGCGAAACGTTCTTAGTTCTGTTATACGGATTGAAAGCGTCGACTCTCACAGAAACAACATTAAAAAATTATTCGAAATGTGGATCTACAGGTGATTGCTGCGTTTAAGTTGGGCTGATGAGTGATAAGGTTACAGATGAGTGAGTTATGGTTCTCGGATGAATTAAACTAGAGAAATCGCCAAGACCGTAATAAGACGAAAAATCAGGTACTTTTGTCACATAATCTTGACACTTTGAGACATATCTTACAGACTCTTTTATCTTATTGTCCGGAAGAAGAAGCACATCCTGGCTCAAGAACCTGGATAATAGTTAAATCTTAGTATCTTAGTGGGCAAAAAAATTATAATCGCAACATGATTGACAATATCTGGTAATGAATAATGCACTAGTAACCAGAAGAATAAGAATAATGTTCATATTCTTAAATGCGTTAACAGTCTTCGGAAATATTTTAAATCACATCTAGCTTTCAAATTTTTAATACGGCTACATATGTATTTTATTCTGATTTTTAATTTTGAATTTTTTTTTAAATATTATTCATTTGCTTGAAGAAAATTGAAGAAAGTTGCTACGTTACTCAGTAAATAGCTATAGTAGTTGTGTTTCGGTCGTCCATTAATCGGAATAATTTTAACCATCTTCAAATAATCTAAATCTGTCGGTGCTTAGCAAAGTTTAAAACTGTAAAAAGTGTGCTTTAATTGTAGATATAAAATGATTGTTTAAAATCTAAGTGCAGTGATTAAATTGGTCCGTGAAAAGAGTAATGAAATTTTCAATATGAAAAAACGATATTAATTGGCATTTGTTTTTTCATAAAAAAATCAATTTGAAAATTATATTTATTTTAAAATTAATGAAAAAGTGCGTGTGTTAAAAATAAAGTGATCGTGAAAAGTGAATAAAGTCATCGTGATACATTAACAGTCTGCAACGCCAAACTTAAGAGGAGTGGTTAGAAGAAAAGAAGTCTACGTATAATAAAAGGTTATTTATTAATTACAATTTTATAATCTTGCTTTTTATTTTGCTTAGCACTGATTTATTTATGAATAAATTGATGTTGAAAGTTTCATATTTTTTATCAGTTCTTACACCTGTAGTATGTATATACATATGTACATAGGTATAAACTTAATTCGCCATTAGATATGTGAATAATGGATTTGATTTTTAAATGCTTTTTATTAGTACGAAATTATGTTCACAATACATCTTAAATCTATTTTAATAGCTACTGATCTACTGATTATTTTCTATTTTACAATTTAATTTAATTTGGTACTTAATCATAGTATTATATTATTCTAATGTTTATGTACAGCATAATAGGAAAAAGAGCTCAGAAACCTAATTAAAATCCTTATAAATGCTCATAATACATCTATTACATAATATTAATTAAAGACTCACTAAAGTCGATGAACTAAATCAGATTGTGTTTAGGTAATCTGTGTTTATACCTGAAGGGTATAGACATTTTGTTGTAATCACTGAGACTCTTCACAAGTGTGTTAGTATGGTTATTAGTGATTCTGTCATAGAATCTACTGGTTAGTTTGTTAGTAATGTCTGTAATTGACGGAATATTATTTATAGCATGTAGTTTTTTCAAGTTAGTATATATGGGTGTATTATAAATTGTTTTTAGAGATTTATTTTATATTATTTAGAGCTTGGAAAGGTTAGTTAGTATTCGAGGCGTTCTTCCATACAGGTGCAGCATAGGTTAATAATGGTAATATGATGTAATGTTATTTTATTTTGAGTTGATAAAGAACTATGGCGATTAAATATTGGGTATATTGAGGATATACCCCGCATCGCCTTGCACTTCGCTCCCTCAATGTGAGGTGCCCATCTTATTCTTTTATCGAACGTTACTCCTAAATATTTTATTAGTATAATAGATACATAACAGTACTGTCTCAGTGACCCTCAGGGACTGCCTACTTGACATCGAAAGTCGTCGAAACATATCTCTATTGTCTCCCAAAAAACGATCGAACGACCTTCATGCATAAATATATATCATTATCATTTTTTTGTGATACGTCACGCGTTTCATTTAATTATTTATGAAGGAAATGAACAATCGGTCCCGTGTGTAAATTAACGTTCGTCGTCTCGAATTAGCATATAACATTCGAGAGGATGGAGGGGGTGGGGGGGGGGCACGCAGTCTCCTCGGCGAGATGGGCGGGGTTATTTATTTATTTATGTATATTTATTTATTCCCCGGTGTTGGGTCGCTTGCGCACAATCGACGTCATTCAATGATAATTGCGCGCGCGCGTGCATTATGCGCTCATTATGCACGGCGAACAATACCCGAGGTATTGTCTCGCTTTTTGATCCATTTGCCGGATCGAACTGTCGCAACTGTCGCCGAAATCTCGCTCCGTGACAGTTGACAGGTAGTTCCGAATTCGGTGTGGTTTTTCATTCAGTTTTTCGCTCGGGTGCGTGCGAATTGTGAAATGTTTATGTCCGTACCGGTTGAGTTTGTTCGTAAGCATGTAGGGCTTCCAAGCCGGTTTAAACCGAAACCGAAAAGCCGGCTTTTTGACCATTTTTCGAAAAACCGAAAACCGGCTTTTTTTAGCTCGATCAACCGGCTTTTTAAGGTTTTTTTACTTGTGCAATTATGATTTTGTTTTTTTTGATTTTTAAATGCTTTTTATTATTACGAAATTGTGTTCGCAATACATCTTATAACTATTTTAATAGCTACTGATCTACTGATCATTTTCTATTTTACAATTTTTATTTATTTTGATATTAATCATAATATTATATTATTCTAATGTTAATGTACAGCATAATAGGAAAAAGAGCTCTCAAAAACCTATTTACAATTCTTATAAATGCTCATAATACATCTAATACACAATATTAATTATATACTCTCTAAAGTCGATGACTTAAAGCAGATTATATTTAGGCAATATGTGTTTATACCTGAAGGGTAAAGTCATTTTTTTGTAATCACCGAGACTCACTTCACAAGTGAAGAATCTCGGTGATTACGACAAAATTTCCAACACTTCTCTTCACGAGACTCTTCAACCGGCTTTATATTTGTAAAAAAACCGAAAACCAGCTTTTTCTTTTGAGACGGTTTTTTGGAACCCCTAGTATGTATGTATGTATGTAGTGTCCTTAGAACATAATACCCGAGCCACACCGAGCAATTATGTTGGCCGACTAATCGCGCCACCAGAAAAAAGTATGGAAATGTGAGCGACCAAGGGTATGGCACGTCCCATATACTTGCATGCATTGGTCTGGTTGCCTTCGACCAAGTCACCCGCAACTCGTTCGGTGTGGTCTAATGGTGATTAGTCGATAAGATCAAATTCTCAAACAAGACAGTACATATAATACAATAGAGACATTGATGTACAATCAACACATTTTTTTTGATACTAGCTGTATAATTAATTAATTTGATAGTAGCTGATATTATACTAGCTGAAGATTATAAATAGCCTTATGAAAACCTGAAATTACATATGTAGAATTATTAAAGGAAGAACGGACAAATAATTTCGACATTTCGAAGATACATGGAATTGAAAAAGTGAAACATAGATTTATTTACATATATACCAGGAAGGCCTTACAGGTAAATCCCAATGCGCCTTCCTGGCCAATTACAAATCTATGAATTGTACATTAATTCGGAGACATCTATGAATTGTACATAAATTTTATTGTACATCAATCAAACTTCAAATAGTGGTGACATAGTAGGTAGGAAGGATTTTTTTCCGGCAACCGTTTCAACAATGAAATCAGAGAAAATTGGCAAACTCTGATAGGAAACGATCAACGTGGAGTCACAAATCCAGGTCTGACCAACAGCATACTCTGAAAAATTCATTTTCATTCAGGGATTAAACCCGGCACATTCTTGACGCTAAGCAGAAGCTTAACGACCGAGCTATGCTGCTGGCTGCTGGCTAGATGAAAACCATTACTTGTATGGATATTAACGAGGATGTAGAAAAGTGATTAAAGACAGGAGGCGCAGAAGAGGGAGCATGAGACGCTAAATAAACTTCAAGGCTAAATCGGTAGTAGTGGGAATCGAACCTTGCACGAAAGAATACAACACTCACCACTAGATCACGCTGCTAGTAATTAAATCATATATAGACAGTCATTGAAATATTCAGTCAATAGCTTGTTATCTTTTATGTATGTATGTATGTTGGAAGTTTGCATTTCGATATTTCTTTGAATCGAATCATCTTATAGCTAAATATCACTATAGATATGTAAATAGCATTTGACCCCGAATTCGCTCGGCAGTGATGTAATCATCAATCGGTCGAGTTTAAAGCGGCACACGACGGTCGGACAGACAGACAGACAGACAGACACCACAGACACAAAGTGAGAGCCGTAATAGGGGATAATTGCGGTGTCCAGAAATAGCGGCACGCGCCTGATTCGTGGGAGGAAGTCGCACTTGTCGGCAAGTGGCCGGCTTGGCAGCTAGCACCCGACTATACTCAATCATCACGCACACATTCACACTTCGGATGCACTGCAGATGACCCCGATGACCCCGTCGGTATACCTGCACATCGAAAACTCAACAATAACAACCATCATTCAACGCTAAACGCAATTATAGTACGCATGTCCGAGCATACTCTATCAAACATGCACCGGCATGCATACATGTGTGTATGTAGTCATCGCACTGAGCTTTCATATTTTATATTATTTTTTGAATTATTTATTAATTATATCTGAAGTTATATTTGTATGTATAGGTATATTTGACGACAGTCGTGATATTAAAAGTGTCGCATTCATATCGATGTACATATGTACCGATGTATGTATATATGTATGTATATCCGAGATAATCTTTAGAATTCTTTAGAGCAGTGGCTCTTAACCTTTTCAGTGAGCCGCACCCCTTTGAATATGAAAAATGAGTTTTGGAATCTTTAATTTAGAGAAATACATTTATTGCAAAGTTTTGTGATCATGCGAAAATTTGAAATCGAGATTTTGACTGATTCGAACTCAGAATCTATTACTGATCAAGTTTTCATGATCTAGAAAAAATGTGTGTCTGTATGTGTGTCTGTGTGTGGATCTGTGTATTTTGGGGATTTTTTGAACACCGTTAGTCCTATTGAACTGAAACTTAGTATCGGTTACTGAAATTTTTATCGACACGACGTAAATTTTTAAGTTGACTGGATATGGTGCCTCCCCTTATAGGTGTCCTCTTTTTTTTAAATTTTTGAATTCAATTATCTCCCAAACTGTTACTGAATCGGACTGAAATTTTTTTACATATACTAGTTTTTCTTAGCGCACAGATATGCCACTTGATAGGCAGTGGTGTCACCCCAATTTTGAAACAACGGGTTTCTAAATATTTTTTCAATAAAATTATTTTACATTACATATATAAATACAGTTTTTTTCGTCCAAGGCACTATTTCATGAAAGTTCATTAAATTTTCAAGATTTGTATAGTTTTTAACCAAAATTTTATGACATTTTGGATTAAATAACGGGTTTCCGGAAACCCGTGGAAACCATTAGGGTGACACCACTGTTGATATGACACTTTTAATAAGGGCTTTTGAATTGTAACTAAAGCTACAGTTCTAGCCAGAGGAGTGTGAAAAACGGGACGATGTCGGGTCCATATCACACTCTCCGGAGCATGAAGGCCCAACTCAGTTAGGATAGACGGACAGGAGATATAGCCTCTAAATATGTAAAACAAGAACTTGATGAGGGCAACACTCCTCCTGTGTTCAAGAAAAGTGTAGCCGACCATACCCATGACGAATTGTGAAGGAAATAAATATGGGTAAATCCCACTTTGCTCCTTATAAAGCAGTCAGAGAAAGCGTCTTTGGATAAGTTCAAGTTTCATAGATAGAGATTTAGTGGAAGGATTCCAGATCATAGAGGCGTATTCCAATATACTCCTAACTAGAGCATTGTACAGCAGCCTCAAAACAGCGGGATTATGGTAGTGTCGAGAATTACGAAAGACAAACCTAAGCATTCGAGAGGCAAAGCAACACAAATGCTTGGGTTCGTCATTCATACATGCATACATATGAATTACATATGTATGTATGAAATGGGTGAATAAAATATTTGCAAAATGAAATTTTCATTTAATTTAAAAATCATAAGATATTCACTTATGGGAAAACTCGACAAAATCATATTTTGACAAAAACCTTTTTCCCATTATATAAACTGGAACTAAAATCTAATTAAATCTGATTTCACAAGTGAGCTTAATTTCAAAGCGACTAAATATTCAATGAGACTTCTATGAATTTCTAATGCTGATAAACTTAAATTTGACGATCTGTAAACAATACGAATTATCAATAATTTCATCCCAAACGCAACAGAGCATATATGTATCTATGTATTTTATATATATATCATTTGATTGTAAATGAAATACACGTATTTTAGGAAATACATGTATTTTAGGAAACTTAATCTCTGAATTAACGCCGAACACATCAACAGACATGTACTTATAATCAATTTTCCAACGCTCTGAACTGAAAGCTGAAAATTCACGCGTTTCATCAACAGTGAAAATATATCCAAGATGAAATAAAATGAATATCGTCTATTCCTAGAAAATTCTCGCGTGTTCATCGATCCGTCTAATAATTGTGAAATTAACGAGGCGTCTATTAGACGCGACATTTCGTAAACAATAAACATGGTGTTTGGATGTTTTACGAGTTTGCCAATTTTTCTGATTTTCATTGAAACGGTTCCTGTTAATTGCCATCTCCTTTCCAATCTCTCTTGCAACTAATCAAGTTATTCAGCGTCTTGAAGTTGAACGTCTTGAGCTTATAATAAAATACTGCAAAAAAATTCTCCATAGTTGTCACTGTGGATGATGTTTGTATGAATTCGCATTGTATAAAATGTTTTTATTGATTGTATTGATCGTATTGTGTCTGTATAAGTACACTCGTTGGTTTGAAGCGATCTGTAAAGGCGAATGTGTGTTCATGTTAAATTTAAATAAAATAAAATAAAATAAATTTATAAATGATACTTAAAAATTAAATTAGAAGATTGGCTCTTGTTATTTCTCTCATTGGATCCGTTGTAGTGCCACTTACTACTTATGTATGTAGATGAAAGACGTTTCTGCCGAAAAATCTGTCCGTAAATACTGACCTTAATACTTCATCTTAATCCAAGGCTTTGGAGTTGAAATTTTGAGTCGCGGAATTGGAGCATTTCAAACGGAGTTGGAGTCGGAGTCGGTGTCGTAAGAAATCAACCAACTGTTTCCTTTTTTTTTATTATTTTATTTATTACGGTATATGTCAACTGTAGTCTCAAATTTTAGTGAATTAATCACTAATAAATTGAAATTTTATAATTTCTTTGTAAAAATTATGAATTTATGTCATATTACAAACAAAATCGTTGAATTTCATGTATTTTGATGTGTAGTGACAAAATTGATTGTTTCTTCCGCCTTATACTTTTTTTTATATTAAATTGATTTTTTTGAGTACGAAGTTCATACACATACATGTGTACACTATGAATGTACTTACTTTTTATGTAATAATTTTTTAATTATTTAATACTTTAATAATTTTTTATATTTTGAAAATCGCTAATATTTTTACTACTTTGCTATTATTGTATTGATAGTAATATTATACATATGTTGGAAAAAAAGGTAAATCTTACTAAAATCGTTTAAGTTGGAGTTGAAGTTAAGAGTCGGAGTGAGAGTCGATACATTTTGAACCGACTCTACAGCAATGTTTATATCACTAAATAGATTATTCTGTAATATCATTTGTTCGACCAAAGATTCTCAAAAATGAAAATAAAATGTACATCGTGCCTCTTGTTATGTCTCTTGTAGGTGTTTGTGGTGCAAATTTTAGTTAGAGACAAGGAAACCTTTCCTTGAATTTTAAACTTAATACTTATACTTAATACAAAAAATAATGAACATTTAATGGAGACATGGAATATTTGTAAAATAGCAACGATAAGAAATCCTAAGCTTGGTTGAACTCTACGTTTAAATATAGAGGGTGAATTTACTTTCTTTTAACGAATCGGTATTTTTAAGGACTTGCAGCAAAATTTTATTTTATTTTAATACATACATATATACATAATATGTATGTTCGTGTCATGACAGGAATTACCCTAAGGTGACACATAAGGTTAGATTACACTGTTCGACAAATGACGACTTAGTTTTTGTATCAGAGACGAGATATAACTTTTCTTATAGATATATGCCCAGTGAACACGAATCTGGTAATAAAAAATGTTGATTGGCTCGAGATTCGGAGATATATGTGTTTTTTAAATCGCGCGATTTTTCTATATCTTCGTGTTGTTCGTTCGATGTCTCAAAATCTGTAAATTTTCTGTTCAAAATGAATATTGGAATCTATAGTCTTTATAGTATTTTATCTTCTATTTGTAGTACTTTTTAGATTTCAAATCTCTCTAAGTAGTCGTCCAGTTCAAATCAAACGTCAAAAGTACGTATTTTCACTTGGGATTTTTTCCCACTGTTAATACTATTTTATATTGAGTTTTTTTCTATTGAAACATGTTTATTGGGATAGAGTTCTGACCACATTATTTTTCTGTTTTGTTTAAAAGGGTTAATTGGAAGTGCGCTAAACTTTAAATCGGTAAAATTGCGAGCAAAAAGCTCGTACTAGTGTTTACTCATAGTTACACGAATCTGAATTGAATTAATAGGGATAATATATTACATTATCTTTATATGAGAATTAAATAAAATTCCACTTTTAACAGTACAATACATTTATACATGTATGGACAAAAATGTCGATACATATGTAATTAAGAAAAATAAAATTTAAAATTAAAGCATGTATTTCATATGTAATTTAACGTTAAAAATGTATTATCCAATGCATATTATATGTAGTATCATTTAGTAATACATATGGTTGTCCGTGTCGGGCAATTTGGCTCGTGCGTACGTGCGCACAATATTTCACAATTCACAGCCCCTGTAATGAGCGCAATCTGCTCTACCCTTTCGGCTCCCCGCCATCTCTAATTTGACCCCATAAATTTTAATGTAGACCGCTTTTAACTCGTGGTCCGACACCGTCTGTCGGATGCTGCTATCAAATAATATCAGTCAGGATTACTGTCGGGCGCATGAGGTAATTCCTGACCCCGAAATAGACGCGGATTAGCGGCGGTCGCAATTTGCCGCCGATTAAATTTAAATTACGCGTCGTCCAGATAAATGTCACCGAAAAATCGACTCGGATGCTTCGTGTCAATGGTCTTCTATTTTTTTTTTCATTAATTTAATTTCGTGTTGCTACATACATAGGTCAGGCTTTGATTTCTCGCCACGCAATAGCGTTCGAATTCGTTTGAAGTTTGAAAGAAAATTGTCAATGCAGATGTAAAGTGAGTAGTGTAAATGAAGGAGAAATTTTTTTAGTAAAAAACGAATCCTTAACATTACAGCAACGTATGTATAAATTTATCTTTCTTCTGATTTTTCAGCACTTTATTTCGATTGTCTTTTTTTCCATCAAAAGAGATTTTTATATCGGACATCTTTAGAAAAACTGTCACTCAAACCTTAAAATATTGAAATGATTTTATCTCAGCCAAGGTATGTTGTGCGTCACATACAATTGTATAATAAGTGTTTCTTCCTCAATTGAAAACATCCGAATGAATCAGAACGGTTCAGTTTGATAAGGATTTGCTTCTTCTTCTTTTTTCTATATATAATATAGGAAGTTATTCTCTTGCTTACATATGTACATACATACATATTTTCTTCTCTCAAATATATATAAATAGTGTTCTTTGAATAATGTTGATATTTAATCTTACAAAAAAAATTTACTTGAGTGTTATCAAAGTTACATACGTAATCAAAATATTATGCCTTAAGGTCATTATTGTGCCATTATGAGTTATGGACGTGCGCATTCGCTCTATTGTCACGGATATTCCATTGGATCCGTCTTGCTGAAGCGTGTGGAATCTATGGTCGACTTGGGTATCACTTTTGATCCTCAATTCACCATTCACAAACACAATATCAAGAGAGTCGCCGATGTCTCCTTTCTTCGACTTATATAATACGTTTTTTTTTATTTTATTATATAATACGTTTATTTTATTTTATTATATAAAACGTTTATTTTATTTTATAATATAATACGTTTATTTTTTATTATATAGTACTTTTATTTTATTATATTGTATAATACGTTTATTTTATTTTATTTATTATATGAATGTATGACGTTTTCTTTCGGCAACTCGGATTTGTCTTGAGATATGCTCGGTTATTCTCCAACCCTTTGTCTTCTCGCTTGCTTTTCAATTCGTTTGTGAGAAGTAAGCTAGAGTATAATGCGCAATACTCAATACATGTGTGGAATCCGCATGAAGCAAATTATTCTCTTATGATCGAAAAAGTACAAAAAGCATTTCTTCGTTTTCTCTATAGGAAAGACTTTGGGTATTATCCATATCTCTAGCCTACTCCTTTCCATTTGGGATTGCTTGGGTATAATTCCCTTGAACTTCGGAGAAACTTCTCATTAATTCGTTTCGTTCTCCAGCTACTACGTGGTAATACGTCATGCCCGTTGTTACTGGAACAATTGGGACTTTATGTCCCTAATAACTATGTGCATGGTAAATAGATATCATCATTTGATGGCTGTACCTCCTGCTAGCACAGTTCTTTTTCGAATGGCTCCTATTCCAAGAGCTATTCGACTTCTCAGTGAAATCGTTGCTGCTGTGCCTGAATGCGATATTTTCCACCTAGGTGAGCGTAGATTATCGGATATTATTTTAACATATTTGTCTGGTAATCTGCGATCATCATTATTTTCATAATTTGAATGTGATGTATGAGTGGAATTTTAATCTACTCTCTTGCATTTGGGCCTCGTAGGAATGTTTTGTATTTGTAGCTTGATCTTATTTATCGGAACAGGCTGCAGGTGCAAGACATTCCCTTCTTTGTATTTGTACTACTTATTAAATTATCTTTATATTTTATTACTCATTTAAATTTTCATTTATCCGCTATTTTATTACTTTACTGTTTTTTCTTTATGATTGTGTTTAATTTTTTTTTCTTTTCTTTTTGTTGTAATTTTTTTATCATATTTTTTGCTTTTGCTTTTTTTCTATGTATTTATTTTTTGTTTTCTCCCTCTCTTGTTTTACTATTGTGGCGCATTAGGTTCTTCCTGTAATGCCACAATGGTCCAAAACTTTTAAATAAATAAATTATTAGATTTTTTTATGTACATACATTAAAATATATAATTACGTCCTCAGAGAAAAAAAGTGTTCAACAATTAGATCAAATTGAGTTATAAATGCAGTTTTTTTTCCATATTTCGTATATGTTTGTGTGTATAGGTACAATCAGAGCGAGGTGATATACATTTGTATGTAAGTACATATTTTAGTTTTATCTTTACATAATTCCTTTCCAAAACCACCCATTGAAAGCTTAACAGGCAGAACGCTTCTAGATAATTAAAAATATAGGATCTTACAATTGAATGAGATTGTAAGATCTGGCTAGTAAGCCTTAAGTGAATAATGAACAAATATAAATTAAATATTCAGTTTCCATGACTTATTGCAATCATTACAACGCTGTTCTGAACAATTGCGTATTTCTAAGTTTTCACCTTTGTGCTATATGTCATATACAAGAATCTTACAAATTTTACAATACCATGAACGAAATGAAGTATGTATGTGTGTAAGTACGACAAATAATAATGTTGTCTGATTCATTGCAACGTTAATTGCACGCGCGAGAGTCCCGGTTTGATTTCATTTAATTTCAAAAAGGTTCAACTGGTTTGACCCGGAGAGCTCGTTTAAAAATTAACATAGTCTTGTGTCCTTTGCACAATGATAGACGATGATTTTGCCTGAAGAAATTCCGAACATCCGGAGAGCTTTAATTAATAAGCCGGACGGAGAGTATTTAATTGAGACCGTATGGAGATAAGCGACGCGTGATTTACATATTTATATATATCTCTAATAATAATCACTTGAGTGCTCTTAAACAGATCGTAATTTTCTGCAAGGTTGCCGCGAACGACTTCATTAATATTTATCTCGGCATAAGTTATTTTTCGTAATTACTTATGTATTTCATATTTTTGATATTAAATATCAAGTTTTCGGAACATCGAATGCTCGAATCTGGGAAATGAGAACTTTCGAACTACATAAGTATATCCAAGTTTTTGGAATTGGGTTAAATATTTAAAAGTTCCAACCAATTTGTTGTTTTAAATATCGATGAAAATGTATCCAATGCCGTGAATTCCTGAAACATTTCAATTCAATTCGGCTTCGACTTATGAGGTGTCAGTGTTTAAATACTGTACGATTAAGTGTGGAATTAATTATTATTATGAAGAGTTTCGATTAAAATTAAGTACTTGGGGTGTTTTGACACAGATGTATGTATCAATGATTTCTGATTCACTATTATGTATATGTATATGTATGTAGATGAAGGTATAAAATAAATGCGATTTTTTGGGCATTCGGTTATCTCTAGGCGTATTTATTATTTAATTTTTACCTCTTAATGTTTTTACACGTCCTTCATTTTTATTATTTTCCCTACCTAAAGTAATAACGGAAAATCAGTTTTTTGTATGGTATTTTTCTGAGAATTTTTTCATAATACAGTAAAAATTTATATTTAAAAATAATTACGTAATTAAATTTCTTTATATTTCAATCCATTGAACGAAATATATTTCCTTAAGTTTATACTTTATTTATGCTCGATTTACGTAATTATCGTAACCGGTAATAATACTAATACGCATTTAATTTGTAGAATAAAGATGTAAAAAAAACAGGACCAATGTTGATTTTCCCGCTGTGCATACGATTTTATTGAGGAAAAAATTGCTGTTTTAGAAAGATTAATTTATTTCATCGTTGTATTTTGTGAACGTTATTGTAATTGACAATAGTCTCTTTTAAACAATCTGTACCTGCAAATTGCGGAACATTACTAAATTATGTTCACAATACATCTTATATCTATTTTACAGCTACTGATCTACTAATCGTTTTCCATTTTACAATTTATTTTATTTTTTTGTAATTATTTATATGTAGTAGGTATTCTATTATTTTAACGTCAGTGTACAGCATAATAGGAAAAAGAGCTCAACAACCTATGTACAATTCTTATAAATGCTCATCATACATTTTATGTATACATAATATTAACTAAAGACTCTCTAAAGTCGACGATCTAAAGCAGATTGTGTTTAGGTAATTTGTGTTTATACCAGAAGCGTATAGACATTTTGTTGTAATAATACTAATAATCAAGACTCTTCACAAGTGTGCTAGTATGGTTTTAATTGAATCTGAAATATAATCTACTGGTTAGATTTTTAGTAACGTCTGTGACTAACGGAATATTATTTATGGAATGCATTTTTTTCAGCGTTATGTGAGAGAAAATCTTGGATTTATAACGATTTTAAAGGTGACAATTTTATCGTGTTGCGGCTAATCCACAAACAGCGTAGTTTTATGTCAAAAGACCGTTGATTGAAAGAGAGCGATATCCAATCATCTTTGTGCATCCCTTCCATTGGAAATGAGAATATGGGCGAAATCACAGCGGTAAATGTTGCACGTGGTTTTTTTAGATAGTTTTAAATATATTTGCTTGAATATGGGATACACCGTTATCGATCACTGTCAAGCAAGGATACAATTTAACCGAAAATGGTCCAAATGGTCGTTTTGGTATAGATCACTGTCAAGCAAATATAAATACTACCATACAATTTCAACGACACAGGTCGAAAGTGTCGTTTTGAAAGGACGTGTGCCATGCATGCATGCCATGAACGTCACATTTTTTCTATATGTTTAAGACCATCAAAAAACCACGTCCCACATTCACCGCTGTGTGATTTCGCCCTATTACGAGCAAAATTCTAACCCCCCACGAAGACATAAAGGCGCATTTTCACCGTCAGATTTTTCCACTAGCCTCAGAGTAGTACGTACGTACATACGCACATAGATCGTGTCGGTACTGATTAAGAGCGGGCGTTACGTGTCTGCTGATTAGGCTTACACAACTGGGAATTGATTTACGAACGAACGAACGGGAAGCAATAAAATTAAATAATTTTTTAGGTTTGTTTATTGCGGGCGGCGTCTGCGCGGCCATTTTAAACAACGACGATAATGGAACCGGACTAATGTGAAAATAATTAACCATCCACAGATCGGTCGCAGAAGTGCACGTGTGTGTATGTACCCAAAGGCCCCCCAACGGCGGCAATTTATATCAATCTCCCGAGGCGCGGACAAGGTTCCGAATGGCGCCCCAGCACGAGCCGAAGTCCCATTCATAAAGCACCGAGTTCGAACTCGCCGATATCACACACGTACTGGTTTCAAGCTAATATTTATCGTTTGACGCGAGGAGGAGTGGGGATTTTGTGAGAAATGTAAAGCGCCTTTTATATTCGGTTCGGGCGCCTTTCGGCTTTCGCGGCTAGGATGACCGCCTGTTGATAGAACCATGGGCGCATTATTGCTTTTGTGTGTTTGTATAAATCAGAGGATATTCTTGTACGATTGCTTTGCTCTGTATTGATTGGTGTGGGGGAAGAATGGCAGGTTGTAGATGTATTGAATTCGGATTTGTGTAAAATTTTGTAAAGATTTGTCTGCAGACACGTATGTTTCTAGTAATTTGTCTGTCGTAGTGTAGGGGTTCCAAAAAGCCGCCCGAATGAAAAAGCCGGTTTTCGGGTTTTTACAAATAAAAAGCCGGTTGACCGGCTTTCACCGGTTTTAGAAAATTAAGATATTTTTTAAATTGTTATATCGAAAAAAAAATTGTAAATTTATATTTTACTATACAAAAAAATTATTGCTTGTAAATTGAATTTAGTTATAAGCATTGTGAACGTTCAATAAGATCATTATTACATATATTATTATTACAAATATCACAGCCATAAAATGGCAGATTCTGGATATGGACAAATAATTAAATTTTTATTTATTTTATTTTTATTTTTTTTTTTTATTTTTTCATTTAATTTACACCAAGAAGGCCTAACAGGTAAACCCAATGCACCTTCCTGGCCAAAGACAATTATATAAACATATATGTATACCATCCATATATACACAAATTCTTACACGTATACACAAATACAGATACATACATTCATAAATATAAAAATACACATATATACATATACATACATACACACCTACATATATATATATATACATACACACATACATATACATATATACATATACATACACACATACATATACATATATACATATACATACATATATACATATACATATACACATATATATATATATATATATATATATATATATATACATATATATATACATATACATATATACATATATATATATATACCCACACATATATACATACATATACATACATACACATATACATATACATATACACATACATTACATACATCCATAAACATACAAACATTATACATGCATATACACATAAACACATCAATACACATAAATAAAGATAAATTACTCATATATATATATATACATATATATATATAAATAAAAAATAGCATACATATATAAATATAGATAAAACCAACATACATACACATTATGCTAAATAATAACATTACAAAATGAAAACAACATGTGTAAATATGTATGTAGCTAGAAGTCATTTAAAATATGCTGCCTGACAGAACTGTATGATGAAGTAAAAACATCAAGGCTCCCAGAAAGCAGGTTAAATAGTCGAATGGCTCTTGAAAGGGGTGAGTCATCAAGCACATTAGTCCTGGCCCGAATAGGTAGGAATAGAGTTCTGGAGCGAGATTCTCTCAGTTTCTCAGGTACTCTAAGTTTAAGATTACACAGAACTTCAGGAAGATGATATTCACCCCTTAGAATTTTTAGAAAAAGCTTACCAAGATGATTGTTTCTACGTGAAGCTAAGGAGTCAAAGCCCAAGGAGCCCATGACAAACTTACTAGGAAATAAGTAGGGATAGCGCCCAAACTCTCTCATGTAGAGATAGCGAAGAAATTTTCTTTGCACCCTCTCTAACATTAGCGTGTACCTTAAATGATTAGGACTCCATATGGCCGAACCAGATTCAAGCAAACTGCGCACCAATGTAGTATACAGTAAACGCGTCACTCTGGTGCTATTAAAGGCGCGTGAGTTTCTGATGACGAAGCCTAAAGTTTTTGTAGCCCTATTGCACACATCTTGGATATGAGAATTAAAATTCCAGATATTTGAAAAAGTAATTCCCAAATCCTTGATATGTGTGTGACGGGCAAGAATAGAGCCATCAATATTGTAACCAAATTCAATTGATGATCGAGATCTGGAAAAAGAGACAATGTGACACTTTTCAACGCTTATCGGAAGACAATTTGAGTGTGACCAAATAACGAGTGAATCTAAATCGCTCTGTAGCAGTAGAGCATCGGAAGAAGATTCAACGCACCTAAAAAGTTTTAGATCATCTGCATATAATAAGAAGTTGCAGTTGTGGAATATTTCCCTAATATCATTAACAAATAAAATGAATAGTAAGGGGCCAAGATTAGAACCCTGTGGAACACCAGAGCAGGTTGGGTATTCAACAGAAGAATAAATTCCATATTTTACAAACTGACGTCGATCCTTGAGATAATTTGTGAATAACTGAGAGAGACCATATGAGAAACCATAACCAATTAGTTTATTGATAAGGATGGAGTGATTTACTTTGTCGAAAGCCTTTTCGAAATCCGTGTAAACAGTATCTGTTTGAATATTAGCATCCAAGGAACCTGTTACAAAACCAGAAAATGACAACAAATTTGTGGTCGTTGAACGTTGTGGACGAAATCCATGTTGCTGATCAATAATCATACTCTGGCAATGATTGAAAATATACCTATGAAGTATAATTTCAAAAAGTTTTGCAGAAGAGGATATTATAGCAACCGGGCGATAGTTTCTAATGGAATACTTATCACCTTTTTTATGGATCGGAGTTACTTTCGAACACTTCCATGATACAGGAAAAACTGAAGTCTTCAGCATTAGATTAAAAATAAAAATCAATGGAGACGAGAGTCCAGGCTCACTACCCTTTAAAATGAAATCTGGAATGAAATCTGGTCCAAAAGATTTAATATTTTTAATTTTACCAAAACCGTAGCGTAAATCAGATAAATGGAACTTGTCAACAGACAATAATGGAAACATGGAGGAATCTAAACTAGGGGAAGTCATAACAGTAGTCGAATCAAAAACCGAATGAAAATAGTTAGCAAAGGCATTTGCGATGCTGTCATGACCAATAAAGTCCTCATCCATATCGTGCATTTTCGTAAGTTTTGAATCTATAATTCGTTTGCTGTTGATGAAGCTCCAAAAATTTTTCGGATTCTGAGCAATTGAATTTTCACAATTAGTAATGTATTCCTCGTAAGCGGAAGTCGAGATCCGCTTAAAAAGAGTACGCAAGTTACAGAAATCAATAAAAAATGTAGGATCTTTATATTTTTTCCATATTTTATGTGCATTATTTTTCTTGTGCATTAATGAAATTATTCGGGAATTATACCACTTTGGGTAAACCCTTGCTTCATTAATTTGACGCTTTCTCATAAAACATTTATCAAATACAGAGTTAACGATACTATAAAAGGAATCAACGGCAGAATTAACATCAACGCACTCATATAGTTTATCCCAATTACAAGCAAAAAACAAACTATTGAGGATCACGAAATCAACACCATCAAACAACCATCCACCCGGAGCCGGTATATTAGCAGAATGAAAATGAGAGGAAGCCGAAACAAGTGTATTTACTTCTAACTCAAGCGCCGGATGGTATGGATCCTCAGGCAGCAAAGGAAATAGGCTTCTAGATACATTGCAAGAAATAAAATTTAAATTAGTGAAAATTAAATCTAATAAATTATTATTACAATTAGTTATTGAGTTCAATTGACTCATATTAAATAGTTCTGACATAAAAATTAATTCATTAGGAACATAATTCAAACTTCTAGGATTAAAATCACCCAAGATCATGACTTTCCTGCCAGCCAAAACATTAAAATTATTTTGCAAATTTGAAAAAAATGAATTTATAATAAGAGGAGATTCATTCGGAGGAAAATACAGTACACATATTAAAATAGAAAAATTCTTTAAGCGAAGTTCAACCCAAATATGTTCACCGATGGTATTGAGCTGATCAAAAAGGCGAACAGATTGAAAACTAGCAGCTCGTACAGCGAGAAGAACTCCCCCGCCTCTGCTGCAACGATCCCTCCGAAAAACTAAATAGCGGTCATCGAAAAGTTCGCCATTTAAGACAGAATCGCAAATCCAAGTTTCAGAAAAAGCAATTAAGTCATGATCTTGAGCAAGAACAGCAGATAAACAAATGTCTGTCTTTGAATTAAGTCCCCTTACATTTTGGTAGTAAACATTTAAGGACTCACAAAGGCGCGCCCGTTCCTTTCGGGTCTTATTAAATTGCGGCCTTTGTCTTCCGAAAAAGCCACCGACGCAACCCGACTCCCCGCGGCCAAAAAGCAGGATCAAAAACCACAGAAAAATCAGCTGTGCAGACTCCTATTTTGAATGAAGCATAACTGCCCCTAGCTGATAGTGATTGAACTGTGAAGTTCTGATCAATTCGTCCCAACTTCCTACATAAATAATCCTTTATTTGAGTTTCTGTAGACTCACGTTTCAGATAGAATAAATGAATAAAACGTTTATCGGAGACAGCTTTTAGATGCTCATCTTCAATACCCGAGCAACGGATGAAAGACTGCCTCTGAGACCGTTGAGACTGAATTGGAGACTTAGAAACTGCATCTATCAGAGAAGCCTTCCGTGGTGCAGGAGTTGACGCAGGTGATGGATAAGGTATTGGAAGGCTGGCATGCGACGCTCCATTGTGAGTAGCCGAGCAACGGATGAAAGATTGCCTCTGAGACCGTTGAGATTGAATTGGAGACTTAGAAACTGCATCTATCAGAGAAGCCTTCCGAATTGCAGGAGTTGGCGCAGGTGATGGAGAAGGTAATGGAAAGCTGGCATGCGACGCTCCATTGTGAACGGCGGCAGGAACAGCAGTCTTCGGAGAAGCGTCATTAAAAGAAGCAGCTAAGTCCGGACGGGACAACAAAGCGCTCTTTGACACTTTGTTACGGCGCTTACGTTTGCTTATGCCCTGATCGGCCGGCCGCGCCGCTGCAGGTGGAGCATGGGTTGGAGACAAAGTAGAAACCATCCTTGCAGCCTCCATTTGAGCAGTCAGGGCACGTAAGGAATCTGCGAAGAATATCTTGAACTCACGCGAATCCTCCACCAGACCATCAATTGCTAGCTTGAGGTCAATCAGTCGCTGAGAGTCATGCGCCTCCTCTTCCTCTCGTGCGACCGTGACAATTTGAGAGGTGGCAACCAATATATCAGAAATCCTGGAATTGGAAAGGAGATTGCCCCCAGATAGAACGTCTTTGATTGAGTCACACAGTCTGTAAATGCACTCAAAACGAGACATTGTGAAACTATTGATAACCGAAATTATTGAAATCAAACAAAAAACACAACACAAGCACTTTTTCACTATGATTAAACAAAAATATAAATTCAAATTATTTTTATTACACGTCGAAACAAATGACAAAATTTTATTAATTCTTCATGTTGAAAATTCGTCACAATTTTCAGATAAGAAATTAAAACACTTCACTATTATAAACAAGCGGGTTTTTCATCACACTATTAATATTTAATATTTACAATCTTGCAAAACACAGACACTTTAGAAACGGTTAAATTATCGTTAATTTAACCCGATTAACGGAAGACCGACACTGCAACTAGTTAGCAGTTGTGTAACGTAGCAACACAATAATAAATACAACACATAAATGATTTAAATTAGCTATTATCAAGAAGAAGAACACGCAAAAACTACAAATTATGGAAAACCCAATTTGTTAAAATTCTGAAAGGCCTTGTGTAGGTTATTGGAACTACTTTCAATAATATTATATTGGTTTATGACCTGGTCTTCGTCCATTACTATACATATCTCAAAGCCACCGCTAAGTGCCATACCTTTTTTTGTTGTTCAAAGAAATATAAGACTATTCCCTAAGAAACTTTAGATCCAATACACATTTTGTTTGATCTTTAATAGAAATTCATAATATTATAGTTTTCAAAAGCCGGTTTTACGGTTTTGGTTTAAGCCGGATTTAAGCCCTAGTCGTAGTGCTTTTTCAGAGTGAATTATTAATTATTCAATCAGAACCGAATCGAGTGATTTATCGTTTGATATGTATGTATGTCTTTTATTTGAAATGAGTTTTCGGATAGTTCGATTGGCTACGTCAAATACTGATAGGGTATTTGACTTGTCTACTTTATTTAGCCAGCAGCGTGGCTCAGTGGTTGCGTTGATATTAAGCACCGAGAGGTCTCCGGGTTCGATACCGTGAGCTGACTTCGATTGAAAAGAATTTACTTTGAGTATAATCTTAAATGCTGCTGGTCAGACTTGGATATTTGTGACTTCAAGTACATAAATAGATCATTTCCTTTAAGAGTTTGCCAATTGATTTGATTTCATTGTTGAAGCGGTTGCTCCATCAAATCGGCAATAAACATCCTACCCACAATGTCACCAATATTTGAATATGATTTCAAAAATGTATTATCTATAACATTGATGTCTCGCTAATTCTTATATATGTATATAGTATTTGTATTACGCTTTTATGTCTGGTCACAGTGACGCGTTAGAGTATTCTGTTATGTCACTGTGTGTTAATACTTATTTCTGTTATGTCAATACTTATTTCTGTTATGCCAATACTTATTTCATAATCACACACATTAGTTTCACTTAAGCCTAGAATTAATGGTTTTTTAGTTTTAATTAAGTAATTAATTTCATCTTTGTGGGCTATAAAACCCTGCACATTTATAGTATATATTTTATATACACTTATTATTAATATTATTATTATTATAACGGTATAGTTCAATTTTATCTTTATGTTTTTGAAATTATAGTGCATTTATGCATATTCCCTAAAGTTTATTTAATTGCTAATTATTGTTAATCTTATTTTTTATACATATCTGTACTTCACTTTTATAAATGTCACATTGTACATATTTGATTTTTAAATGCTTTTTATTATTACGAAATTATGTTCACAATACATCTTATATCTATTTTAATAGCTACTGATCTACTGATCATTTTCTATTTTACAATTTTAATTTAATTTGGTTAGTAATCACAGTATTATATTATTCTAATGTTAATCTAAAGCATAATAGGAAAAAGAGCTCAAAAACCTATTTACAATCCTTATAAATGTTCATAATACATCTAATACATAATATTAATTAAAGACTATCTAAAGTCGATGACCTAGAGTAGATTGTGTTTAGGTAATCTGTGTTTATACCTGAAGGGTATAGACATTTTGTTGTAATCACCGAGACTCTTCACAAGTGTGTTAGTATGGTTATTAGTGATTCTTTCATAGAATCTACTGGTTAGTTTGTTAGTAATGTCTGTAACAAACGGAATATTATATATAGCATGCAGTTTTTTCAGGTTAGTATATATGGGTGTATTATAAATTATTTTAAGGGATTTATTTTGTATTACTTGGAGCTTGGAAAGGTTAGTATTCGAGGCGTTATTCCATACAGGTGAAGCATAGGTTAATAATGGTAATATGAGCGCGCGATATAATTTTATTTTATTTAGCGTTGATAAAGAACTATGACGATTAAATATTGGATATATTGAGGATATACCCCGCATTGCCTTGCATTTCGCTGCCTCAATGTTAGGTGCCCATCTCATTCTTTTATCAAACGTTACTCCTAAATATTTTATTACTGACTGCCATTTCAGACTTTCTCCAGAGGGGATTTTCAGATCTAAACTTGGCTTATGTTTTCTAACACTAAAGAATATGGCGTCTGTTTTGGTTTGATTCATTTGAATTTTCCACTTAGTGAAGTGTTCAGTCATTGTTTTAATTGCAAATTCAAGATTTTTAAGAATAGTGTCTGGTCTTTTGCTACTTGTGAAGCAAGCTGTATCATCTGCATATAGGGCTATGTGACAGTTTTTTGGAATAGGTATGTCATTTATATATATGGAGAACAAGAGTGGGCCAAGCAAGCTCCCCTGCGGAACGCCAGCTGCGATTATTTTTGGAGACGATAATTCATTATTTACGCTAACCACTAGCTTTCTACGAGTTAAGTACGATTTGATGATGAGAATTAGGTAGTTTGGTATTTTGTTAATAAGGAGCTTATGAATGAGTCCATCGTGCCAAACCGTGTCGAAGGCCTTTTCTATGTCGAGACATACCATTCCGGTACTTCTCTTCATATTAAAGTTCTTCGTCACGTGTCTTGTTAGTTGTTGGGTCGTGGAATGTCCAGTGCGAAATCCAAATTGTTCATTTATTAATTTCTTATTTACGACTTTAAGTAAACGTGTGTAGATTATTTTTTCCAGAATTTTTGAAAGCGTGCAAAGTAAGCTAATGGGTCGATAATTGGCCGGGTTTTTTGAGCTTTTATCGGGCTTAAGTATGGGAATTACGTTGGCTGTTTTCCAGTATTCTGGGAAATACCCGGTGAGTAAACATGCGTTGAATATTTTAGATAGTGAGACTAAAGCTTTAAATGGAAGTTGTTTGATTGTGATGTTATCTATTGAATCTCGCCCAGGTGCCTTTTTATTTTTTAAATTACGTATTATATTTTGGATTTCACACGGATGCACCAATTTTATATTTTTAGTACTGTTAGTGGGAGTTTTTGTGATGATTTTAATGGACCGGTTGACTTTATTATGCGTTGGTATGTGATTGTAATGTTGTGTGAGTGTGTGATGTTTTTGGAAGGATTTTGATAATAGTTCTGCTTTGTCGCAATCACGCGTCACTGAGATTCCTGCATCATCTAATGGAGGATTCGAGTTTTTTGTCCTGCGAATCGCTTTAGCTAATTTCCATAGAGAGCCATCAACTGAGCTCAATTTTTCTAATTTTTTAGACCAAGCTTCATTTTTGATTTCTTTGATTCTAATTTTAATTTGATATGTGAGCTTATTAATTAATGTTTTCAATGCTGGATTTTTTGATGTTTGCCAAATTTTACGGAGTTTATTTTTACTTTTAATTAGATTTGCGACAAAGTCAGTTATCTCTAATTTGTGTTCAATGTATTGTGTCTTAGGTATGTGAAGGTGTTTGGATCGAGTTATTGATTCCGTTAGGTGTATTATGGAGCTGTCGATTTCGGTTTTGTTTGTGAGTGTGGTAGAAGTTAGAATGGTTTGGTCATTTATGTACGACTTGAACTCTCGCCAGTTAGCTCTCCCGTAATCCCAACTATGCTTGATGATTTCCTCGGGTTTCCCGTCGATTGAGAAGATTATCGGGAGATGATCAGACGACAGGGTTTGAAGGGCATTTGGTGTCGATATTTTTGGGCAGTTCTTGACGAGGACAAGATCTAGTGTGGATGGTTGTGAGTTATTTGTGGGATAGTGTGTGTATGTATCCGGATGAAGTAAGATTGTATCTGTTAGTTGAATGTATTTAAAAAGAGTTGTGCCTTGTTGGTCAGTGTTTACGCAACTCCATAACGGATGTTTGGCATTAAAGTCACCAGCTACCACTACCGAACTACCAATGTTAAATATTTTGTTAAGATCGGATGCCAATAATCGTTTTTGGGGAGGATTGTAAGCGGATGCTACTATGTGACGGGTGTTGTTAATTGTTAGTTCGATGGCGGTTAGTTCTAAATTTTTTAGTGGCGGGGTTATTACGCGACAATGTTTAATTGACGATTTTATAAAAATGGCAACTCCCCCTCCATGCTGTTCTCGGTCTTCGCGATAGCAGTTAAAGTTAGGTAGGTTAATACGGATATGAGGTTTTAAGAAGGTCTCGGAGATTAAAACTATGTCAACACAGTACTCACCGATCGCCGACTCTAGTTCGTCAATCTTATTCTTAAGTCCACGAGCATTCCACGCTAGAATGTTCAGGCGCCTCCCGTTAATCAAAGACATCGAGATATTCGACAAGCATGAGTGCCAGCTCTAGTTTGTCGGTGAAACCGCTGGCCTTGGCACGAATCTCCTGGAGGATCTTCAACATCTTCGTCATAGACGCCATGGAAGTTAGGTCTGTTGTTGGTTGAATGTTGGGATTGGTTGGTTGGTGGGGTTTTTTAGGGATATTTGGGATATTTGGTGAAGGAGTTTTAATGGTCGGTAGCTTTGGGAAGTTATGATCGTTAACGACCGGGATATGTTGTGGCTGCGCCACTGGGAGTTTCCAAGGGTTGGCTTTGACAATTGATGCTCGATTCTTCCTCGATTCCAGCATTTTCAGATAGCTCTGTCTTTTTGGACAGTCTTTGAAGTTAGCGGGGTGAGATCCTGAACAGCCTGAGCAGACAGCAGGGGTAACTATTCCTTGATTGCATTGTGCGGTGAGGTGAGTGCCGGCACATTTGACGCACTTGGCCTGCCGATTGCAGTTTTTCGCAGCGTGTCCATATTCTTGGCATCTGAAACATTGAGTAATATTTTGTGATTTACTAGTATATTTAACGACACTGACCTTTGTGTAACAGATGTACCGGATTTCTTTAATCTTCTTTGCCGATACCGATGGCTCGAAGAACACCAAGTATAGCTCGGTGGCGTTGCTCCTAGGCTCCTTCGTCTTCATCTGTATGACTTTGGTTACAGGGAATCCCTGTCTGATGATGTCATCTTTAATATCAGCTTCCGGCAATTTCGGCAAGCCACGTACGACACTTTTTATTTCCTTTTCCTCCTTCCTGGAAAAGGTATGGAATTGTCGGTCTGGTGTCAATCCATCCCGAAGTTTTTTAAAGTCTTCAAGACTTTTACATTGTATCTTGACATTATTTTGACCAATGTAAGTCATTGTGAAGTCTTTTATAAACTTCTTGATCGACTTGATCATGCTGCCGTGAGTGCCAGTAGCTGTCATGATGATGGGCGGGATTCTTCCACCGCTTCTGGGGACATCGGAAACTTCCAAGAGCCCTTCAAATTTGTTTTTCTCCTGAATTTTAAATTCAGGAGCAACATCTTTCACGTTCTTTGCCGTATGTTTTGGAAACTGCCACTCGGTCTCCATCTGAGCGGTCTGAGAGCAGCCTGGTTGAGGAGCTTCGGTTGTAGTTATCAGTGTCTTCTTAATTCGCTTTTTCAGGTTGGATCCTCGCATGGTGCCAACATGTGTTCGTTTGGTGTTCGTTTTGTGTGGGGTGTTTGTGGTGTATGTTAAAAGGTGTGGGTTTTTTGACGGTATGGCGTATCGCTGTATTATGAGCGCTCGCACAGAGAGTACGTCTTCGGCACGTCCGTTCTCACGGAGCGTCGAGAGACGAGTGATGACATTGTACATATGTCTATCGGGCTGTGGTCTGTTTTTAAATTAAAATTTTTTTTTTTAGCCTTATTGCAGTTTAAACATTTCACTATCACACTGTTGCATTATTTGCTTATGTGTTCCTCTGATCTACATTTAAAACAAATTTTATTATTTTTACATATGTACATCTGCTTTGTGGTTGTACCCGTAGCATTTGTAACATCTAAAAATGTTCAAATCTTCACTTACTTTACACCCATCCCAATTAATATTATTTTTTTTCCATTTCCATAAACTTTTTGAAGTTATCCCCATCCACCTCCATAATCGCATTATATTTTTCAATTTTACTTTTACATATTTTTTTAACCTCAAAATTTAAATATTTTAAAATATATATTTAAAGATTTGTATATATAAAGAAATGTATATTTAAAGATTTTGTAAGGGTCCCATTTTTACTTTTAATTGGAGTTCTATTTAAAACGTTTCGTTATTTATAGGAGTCCATAATATTTTTCAACACTGTTCTTTTAGAATTGGTATGGTTTTACAAGATTGTTTTTAACTTTTACGGACTGTTGAATCAATTTGTATTATATAATGCATGCATGATCAAGTATTCTTTCGAGTGTATGATTGATGTGTACGGCAATTGCAATTTTAGTCCACCAATTTTAACTCTATATCATATATGTGTGCATTTGATTGTTTAATATTCATATATGTATGTATGTACATATTTACAATGATTGATATTTACTGTTTGCACCGAGCAAGTTATGAAAATGGCCGAGGAAAGGGTTAACTCGCGTATCGCGGCGCACTCCAATTATTCATAATGTTAAATTGTTTGTCGACAAGAACTTTCGACTCGGCCTGTGTACATTAATTAGACGATCTCGGTTCCTCAAAGCGAAAACACGTTTTCATACAAATGCGTTATAATCGACTACACGAACAAGGCCTCATAGGCCATTAGTTATTCCATCAAGAGCGTTTAACGATTGAATATTTCAAAAACTGCTTATTTCCTTAAACGGAACACGACATTCGAAAAAAGTACCCGGCGCAGCCCGACGTTTATTCGTTTCGAATGTTCTGTCCGATAAAACCCGAATTAAAATACTAATTAGCGTTTGAATATGAAATTTACATTTTGAGTATTAAATTTTATGTTCATTGTTTTTGAAATAAAATTAAAAATCGGTCGTTTTAATACGGAGACGAAAAAAGGAAATCGCCATAGCCGATTTTTTCACACGGGCATGTTTACACGAGCGTTCGACGAAAAAGGAAATTTAACCACTTGACCTTTCACAACGACACGTTCCATACATTTAATATATTGTCTATTTATCTAGAACTCATATAATTCCATATAAGTCGTCGTTAATGTGGTTACACGATTTTTCTGTCCATTTCGGGTTCGAAAGCTAATGACCCTTATTTATTTATCAAATCAAAATTATTCTTCTGGCACGTAAGCGAGCGCGGCTCCGAATAACGAGCGAATCGTACATAATGTGATGTTTCGTCATCGATATATTTAATCTGGTGATTTTTTATTATTATTCAGTATGAAATTAAATCATGTCGCGATCGTAACCACTAATTTTCGAATATACGGTCGACTTAACGACTACAGAACATCAAAAGATGCCACTGAATTGCTTTTCGGTGGCTATAATTCCGATGTCAAGTACATGCCATTATTGCGTTTTTTAATATTTTTGAATTTCGATGACACGTTAAGTACTGCTTTATGAGTCTACATTAATCTCTCGCGTGTGGTTTAGTCCTCTCGTCTATTTTCATTTGGTAGGAAAAATTCTTACGATTTTTCTTCGATCGTGTTGTGTTATTTAGTCGTTTTTATTATTTGAATGTTTTAAACGGACGTCCTAGAGCGTCTTGCCAGACAATTCCACGTGTATAGTGATGCGGTGTGAAAATGTATATCGTTGATGACAGATCGAAATTGGTGAAAATCGCTTTTAAATTTGTCTACGTCGAATAAATTAGTGAGTCAAAATTTAACTGCGTTAAAATTAGCTTTTTTTATTTATTGTAGTTTTATTTATCAAACTTTTATCAATTAATTACTATAAATGACACTTTTTGTATCACTAATAGTTATCATGTATAATAATTCAGATTTTTTTTGTATTCTTCGATCTAAGTTTTGGTAGTATTAAATTTAAAACTGTAGGTACAAATAAATAAACAAGTAAACAAATATTTATTTTCATATATTGATTTACTACAATTAATCCATAGACATTACATATATAGCTAAGCATATTCATATGTATGTATATAATACATTAAAAACACACTAAATGATAAAAATAAAAATAACATATTCACAAGAGCCGATATATTTGAAAGTAGCATACGTCCACTTTTTTTAATTTCGAGAAATATTTTGCAAAGCATGAAAAAATATTTAAAAATACTGGTGGCCTGTAATATATTTATTCTGCTTTTTCGCGATTCTGGACATATGGAATTAAAAGAAGTGATAACAATTTGTGTTTAAGTCAGAGAGATATAGTGTTTTTGGAACTGAAAATTGGACTTTCAGTTTTGTTTCGAATGTTTCTATGTATGTACATTGATGGGTAATATGAAATATATTACAATCTAGAAATATATTCGTAAATATATATGAAAGAATTTTGCATAAAACAGTCGTAGCCAAAATTGTCTCAAAATTCTATTAATAATAAAAGTTTTATGTCATTAAGTTTAGTGAATCTAAAATAATTCATAATTTACTTTTTAAGTACATTTTTATACTCATGTAAAGGTATTTGACAGAGGTTATGATATTGAAATAAGAATGATTATATGTATACATATGTACATACATAAATGGACATAAATATGTTACTTTAATTCCATTAATCCAATAATATGATACGAAAAAATCTATGAAGGAATCAAATTAAATTAGTTGACCAAATTCAGATATACATACATAGTTATGCTGAAAGATGCTGAATAGCTGGATTAATATTTACATATATACACAGTTACCTTCAATTATATAAAAACTTAAATTTTGATTTAAGATTTAAACGAAACGATTTTAACGAAATAAATTTACCATCATTATTTTCAAAATGTTTCCACAAATTAAACGTAAATTTATTACGGGGTTATAAATTTCCCACTTTCCTAAATATTTATACAAACGTTTTAATTATTTTTTGCCCGTTTGTTTTATTGTAACTATATCAAATAAATCTCGTTCAAATTATGAGCGTCGCTCGAATTCTCTCCACAACAACGGCGAATTTTAAAATACGTGGGAATTATGTTTCCCACTCGTTGTGGAAGTGCGATTTTCATTTCTGTACACAAATTCAGTGACCACCACATTCTAGAAGATGGCGTTGGCGGTCTAAAAATACAATCGACCACAGCAAGTGTTGTTTGCACGTAGGCAGAGCTTGTTATGACATCTCTATATGTGTATGTAAGATGGAGAGACCCTGACAAGGTTGGGAAACTCTGACCGTAGTAGCCCCAGGAAGGGTCACGGTGTATCAAATCGAATGAAATTTTCGGTCAAAGTAAATAAAATCTTCCACGAATGTATTTGTATATTAGCATTTATATCGTAATAAGCGTTGTACGGTAGAGATGAGAGTGATGAGGCAATTGTTATTTTTACCGTTTGTTTGCGTGTGTCATGATAAAGTTTGAGATTTCAATGAGACCAAATACGGATAGATCTTCAATGTCATTTATGGTTATTGCTTACTTTATGCCACAAATTTGCATAGAACACACGATATCGTCACATTTGTCAGCATTAACGTGTTATTTACAGGCTTACGCATTGAAAATATTCACACACACACACACACACACACACACGTCGAGTATACAATCTATTATCATTCGAGACGCAGGCTCATTATGCAGTTTCGCGTAATAAAAAATAGACAATGTTATAGTTGGCGATTGTCAAATAAATTCGACGTTAAGAGTTGATCGAAAAATTTATGTGGAAATTACGACTGAAAACACGCACTTCTCGTGTTTGCAAGCTGCCGGTTTGGGTTGATTTGAATTGAGATATTTTAACGGTTTGAGTTTTAAATGATGGTTTGATGTTTTGAGTTGTTGCGGACGTGTGATCGATTGTGAATATTGCGAATTTAGTTGATTTTACGAAACGCCAAAAGTCGTAAGTCGGCGAATCTGTCCGTCGACGCGTGTTACGAAATCGCCACGGAAATACACACGTGAATGATGTTGTTGTTGCCCAATCGTGTCACAGACAGCATCTCCCGGTCGGATAATTTACCAAATTCCTCAAAATTCAACGGGAATATTGTGTGTTTATTTTTTATTATTTATTTTGTGTGATATTTCGGCGCCTCTGTGTGTTCGTTTTTGTTCGGCGGCTAACGAACGACACGGTCGCCTAATGCTTGCATTTATTATAATCTGACCAGAGTGTTCACATTATAAATAACATTGTCAACAATGTACGGAGTTTTATTATTTTTTCTATTGAGAAAAATGCAAAGATTCAGTTTGAAAAATGTCCACCTGTAAATATTCGTGCCAATCGTCCGATGTTTTTCGTTGGAATATTTTACGATTTTTAATGCAAGTCGTTCGAGAAACGATCCACTAATTGCATTATTAAATGATATTTAAACATCGCCCAAATTGACCTCAACAATGAACGTTCGTGTGTATATATTGATATTTATGTATTTTAAATTCTCAAGTGTACGGTTGTTAGCGGGAAGCCAATGTTATTTATTATAATTCCCTCAATAAAAGAAAGATGTAATTCGAGACGGTTGAAAAAAGTTTAACCCTTTCGTAGGCGTGACTTTGAAAACGTGATCACTATACAAGCTCGCTAGTGATATTTATAATCACAGCGAAAATAGTCCCGGTATTCATTTCAGATAAATAAATTAATTCATTAATTTAGTTAAATTAGAAATTGGTGAACAGACACAAACACAGTTAATTAGTTCCTTCACTCAAGCCTCAAAATCTTTGCCAATTGTAATTGCAAAATATGACAAAAAGAAAAAAAAATCTCTGTCAATTGATTATATTATTCATTTCTTAATTGAAATACTTACTATTTTAACCAAAATCTGTGTCAATTTTTTACAATCTTTTTATTGGCTTCAATCTGTTAGTTTATTGACATTCCTGGCCGTCAAAAAATTGTGATCAGATTTCGAAACAATTCCACTCTTCTGGTCGTTTTGATATCTTACCGACATATGGTGGGTTAGCTAACATTTAAGTAAGCTAATGTCTCCGAAATGAATCTACAGGAGCTTAATCATTAAATGGCTCATTAAAAATTCATCGGAATCATGTGTCAGATCGGAGCGATGACAGCTAGCTATCCATTCGTGCCTTTCTAACACCCTTTGGTTCAACTCATTTAAACCTTGGCAAAGCTACTTTTTTCACTCTCATTTTAAATATGCTATTAGCTATCAATAGGGCTAAAAAAGTTTATATTACAATTGTATTTGAATTTTAATAAAGTGCGATTTGGGTCTAACTGGGATTTCATTCCCTTAAAAATATATGATGTACTTACATATGTACACATAATAGAATTCGGTCAGGGCCGACGAGAGTGGGTGGGGGGGGGGGATCGGGGTAAAGTTCCAGGGGTCGGACTAGTCGAAGGGCCCCGAGTCGCGACTTCCGGCTGACGAATGTTGATATTTTATATTATTCTACATAAAAATACATACATTTATTTAATGCTAAATATTTACTGATTTTCGATCCGCGCATTCTTTGTTTGCAATTGAAATCGTGCCTGTTATAGAATACTTTCTTATTCAATTAATTTTAAAACATAACAACCAACATATGAGCCGTTATATTTGAAAGTGGCGGTAGTCCAATTTTCGGTTCCAAAAACACTATTTCTGTTTGACTTAATTCACAAATTGCTGTCACTTATTTTAATTCGATTTGTCCCGAATTTCGGGAAAGCAGTATAAACGTATTACATGTCACCAGTATTTTTAAACATTTATAAGTGTAATTAAACGCAAAACACTATATTGTTTTGCATGTTTTGCGAAATATTTCTCGAAATGAAGAAAGTGGACTTATGCCACTTTCAATTATAACGGCTCATATACATACATAGGTATTTTTGTAATAGTTCTGATATATTTCTCAAATATTTAAAATATGTCTGTAAGGTCTATTTTTTTTAGTTTGTCATAGGACCCGGAATTATTTTTTCCCAGGGCCCGGGATTTCTCTCGGTGGCCCTGGATAGATATGATAGATGGTACTAAATACAAAGTTCGTTGGAGTTTGAACGTTTTTTTGCTCAAAATAGTGATCAATTATACATATGTCTTGATACAATATAAGAAACTGTACATGATACAAATTTGGTCGTGCAGAAAGTAAAAAAATCCAGTGTACTGCAACTTTCTGTCTACTAGTCTATTCTGTTGGTTACATATAGTATGTATGTATTTATGTACGAGCTTAATTAGTGTAGGGGAAGGAAGGGGCGCTTTGGGGCTAATTTAATTACAAAAATATTATGGATAATTTTGGTATTGGGTTGTTAAAGGATACCGAGTTAAAAAAAAGTTTTTGTTCTTTTGCGGGCGAATCTTCGTAATTCGAATTCCACTGGTTGTTTTCAGTGTTCAACTGTTCGATTCGACAATAGACAGGTCGCTGGAGGGTTTAACTTTTAACTTGTTCGTGAAGCAAATAGTCCGGATCCATTTTTAGTGGCATCATTTGAACCCTCACTGCGGGGCGGCCGCACGGGTTAAACGCTCGTGATTACTTCTTCGACCGACCGCAAAGGGTCACGACCAGGAAAACTCAACCGAAACTACGAATGAAAAAAAATGGCTTTAATTTCATTTAATTTTTTTTATGCCCGTCTTTGTTCTTTCAACACGTTCGGCTCTCACAATAGACTGTTCGAGGTGCACAGCATTTACATTTTTAGTATTAAAAACGGATATAATATACGGCCATTTCGTACTGACGCCACTCAACCGCAAGCCGAAAAGGTCACAGGGGTCGCTCTCTTCTAATTAGTTTTGACTTCAATACAAATTTTAAATGCATACATAATGTATTGTGTGTGTGTGTGTGTGTGTATTACAAATTTGTTTCATTTCCTGTGAGAGAATCGTCGAAGAGTTCGTTGTCGATTATGACAAATAGTGTTTTTGAATTTATACCGTCGTAAAAATTAATAAACGTTCATTCGTTTGATCTTGTTCGATTCGAATGGTTTTAAGAAACATTTTTATATTTCATCGCCGACTGTGTTAGGCATTTCGGGAATGTTCTAACCGCAATTTAATCGTCGGTAAACAAATGTTTTCGGATTAATTTTATGCGTTTTTTTTATTAATCGCATATATTCTACAACAATGTGTCGTAATAAAATTGAACGAAGCTCGGGGAAATTAATTCGCCGCGATGTTAAAACGTTTTATGTGGAAATTATTGTCTTTGTGGGTGGCTTTTAAAAACTTACCCCTTATTTTTTTGTTCATTTTTTTTTGGTAATTAAAAGCACCGATTGGTTGTATGTTTTCGTATTCAAGCACAATGAGATAAATTCTATAAATAGTAGTTACATATTTGTATTAATGTTGAGTGAAATAATATTTGTAAAAAAGTCAAATTCAATTACATATGTATATATTTAAAATTTTATATCAATTCAGGAATTGTTTTTGTTCATAAATAAAGTGAAATAATAAAAATTATACAAAAGATCAGGAACAATGTGCCGTTTTTTCTCATTACTAAATTTACTGAGTTTGCTTTATTATATTCCGCTAAAGATTCGCGATGCTGCGGATGTCGGAAAATTTCTATTGAGGGCACTGTAAAAAACTGCAGTTTTATTAAATAACAATAGGTTGAATCTGTGTTATCTCAAATGCAAAAGCTACGTCTCAAGATAATGAAAAAGATTATGTATGTGATCCTTTTTCCCTTAACTGTTCTAAAATGTATGAAATATTACATTCAATTTCAGATATTTCAGCAATATAGAGACAAATAGTTCTATAACATACATAACCAGTTAGCGAACAAAAATAAGAACACAAAAGAAATGTATACCATAAGCTGGGCAATTTTCGATGTACATCGGTGCTCGAAATGGATCTAAGACTCTCTCGTTCAAAATCCAAAATTTCCGCACCCTTTTGTAACTTGAATTTTAAAAAAATAGAATTTTAATAATTATTGCCGAAAATAATATGCCAATTTTGCAATATTGAATCACAATTATACGACTTTTGAAGATACTCTTCTTTGAACAGTGGCCCATTGAACTCATATTCTACACCAGGCTTTCTCAAACTTCCGAATTTTTTTTTGTCTGTGGCGCATGCTTTTTTTTAATTGAAAATTTTGAATGAGAATAATATTTTATTTCTTATTTACTAATCTTAAAATATATTTACTAATATTTTAGATATGATACGAAGTTCAAGTCATCTATCACTTCCCAATTAAGTTGAGATTGAGCCCTCCCTTATTTATATTATATGTGTAATATCTTATTTTTGCTTAAGAAATACTTACTATATTCCCGGCTCTGATATGTATATATGTATTATGTACATAAAATATTACTAAAAAAAAATTAAAAGCACATTTTGAAAATTATTGAGCGCTCCCATTCGTGAAAATTTCCATTTCAAGCCCTGATGTAAATAAGTACATATGTACGTTTCTGTGTGGTTTTAATATCACCAGGCTTATATGTAGAATAGGTAATTTCATCTCGTCAACTACTTACCCTCAGCATCTATCTTCCTGTATATTTTTGCGCTTCCAAAATCTTTATAAGTTATCATTAGTTTTGTTGAAAATATTCACGACCAAGATAATCAGAAAAATATTCAATATACCTTGTAAAAATGGAACATCTGCTGACTTGAAATCCTCAAAAATTATGGCTTCAATCAATCGAAATTCTTCTTTGGGCTCAAATTCAACTGGAAATGGTAAAAGTTTTTTCAAGATCGCAAGTTTGTCTCAGCGCAGAAGGGTTTCTGATTTTTTGCTTTTATACAAGATTGCTAATGGTATCCTTGACACATCTGTTTTGAACGAAATTAATTTTAACGTTAATGCCCGATTCACCAGATGTAAAAATCATTTTTATTCACTAATTTTTCATAACAACATTTATTTTAATAGTGCAATCGCGCGTATGTACCGTCGTTACGATGGTTTAGATGATTATCCCGACCTTTTTGCTGACTCTTTCAGTATTTTTAGGGCTATGGTGAAGAAGCTAATCTGTGGTTGATTTGCTTCTTCACCTTCATTGTCATTCATTGTTTTTTTTTTTAATTTTGATATATTTTTGTAATTTTTCTTTTATGTTTTCTTATATTGCCATGTGGTGCTCACTATACATGGAATATTATATTTTTATTTTTTTGTCTCATTATAATGCTTTCTTTTTTATATTTTATTCTGTAGGTGTGCCAATTTAAATAAATAAATAAAAAAACGTATCAGACGATTTCCTAGAATCGCCACCGCTTTTTGCATTCGCTCTACTTATGTGCATCAAAGGTCCGAGATTTATTCGACGGCATTTAAATACGCCGTTCAATTTCCATCATGCGAATCCCTCGTGGCGAAATCGTTCACATCCAATTAAACACCGGCCGATCGCATCGTCCCATTGCGAAACTGGTCGCGGCCCGATGACACTTGAGTGCAACACCGAAGAGTGCATTATTGCACCGGTTTGTGATTCGAGACAAGCCTCACTAGACGATCGGCCCGCGGCGAAACTTCGCAAAGCCGCATTTTTACAGATTTTAACCCATTCGATTATTATTGTTCCCCATTAGACGGAATCTTGTGCAAATGAGACAGTTGCATTTTGTGATCTCGCTTAATTTACCGCAATTTACTGGCTTTAGTTGCGGTCGCTGACGAGCGCGAGCTTAATTGCCGGCTGTCCGTTAGTGAGAACGATTCATTAAACTGTCAAAACTTTACCGAAACCGATGTATTACTTATTGTAAGCTTGCGAGCATAATATTTACATCGTGTAACTAACTGGCTGTTTGCTCTGCTGTCTGTGGAAACAGACAGCGATCGGAAAAGTTTCTATGTTTGGAACTTACATATGTACATATGTAGGATTTCTAAAAATCGATTGATGTTTGCATTCATTTTAAGTATCCGATTTTATTTCATTTCCGTGTTGTTCTTTTGAAGACGGAAAAAATCGTAGCTTTTTGTCTGGTATCAAAAATATTGATATCATTCTGTTGGACTATGTACTCTTTAGTTAATTTATTTATTCATATACATATGTATATATATATATATGCCAGGAAAGCCCCACATGTAAGCCCCAATGAATTTTCCTGGCCAATTACAAACAATTATACAGTATCATAAAGACGGAGTGGGTAGCATTTTATAATGTCAGCAAATTCAAGATGCTTACAAACTCGAATATGTGAAAGATAAATGATATATCTTTTATGTACATTATATATACAATAATAGACACCATCTCAGCCAAGTTATTCAATGCGGTATTTGAGGGAATTTCAGGGACTTCGAATGGGATCTAGCAGGAGTAAAAAAATCAACGGTCTCTTCTTGAGTCATCTTCGTTTCGAAGAAGGCATAGTTTTAATAGCTCGCCATGGCAAATGGCAATGCTTAGCCATGGCTAATGGCAATGGGCGGGCCACGTGGCTAGAAGAATGGATGAAAGGTGGACAAAAGAAGTGCTTGAATGGTACCCGAGAGAATGCAAAAGGGTAAAAGGAAGACCATGGGAATAAGGGTGGACGAAATTAGGAAAATGTGCAGGGTGAGATGAATGAGAGTTGCGCAAAACAGAGACGAGTGGAAGCGTATTGAAGAGGCCTTCATCCAGCAGCGGATGTCGATGGCATAAAATAAATGTATATACATACATATAGTATATACATATATTCTATTAATTTATTTATTTTTGTAAAAACCCAAACGTTTTCATATATTTATTTATCCGTTATATATTAATAGTCAAACTGAATAATTCTGCTGCTTCATTTAAATCAACCAGGAAGGTCAACTGTCTCGACATTACATGGCCAGGTGCCTAGTCTATCAAATATTCCATCAAACGGCAGTCTGTAGCCCTTCTTGCAAAAATTTTTAAATCACTTATTTTTAATATGATACAATAAACTTATTTGAAAATGAAAATCTTCAGTTTAATTTTTTTATGAAAAAACAAATGTAAATGTTTAATCGTTTTTCCTAGTGAATTTTCGCCACAATTTTCGGAGACAAATTTGACCACATCATAATTGTGTACATGTGTCCGATTTTTTTTTATCAAAAATTAAAGCACATTAATTACAATTTAAATTTATCCGAATATTGTAAAATTTAGCACGAATAACGATCGACCAAAACTTCGATCCCAACCCAATTACCCAACCCAATTACCCAACCCAATTATCAACCCAATTACCCAGCAATACGAACCGCGTGCCACATTTTAGGTACCCCTGCTGTATGAAATGATGTATGAATCTGAGCGTTGAACTGGTGCGTGCACACTTCGCATACATCATTCACAAACAAATAATATTCGCACTAATTAAATTGAAGTCGGCAATTAGTCGCAACGTCTGCTACGAGGTGTATTGGCATCGGTTCAGATGTATTACATACATACATATATATTCGCGCACGTCTTTCGTTATGATTTTTCTCAAATAAAAAAAAAATTGTTAAGCCGATCGCTAATCGAACGTTGGCGTTTTTAAATCAATCAAATCGAACGGCGATATCTCGAACTAGTTTACTGTGGCCGGAACGTTTGCCATCGATCAATCAACATCAATAAGACCGACTCTGATACGCGGTTAAAATCAACAGTAATCTAGATTATTGATTAAAGATGCCCATCAATAGTTTTTTTTTAAATCAACAGTAGCGAAGTTATTCGTTGTAAACGCATGTACTGCCGACACAGAGGTATAATTAGCGCAATGTTCTTACATATGTGTCGATTTTTTTCAATATTTATATTATAAGAGCTCGATACCAGTCTATCAATCAATCTAAAGGGTATTGTGTATTGTTGGGCAATATTTATCATTTAATTTTTTAATTGTATGAATGACTTTTCGAAGGCGTGTTTCTCATATTGCTCTCTTTCTGATACGATCTGACCGATTCTAGGGGCGAGTTGTTGTACTTTTGTGCTTTTTCTGCGTGTCTGTCTGTCTGTCGACGGATGGCTATCTGTTGAGCTAGAAAGACGTATATTATTAAATTAAATTGCCACTCTGGCTATCATGTTACGCCATTCGCCATCCGCGGAGAGAAAACCGCAGACGGTAGGACAGCACGCGACCGAGATCGCCTCTGATATGGACCAAAATATACAGTGGCTCACACTTTTAATTGAATAAAAAAAATTGTACTAAATTTGAGCTAAATATATGCATCAAATCGCTTGTTTGAAAGTGGAACGTCGTCAAGGAAAATTTTTTTTAAGTGATCGTAAGCGAAAGCTCGATGAATATAACGTTGACTTTATTTTGATTTAATTTTGATTTAATAAAATATATGAATAACCTTTCATCAATTATACGAGCCATTATATTTGAAAGTGGCAGAAGTCCAATTTTCAGTTCCAAAAACACTATTTCTGTTTTACTTAATTAACAAATTGTAATCAATTTTTTTTTAATTCGATACGTCCGAAATATCGGAAAAAGCAGAATAAATGTATTACAGGTCACTAGTAAATATTGATAAACGCAAAACATAATATATAATGTTTTGCGAAAAGAAGAAAAGTGGACGTATCCCATTTTCAAACATAACGGTTCATATTTATACTAAAAATATCAATTTTTATATGAAATTTACAAGAATAAAATATAAAATCCAATTATATAAACTAAATTATTGATCTTATATAATATTTATGTAGTTGCAATTAACAGATTTCAAATAATTTTAAATTAAATGGTAATTAACTACATACATATTATATGTATGTACATATATGCAAATTTGTTCAGTTTATTTATCAGTTTTATTTGTCAACAATTTTATTGTATTAATCAAAATTTCCAATCTACAAAAATTTGAAAATCATTCACGTTTTTAAATATCATTTCATCATGCACAAAAATAGCACAATAGAATTTCAAATGCCAAAAAAAAACTGACCATTTAATTAAAATATTATTTCATATATTGAAATGGTTGAATATTAGAATTAGTTTAAAAATAGGCATTTTAATATTTGTTTAATAAAATGCTTATTTTTTATTTAAAAGGTTAGATTATAATCTCTTACCTAGTTATTTTAATAATTAAATTACAATAAATAGATTAAATATATTGTGCATATAAAATAATATATACATAATTATAGAAATAAATTAATTATAAGTAAGGTTAAGAAAGTAGGAACTGTGGGAGGTTTTTTCCATAGCGGTGTACAAATTCCCTTCATGAGAATATTAGGGTAGCTAAAACTCTTAGTGCCTTCTTGAATAATGTTAATATGAAGATACCTCTGTAGAAGTTTACTAAATTTTTGTATAAATTATAATTGTTAACTCTGTGATTTTTCGTCTTATTTGTGTACTTATAATTTATAAAAGTAACTGACCATTCATTATAATCAATTCACACAATCAATTGAATACAACGCTATATTTTCTGCTTATATTTATAAAGTATAGTTTGAATTTATAGTGTGATTTAAATTCAAAATTGAATTCCTAAATTAAGTGGATAAGATGCGACGGCACTGGATTCGGTGGCACAAAACAGAAGTGGCCACTTTGCTCAGGTCAACCTTGTAAATGAATGCACGGCGAGGTTATCTCTCATGAGGTTTTCGTTATTTTTTTGGTTTTCTAAGGCAAATTTTATGTAAACTTCGTGAGTCGTAATTACGCCTCGTAAAGGTAATCCTCAAATGCGTCATTTCGTGGGAAAATATACTCTTACAGTATGAAAGAGTTTACGTTGAGCTTCAGTAGTAGCGGTCGAGAGCTGTGACACATGTTAGTCACATGAAATTATATATTAATATATACGCCACGAAAAAAATATATACAGTTTCGAAGTGACGAGTCGTTTAGATTTATTATTATTATTTTTTTTAAATTTTACACGAAAATATTATGGGTTTTTTCGATGTCCAACTCTCGTTCCGTTCTATCGCGGGCTTAGCGCCAAATCATTATTACGGACGCGTCTCACATAAATATTATTCGTCACACCTGTTTACAAACCTATCACACGTACATCTAGATAGGTGTGTTTGCATTAAATATGATAATTTTCGACAATTATCGAGTATTTATTAAAGTAATGAGAGATGCAATCTTAAGCACGCGCCGCCGTATTAATAATAAGCCGATTGAAATTCACACGTTTCGATAAAAGCGGATAGTATGCATATTTAGATAAATACATATATTTTCGGGATTATCGCAAAATTATTTCTATGAAAATTCTTCAGATAGCGTCGCATATTAAATAAACATATGTATATTAAATTCTTATTTAAATTTTTGTTTTTTAATGGGAATTTTCAGCACATCCTTATTGCACGCGAATTTAACGCATACTTTTAAGTTATTTTATTTGTGGTTTTTAATAGTGAAATTTTATAATTTGACTATCTTTGTTCAAGATTTTTGATAGATGTATGTATGTATGTATGTTTAAATCATGGGAAATGAATATTTTTGGAATCAATATTTTACATGAAGAGCTTGTGGAATTTCAAGAATGTAACAAGTATTCTAGATAGAAATTTTATGATATTCTAAAGATAGGCGCCAAGTTCTCGTTTGCTTCTTGCGTCTCGTCTCATATTAATTTCGAATAAAATCTATGTAATTCTGAACGTCGACGGTTTAATTGCGCATTACTCTTACGATAAGCTTTCGAATTACATTTTCGGAAATTTGATTCTAGGAAAGCGGGGGGAAAAATGGTAGAGAGATTGCATCAAATTCCACAACGCAGCTTCGAGCAATGGCCAATTTGTTATTTATCGTTATTTAATCGCGTGGTCACCCCACGTTTTATATCGTATTAAATCGACTTTATGTCTTTAGGACGACGATCAGTTATGCGCCTTTTGGAATTTCTCTAAAAAATTCGAAATTCCACCGAACGAAATGTCGCGCTTCGAAATGCTGTACATACGGGAGAATTCTCCGCATAGTTGCAGGGATCGAATAAAATCAAATAAATCGTTCTAAAAACTGATTTGCATAATGGTATGCTCTTGTGGATTGTCCGTGGCACTTTTGCGCTTTACATTGTTTACAAACAGAATCAGCAAAGCCACACCATAAGCTGGAACAATCTCTTTGTCCATTTTAAGCCACGACTTGTGCACATACGCACAACTCATTGCATTGTGTTGCGTATAAAAGCGCATCTAGGGTAAAGTGTTAAAAAATGCATATATTATACATATATGTATATGTTTCACAGTAATGTTGGTTTAATAGCTATCAATAATTTTTCAAATGATTCGTTCGGGTTTAATTTGATCGTTTTACATGCGGAATTCGTATTAAAGGCTCATTAAAAGCTCGCCGATGCACTCGTGCAGATAGTGCAACGAACGACCATATTGGTTGATAATGTAGCCCTGATTATTTAAATCCATTGAGATCCGTTTGTGTACGGTGCAACATGTTTTATCTAGATCTTAGGCATCGCTTGCACATCTCTTTGCTATTTCCATAAATTTTAATGCTGCCTGTAATTGTTTTTACAGGATGTGTAATACAATGAACGTATCATGTTTGTCTTAAATCTTCATTACTGTTATTTCGTTGGTGAAATAACGAGTTATTTTACATTCATATATTCAATTTAGAAGCTGTGAAGGAGTATTTTAATATCATAGATTAGATGAAAGTCGCGGTGACAATTTTTGTATGAAAAATTTTAAATTTAAACTAATCTATCGTGTTTATGTATATACATATATAATAGATAGAACAGTATTAAACCAGAAAAGTTATATTTTGATATTAAAATGAACATTTTCATAATAACTATTGTATAATTTATTATTATTAAAGTTTACCAATCACCAAAGTAATCAACAAAACCTATCTATTTTAGTACCCAAATTTTTCTTCACATCTATGTAAACCATGATAATTGTCGATATAATTATGTATATATGTATGTATGTACATTTGAAAGTTGTTTTATATAATTTGTGTATGTTTGCATATATAAATTATAACAACAAATCAAAGCTGGATATAAATTATTGTATAATATATTTAATACAACATACAATGTCTTGACAGTTAAGGCTTATAATTGAATTTACCACACCTATTATAACAAACAATGAATTCTCACACTTATATTTCAGTTGCGAAACTGTGACCGTATTATATTATTATTATAAACATATCTAGAGAAATTCCTATGCTCAAATTTGGCTTTTACTTATGAGCAAGTCCGAACATATTTCATAGGTCAAAAGCCACGTACAACGCCCTGCGTCGCGAAATGGCAACATTTCCCATGCGAGGCTGTAGAATCGCCTCGTTTTAACGCGAATAGTAGTAAATATGTAAGTGAAAAATTACAGTGTGTTTATCGTCGTTGGTCAGTATCACACAATGGCGGTACACTTGTGGATAACGTCGAGCTTATTTGCATAAAGTTCTCGGTTGGGACAATGCTCGCTCGAGATGCTTTTATAAGGGAAAACGGTTCAACGACACATTCCATGCGTAAGATAAATACACCGGTACGATACGATAAATCAAAGTTGAATTCGCGAGATTTAGTTCTATGCACGATAGAGGCGTATAGACTGCGGCTCGATGAATTAATTTAGACCCGAAAATGATTTCATCTTCTTTACATAATACTCTTGGGAATCATTGAAGAATATTTGCTGACAATTTGTATAATTATAAAATATACTCGTAGATTGAAAAAATAAAAGTTATAGGCGTTTAAATAATTAAAATCTGACATTGTGAGATGACGGCGAAAAGGGATATAAAGTAAGAAGTGGCTAAAGCGAACAATCTGAACGAACAATAGAACAATAGTCAAGAAGAAATTTGATTTTATATTATTTTCAAATGTGTCTATTACGATTATTTTACTATGCAATAAAAGAAGATCATACGATATGTTCGGAAATATGTATGCAAAATTTGGAGAAAATTCGTTTAGTGGATTCTTCGCTTATATGTATGTAGTACAAAAATCTACAAATATCCGAGTATTTTTCTTTTGTGTTTTTCACCATAAAGTTTCCCAGTGAACGAAGAAATATGACGGAGTATTGTCAAACGTGTCTTACGATTATTTTTCACCATCGTAATGGCGGACGTCATTTCCACTTATATTGATGACCAAACCGAGCAAAATGGCAATGTTTAAAAACGATCGAATATGAACCCAAGCTTCGTCACACGACAAAATCGTTTCCGAACTAAGAAAAGGTTAGTAAAAAATTAAGCTATTGGACTGAGTGAAGATAAATGTCTTAGTTATTTAATATCGACTTTATATTGTAAGATGTGATTTTCATTTTTAAAGGCTTTATAAATTATGTTTACAATACATCTCATGTCTATTCTAGTAGCAATTGATCCAGTGATCATAAAATAAAAATCCAGTGATCATAAAATAAAAGCGAACAATCTGGACGATCAATCTGAACGAACAATAGACGTCAAGAAGAAATTTCATTTTATATTATTTTCAAATGTGTCAATTACGATTATTTTTCACCAGTGATCATAAAATAAAAATTATTTTACAGATTATTTTTATTGTTAGTATTTAAAATTTAATCTTATTTTAATGTAAGTGTAAGGATAGGATAGTGTAAGTAAGATCCTATTCCAATGTCCTATCAGATCCCTCCGTAATTTAACATTATTTCACATTAATCCCTGTTCTATCAACTATTCATGTAATTCCTCTTTATATAGATCATAATTTTTTTAACAATATCCCCCTTCATATTGATTCGTTTATTGCTTTAAACATCTATTGTTTAATCATTTTTCTTAGTAATACATAGTACATTCCATATCCTACCATTATTCAATGCTTTTCTTCTTTGTTTTTTTTTAGAAGCTACATATATAAGTTTGTTTCTGTTTTTTAAAATAAATAGATAATAGGAAAAAAGCTCGAAAACCTATTTACAATTCTGATAAGTGCTCATAATACATTTTATATAAAATAGTAAAATAAATAGAGTTTTGGTAGTTTGTGTTTATACCTGAAGTTAATACCAAGCATCTTAAAATGTAAAAATAAAATTCAAAAACCTCGAATGATTAAATTAAGTGATCAGATAGATGCCTTTAAATTGAAGTTGGATTGGCATTGACTTGACAATGACCTGACGTTGAACTTACGTTGACTTAAGGATAAAATGACCTTGAAATAACGTTGCAATAATAATTGAAGTTAAGTTGACGTTGATTTGATCTTTTGATTGTCTTTTTAAATTGATTGATTTTAATACTGCATTTTTACCATTTATTTGGAAATATGAAAATTCATATATGTACATATGTATATATAGGCTGTAAATCATTTTTAAAATAAAAATATTTTGTTTCCGATAAAATGATACCCGGTACGAAAGGAAAAAGTCCATAATATAAAATAATTATTTTATTAATGATATACATGAAAAACGGCATTTCTTTGAATAATATCACATACCAAATGTAAAAGCGCACTTGAGCTCTAAGTTATACAATAATCATACGTCTCAATTTATCTACAGGTATGTTAAATCGACGCGCATTCCTACGTACAATAATAACACAATAGAATATCATTTCACATTAATAATTACGTACAGGAAAAAATGGCTTTTCGGAGATTCTTTTGTTTGTTACGTACCTAGTCTCAATCGGACAATAACAAATCATTTCTATTAATAACAAAAATGCTCTAAGGATATATGCATGCATTCGTTTGTGGTCCGAGCTGCCTTATTTAGACGCATGAATAATAATGCCTCTCGAAATACAACGACATACTTTTAAATATGCATACATATTTAACGTATTTAATTATGAATAATATCCTGACTCATTTTGACGTAGAACTGCATCTCTTCATAAGGGAAGATCGTATTAACAAAATTATAATACATCCGAGAGAGAGAGAGATCCTAGTTGTGATTTTCATTGTCTTTGGAAGATTAAAAATATTATTAAATTATGGATATGTTTAAACGGAAGTAGTTCTTTTACTCTTGTTTTTATTATTTTATTTTAACAAACACCATACCTTATGATTATTATTTTAATAGGGGAATAGTACTCACTAAGTACACTGAACTTACATAAATTCAGCTACCTTATACTTAAAATTTGATACTATTCATTTGGTTCAACTTAACCTTATTTCCAATGCTTTTAAATTTAAAATATATACGATTCACTTTGTACACCTAGTTTTATTTCGAATAGTTGTAATTTAAAATAAGAAAAACCTTATTTTAATATCACATTAGGGAAAAAAGCAACTATTTGTTGAATAAAAGGTTTTTATAAATTAAATCGATATATTTGTCTCGTGTAAGATATATTGTAGTGTCTTTAGCTACGACAAATATCATTGCTAGAGATCCTATAAGAGATCTGTCGAGAAATCTCACTACAAATGCCCATCTTTAATCACGGAATACAAAAATAATTTGTAGAAATTAGATAATAGATTATTTGTAGAAAATAGATAATAGATAATTTGTAGAAATTAGATAATAGATAATTTGTAGAAATTAGATGATAGATAATTTGTAGAAATCAGAATAAGTTTACCTCGTGACTGCAGCTAATAAAAATTTGAATTCAGTACAATAATTAACGAAACTGTTGTTGATATTTGTTGAAAAAGCATAAGATAAGGGCTAAAGTGATAATATAAATCAATCTTTATAAAGACCAGCTCCGGTACGTTATAATTTCTGAAAGATATTCTTTCGAAAATGTAGGATTTTCTTTGTTTTGTATCTTATTTTCAAAAAATAATCAACCTATGCTTCACCAGTGTGGAATAACGAATACTAACGTTTCCAAGCTCCAAATAATACGAAATAAATCCCTTAAATAATATATAACACACTCATATATACTAACTTGAAAAAACTGCATGCCATAAATAATATTCCGTTAGTTACAGACATTACTAGACATTACATTACATTTTACTTTTTTATTATTATTTTATTTTACCATGTTTTCTGCTTTCTAATTTTTCTGTTTTTTACTTGTATTATCTTTGATAAATGTAGGCCATTGTGGCGCATTAGGTTCTTCCTCTAATGCCACAATGGTCCAAAACTATTAATAAATAATAAATAAATAATAAATTACTAACACACTAACCAGTAGATTCTATGACAGAATCACTAATAACCACACTTGTGAAAAGCCTCGGTGTTTACAACAAAATATCTATACTCTTCAGGTATAAACACTGATTACCTAAACACAATCTGCTATAGATCGTCGACTTTAGAGAGTATTTAATTAATATGATGTATTAGATGTATTATGAGCATTTATAAGAATTGTAAATAAGTTTTTGAGCTCTTCTTCCTATTATGCTGTACATTAACATTCGAATAATATAATACTATGATTACTAACAAAATTGAATTAAAATTGTAAAATAGAAAATGATCAGTAGATCAGTAGCTATTAAAATAGATATAAGATCTATTGTGAACATAATTTTGTAATAATAAGAAGCATTTAAAAATCAAAAAATAATTATGGAGTTATTGGACTTACATACTATGGTTGATATGAATTTTGAGAATTCCTCAAACCTCACTGACTCGAACGGCGAATTCGATGCACTTTATCGATTTTGCCTCGACGGCACGCACCGGTCCGTTTAATTACCCGCAAGGACAAATTGGGCCCGTGCGAGATAAGCAGAAGGTCCCCGAGGGCTCATTAATAAGGGCCCCGCGAGCGAACGTCCCGCAATAAATTCAAATTATCCGATCCGACAACGCTTTTTTCGCGAAGATGCTGCGCGGTCTTCGAGTTAATCTCCGCCATCTACTATTAGGCGGCCTCTAAGCCACCGTGTAATCCCCGGGACCTCGAGATAAGCCGACTACTACAACTGTTCAATTAAACAATTATTTTATACATGGTCACGTTAATTTACGACCGCACTCTCCTCTCGCCATTGGCAAAAGCCCTCCTCTACTTTGATACTGACTATGTATTATATGTACATATACTGGGTTGTGTATTGTGCCCGTCGATTTAGATCGTATAAGCTTTTTATTATTAGCCACTTCTTACTTCACTTCCGATTTTACGAAATAAGGTAATAAGTACCGTATTACGATAGCTCTAAGAATGTGTTCAAAACAAAAATGTGACTTTCCTACTTAATTTACTATAGTCGAGTGACGTTTTCACGAAAACCTTGCCACTTCATCTTTCCTGGTATCAACTTATGTGTAGTTGAACTGTATTTTCAGTTGTAGTATATTTTTATTTTAGAGGAGACTTATATACAGAGAAATGTTATATTAATAGAAACGCCTTTACGAATAAATACATTGTTTCAATATTACGCGGTACGTCTCCATAACTACGCTAAAACGCATGGAATACAATCATCCAATATTCACTACAGAAATTTAAGTTTTATTTTGATATAGATTTATTTACAATTTGAGTATATATGGTGATTTTGGGCGTTGGTGGCCAATCCGTTTCTTTTCTCAGTTGGCGGATTATTTTTATCCACTTTTTTTTATTTGTCTGTCCTTGGGAACTCTTAAATTAACGTGTAATGTATAGTTTCAACAAAAATATGTATAATATAAAATGAACGAGGTTTATATTAATTAAACTTAAATAATTGGTAATAAATATAATAGAGTATTCGGCGCCACCAAGAGAAATGTTTTAACATTTATTTAAAAATATTTTTTACATTTCTCTGGTGCCACCCCTTGAAATGTTATGTAGAATGCAGGCGATCGCCATGACACTTTTAAAAGTTGTCAAACTACGATGTTAATTGAATAATATGTTACTTAAATGATCAATTTATTTATAAACATGTATCCCATGTTGTTTATTGTGTGTTTTTGAAAGCATCGTGCAATTTTTAACGATGCACTTGCCCATCTTGCGAGTGATATAAATTTATTTTTTATCGGACCAAGCGTCAAATACGACTGATGCTAAAATTATTTAGAATTGTCCGTGGACAACCGTCACTTGACAACAATATAACACCTAAAGCCACTTCTATTAATATTACATTTCTCTGCTTATTGTATATGTCTGTATATATGTTTGTTTGTTCGTGACAGTCAATTTAATAAAAAAAAATGGGTATTCAAATTAATTTATATAAAATAAATCCACTAGTATATTAATAAATGCATTTTCCCATTTATGTAACTTGTTACATACATACATACATACATACTGGAGACTTACATATGTATGTAGGTGCTCGAGCTTCGAACATTTGCAACGAAACGCATTGTACCCAATTTTCCAACTAGCGATTTTCGAAAGCCTATTAACTTCTTCAAGAGGTATTTCTTTTTTATTTTTAGATACGGAGAGAGAGAGATTTTCTTGAGATGATTGGCAGGCGATCGTGTTGAGCCCGGGGCCAAATCGACACCTCGGACGTCTCAATCCGCGGACCACCCGTGGTCGTGTCGATCATTCGGTCAATTTGACCAAATTGCCCCGTAAACCGATCGTTTAATTTGAATAATTCGTGAGTTCGTTTCCTGGTCGTCCTCCGCACACGACCCCGGCCATTTCATTCCACGTGCGTGTGTGTGTGTGTTCGGGTGATTTTCGTTTTCGCGCGCAAATGTTATATCATTATGCTAATAGTGTCCGGTTCGAAGATAATGTACTGAATGTAATAATAAATGAGATATTTTTTGTGTCGAATGGTTTTTTTTTTTCGGCGACGGACCGGAATTTCGACCACGTGCCCGATCGGTAATTAATAACTGCTTCGAGACTATTGTGCTCTTGGAAAACATCACGATTTTTCGATCGGCTTAATTGATTGGTTAAATTAATTCATTGTATTCCGACAAAGTGTTTTAATTTATCGAATTGTTTTTTTTTTCGTCAATATTTTTTATATTAAATAGGATGTTACAGAAGTGTGTTTTGAATAGCGTAGAAAGAGGAACAAACATATGGCTTAGAAATGGTACCTAGAGAATATATACATATGTAGGTAGTTAAGCATCTGCAAATATTATTTGAAGATAAATATGTACATACATAGATTAATGGGTAGAAAAATTATGTAAAGTATATCCGAAATCGATTAAGGCAAAATCAATGAACCGATGAATTCTAGAAGGTATTTGCTACTCTGTTAAATTAATACTCTGAAAGATTAATACTCAAATTAATACTCTGAAAATGAGTCCGGATTTCATCTGGTAGTAAATGAATTAAAGTCAAATTTGTTGTTCTAATTAATAGCCAGAAGTTTATAGCTCGGTGGTAAATGCTAATCACCGATAGGTTCACGAGTTCAAGCCCTGGGTTGACCTCGAATGAAAATAATTTATTTGGAAGTATTTTTTGTAGTACTACTTGGTCAGACTTGGATATTTGTGTTTCCAAATCGATCGTTTCCTGTAAGAGTTTGCCAATTTATATGATTTAATTGTTGAAACGGTTACCCATAAAATTGACAAAACCATCCTACCCACTATGTACATACATATATCACACCTATTTGAAGATGATTTTAACATTTATAATATACATATATACCAATTTATGTATTTACAATTTTAATACCGTAGGTATCGCTCAGGGTCAACCCGTAACTGTATCATGAGAAAAATTTATATTTAAAAAAGATGAACAATTCTTCAATATATTTCAATTCTTCTAATAATTCTTCAATATTATTTAGATTTATTTAATTTTTACTAACCTCTTCATAGTTCAGAATCTATATCATAACAATCACTATATTTATTGCTAAAAACGACTAAAGATATGTTTAAATTAAGCTTTTCAAATGAATTAAGTTTTATTTTTGGTTATACATACATTATATAGTTGCATACAGATGTTTGCAATGATTAAATTAAAAATATACAATATCTATAAAATGTTTTAGTTTGTAAAACCATATATGAATCCAGCATAATGTATGTATGTATACGCAATTGAAGTAATGGTTGTTTGAAATTGATGCCATGGTAGTTTTTACTTGTTGTGCATTTGAAATATACTTAATTAGACCTATTTATATTATTATTTTCATGTCTGAATCTTGTAAATTACAAATTGTAACATGATATAAAATTTTATTCAAATAATTAAATTTTGTGAGTCAATTTGAATAATTTCTTAACATTTTCATAGCTTATTTTATTTATGTTTCGTTTATGCGCAATTTTTTCATTTTCTAAACTTAAGATGTATTCAATTAGGATCGTTTAAGAACGAATACATTGGAGATTAATCGCCACTTTTAACGGATCATTCGTGGAATAATCGCCGATAATTTTTCCAAGTCGTCTTTAAATGATATGCGACGGCGCATCGTTAGAGCCAAAGTGATGTGAAATTATGTAAAATATGTGAAATTGTATACGATTAGAGCAAGCTATGTAAAATTGTAACGCGTACTCGATAGATTGTTTAGCATATAATTATATAGTCCAGCATCACACCACGCACCAAAGCCCCGCACGAAATGTGTTAAGAGGCGCTTTTTTTCTATGCACATAATTAAACACACTCACCTCACTTGTGCGGTTGTTCTCTATTCAATTTATAACATTATATTGGACAGAAATTACAGGAAACGACCGGACAAGAACGTTACCCGTACAAACATTAATTCGAATGCTTATTAAGAATATTTTAACACGTTCAACGCAGGCTCTCCAACAGGACAACCGGTTTCCGAGGGGCACGCTCGCCGTCGCTTAAATCGAAGATTAATACGGACGTTATGCGCGATAATTGCCCAATTTGGGCTTATATTGACACATCGAAACATAAATATATACCCTATATATAAATATATTGTATACGTATTATGCGGGCATAAATTTCAATATCTCACCGATCGCATCGTCGGATAAACGACGCGCGGATTAATTTAAATCGTCGGACGTAAAGAAAGCTTAATTGAATTCAACGTATTTACGATATTGTGTGGGGATTAATTTAATTTTTCAGTCGTTAGTCTGTGTTGTGATGGAGCATGCGGTCTACACTGTCGTTGTGGCAATGACTGTATTGCAATACGCAATAGTCTGTGATGTTTTTTTCCAAGTTGCAATGAATTATGATATGTAATGTACTCGTGTGTTTGGTGTTTAATAAATGATAAGTTTAGTTTTTTTAATAAGTGATAAATTTAATGTTTGTTCTGCTATTAAGTAGGGGAAATAACTAGAAAAAGGTACAATAAATCAAATAGATGGATCAAACGTGAATCATTTCATCAAAGTCTAATTCCTACGGGATGTAGCTTTTGATCTGACGATTGATCCCAGTCGAGGCTATTCAATTTCATATATGGATGTGCGATTTTCACTTTTCCCACGGGTACGGTCGATCAAAAGCGGTTTGTGGTGCAAATTTGACCACTCTCGCTTCGCTGTCGATAAATTCAAAATGATTGAAAACGCAAAATCAATACGTCACGGGACGCCTACGTCAATTGTGTGTGTGTGTGTGTCCAGTCTTTGTGCAGTCGATTTGTTATTTATTAAGGCTTAATGGGGCATAATGGGGAGGTAATCAATTGGCGGACGAGCTCTTAGCGTCAGTCATGATGGTGCACGAGCGCATCGCGAGGTGCAGTCAATATCGTCGTATGCAATGTGTCGGAATCGTCTGTGAGGAAAATGTAAGATGAGTGTTGATTTTTCTCGATTTTGGATGGAAATTTTCCGTCACATTTTACGACGCGTTTCGTTATGTTGATTGGATTGAAAAGTATGACGATTTTGCTAAAATGAATTGCCGTTTAAATTTTACATAATAAAAGTTATCGTTTACTTGGAATTTTACAAACGTTATTTAATATTTAATATTTTTGGGGGAGGCGGCAAAGCCGTTACAAACGTATTCCTTTCATAACGTATTTTTTGCTTTGGCGAAAAAAAGTTAAATTAACAGAATTTCGCAGAATTTATTGTTTCATTGTCGACATTCTATAAATGTTCTTTTATGGAAACATATGGAAATAAAAACCGAAATAGATTGTTTACTGAATAAAGTATTTACCCATATTTATATAATTTACTGAAAGACTTACTAAAAAAATGCTTGAAAAGGTTTCGTACCAATTTGACTATAATTTTCTCTGTATTTTTTATATCAAATTTTCCCCTTTTCTCTTAATTTCCACGGTCTTTTTGACTCAATTTATTTTTCTATATCATATGAATATTCCATTCAATATAATAAACTAATTGTATTCTTTAGTGATGTCACGTTATCCATATTATTCCAAACAATTTACTCTCTCTACTTTACATATATCTACATAATCATGGTTTTTGATCATTTTACTTACTTCTATAACACTTTCACATCATTCAAGAACTTATTTAAAGAATTTATAATATTTATTTCATACTACAGAGAGGTTAGAGTTTGAAATAGTCTTCCCAACAATGTATTAAATTCTGAAAATAAGCTGCATATTTAGATGTCTTTCTTAAACTTTTTTTTAAGGATTTTTGTAATTCTTCTTTTCCAATATCTTTTCTATATTTTTGTTTTGATTTACTTATTATGTTACCGTTCCAGATATTTTATCTTTTGGTATTTTATCTTATTTCGTAATTTTTCATATTTCCTTTTTTTCTTTTATTTTATTATTGTTATGAATATTTTTGTTTTTATTATATTATGTATATAAAGTCAAACCCTGTGGATTTATCGGCTTTGCCGCCTTCCACTTGTATTTTTAGATAAATATTTGTATAATTTTTATTAATATAACAATGGCATAATCTTTATTATATGTTAGAATGATTGAAAATAAATCTTAAATTTAAAAAAAAATGGGAAAAATTTGTAATATTAGGTTGAGGTCGGCTGAGAGTAAATGAGAGTGAAAAAAATATCTTTACCACTGGTTAAATGAGTTTTAAAGGGGTGGTAGAAAGCCGCATATGGATAGCTAGATGTCATTGCTTATTTTTATCGCAAATTTTAATGAGTTCGTTAATGAATAATCTCTTCCAGCCTCATATCGGAGACATTAACTTTCTTCAATGTATATCGGTAAAATATCAAAGCGACCTCAGTAGTGTGAGTGGTTAAAAATCACAATTTTTGACGGGCAGGAATGTCACTGAGTGAAGCCAGTAAAAAATTTGTAAAAAAGCAATTATTTTATTAAACATGGAAGAAGAAGGCATCTTCTGAAAATATACATACTGTTGTTTGTGTGAAAAATTAATATCCAAAGTACAAATATGAAATTAGACGAAATCTCATGTAATATTTTATATATTGCAATGAAAAATTGTAACTATGTAGCAATTTGACTGCATCTCGGAATGCGCTCGCCGTTTTGTTGCAGCGCCAGTCGTCGATCATCACGCTCACCATCATTACATATTTGCGGCAAACAAAGCAATAGTACAAATTATCGCTTTATTTACGAGCGACGAAGATGATCGCGAATGGCACACGACATAATTGTCACACGTACCGACGATTTACGACCCGGTAATTGATACCCCATTACAATATGGGAAACCGAGACTTTTAACCGGGGCGTGTGTATGTCAAGGCTAAGCTCTATAACCCTTCGCGATCATAATGTAATATTATTACAGTGATACGTATACCAAAGGCTACATCAGTGCTTGTCGAACTTTGAGGATTGTAGAATATAATATACAGATGAATGCTGATAAATGTTAAAATATACACACTTTCTGGAAAGTGAATAAGCAGTCAAATTTTGGAATGTAATATGTAGAGGTGCTCAGCTGGTTCAGTTTTCTTAGGGGAACAATTTAAACGTCCATTTTATAAAATAAATGTCCATTTAAAAAAAATATGTACATTAAAAAAAGTTTCTGTACATTACAAAGAATTTGTGTGCATTTCTAAATGATGGATTCAGATTGCATTAGAAACTTTGCTTTGATCGTTGAAAAATATATTTGCTATTTAAAAAGCGGATGTTTGCTACTTAAATGTGTATTACAATGACCAAAATACGAACCGACAACGACCAACGCTTCTCTCTACTGGATTCCTTATTTTTTACTCTTCGGCTTGCGACCTTCGACAGTTACGACCATGGCTTCGACTTAACGACCTGACATCATCATTCATATTCATACATAATACGTCAACAAAAGTAAAACCTTTTGACAGTTGACAGTTGTCAATAACGGAATGCTAAAATCTATTTTTTCGAATGATCGTTTCATATTTTTTAATGGTCACTTTATAATGCCAAAATATTTTATTCGATGCACAATACGAGACTGCTTAATTCACCGAAAATAATGCAAATTTGTCATCAGATACTAAATATTTTGTCGGTAATTCGGTCAACTATATATGTAGATTTGGGGGTATTTGTGACTACAAATCAATCGTTTCTTATCAGAGTTTTCCAATTTTATCTGAACATTGTTGAAACGGTTCCTCGAAATTGGCAAAAAATCATCTTTCCTGTTGTCACAAATCTTCTGTATTTAGTGTATGTACAATTTGTAAAAATTATGTAAAAATCTAAATCCATAAATGTCTCAAATGGATTAATTATTTAATTAATTGTTATTTCGTGTTCTTTCGCTTCTCGAAATACATTGATTTATGTAATAATAAAATGCTGCATTGTTTGTAATTAATTGTCCAGGAAGGCGCATTGTGGTCTTCCTGTCAAGCATTCCTGGTATATATCTATGTAAAATAAATAAATAAATAAACTATGTCGGTCTGAAAATAGCTAATTTGACGATTAATCGATCAATGCCAGCTAATCGTCATTAATAAAACATCTTAATTTCATGCAGCAGGTTGGTAAATTTTAAGCCGCTTACAGATTGAGATTTTTCGGCAAATCTGTCGGCAGATCGGTCTTCACAAATATGTCTGCCGTATGTTTATCACAAACAAGGGCGAAGATTGTGTTGCCAATGTGCCTTTTATTATTACAGCATCCCCATTAAGCTTGATATATCGGCAGGGAAGAGGTTTTCAAGTCCACAGACGAACAACAGGTCGATGATGATATATGTATGTATATTATATGTGAATTTAAATATGTGTGTGTGTGTAACCGCCGCGAGTTATGTTTTAATAACGGGCCAGTGCCGAGTGCTCGTGTCCCTACATTATAAATAATTATAACTCGGACGTTTCGTTAAGTGATAATTAAAAAATATGAAATATGCCGTTGCCATTACTTATGCGGACGAAAGGTATGTGCGTGCCAGACTTTCGGGACTCCGTAGTTCGGACCGGAAACGGAAAAGTCCTACGCGCTTTGCTGTATATGGTCTCTTGCGTTGGGCAATTGAAAGGTGAAATCGTATGGTAAAAATCAGTGTACATAGTAATCGATGAATTATGGTTACAATTTAATTTTGTGTTCGGTATTGAATTCGTTCTTGTGTTCTGGTTTGATTCATAGCTCGTATTACTTAATGTAAGGTAATGAATTATTTGAATAAGTTGTACCACATCGATATGAAATACACATCGAAGTGAATTATGTGCTGCTTATGAAATAGTATTGGAGTGGTGTTTAATATATGTGTGTAATTGTAAATAGGTTTTTGAGCTCTTTTTCGTATTGTGCTGTACATTAACATTAGAATAATATAATACTATGATTACTAACAAAATTAAATTAAAATTGTAAAATAGAAAATGATCAGTAGATCAGTAGCTATTAAAATAGATATAAGATGTATTGTGAACATAATTTCGTAATAATAATAAGCATTTAAAAATCAAAAAATATATGTGCGCATGGTTGTGAAATACACTTTTGTCAATTTTTGATATTTTGTGTATTATCTATTTGTTGATGCGAAATATGTACATATGTGAAATAATGATTTGTTTTTAATTTAAGACTCATATTGAAGCAATGAACTTTAGTAATGTTTAAAGTGATATGTTAGTTTCAAGTTTGGCCTAATTAGGTACCTACTTCAAACGATTTTTTGTTATTTTTTTTATGTAATACATGTATGTTACATACTATGTATCTTATAAAGGCGGGAGAAAGTGAATTATTTAAAAGATGAATATTGTTAATTGTATTTAAATTTTGGTAAAAGCTTATTTCTGATTTCATAACAAATTTTAATAATACAATATAATTTAATTGGATAAGCATTATATTAAGTGATTTAATGTTGATCAAAACCAGAACGTTGGAAATGTTCAACATTGATTGTTCAAAAATATCCAATATCTATCAATCAAATCCAAATCGAAATACTTGATCGAAAATACTGATGAAAAATATAAAATTCAATTAAAAGGCTTTCGGATAGTATGTATATTTAGTACATTATTATATTTGTATCAAAAGAATGCTACTTTATCATTTGAAGAACACTTTTTCAATGTACATACATATTTCGATATAACTGATGATTTATTTATTTAAAAAAAAAAACGAAACAAACAGCATTTCAACGTATGTATATTACACAGACGCCAAAAAAGTTTCTTAATATTAAAAACAACGAAAAAAAAAATAAAAACAAAGACGAAAAGCGTTGAAAAATGGTAGATATGAAATATATGTATGTACTTACGTACATATTTATATATGTGATACTAAGAAAAATAATCAAATAATAGAAATTTAAAACAAGGAAGGAGCAATAAAAAAGATTAATATGAGGGGGAATATTTTTAAAAGAAGAGCAAGATCTATATAAAAAGGAATTACACGAATAGTTGGTAGAACGGGGATTAAGTAATGTGAAATAATGGATTACGGAGGGATCTGTTTGGACATTGGAATATGATTTTACTTAATAAATAAGGACTATCAAATATTATTAGTCATATAATATATCTGTTCCAAATAACATTTGTACTTTTGATAAAGTCCAAATTTCGATTAGTCCAAGTCCCTTAAAATCATCCAACAATTTTGAAGTTATCCAACATTCTAATGGCACATGAAGCACACATTACTGTAACTAATAACTGCACTGACCAGAAAGTTTAAGCTCGAACTTTTATGTTTCGTTCATACCGTCAGACACGTATTCAATATTAAGTAATTTTCCCGCGGGGCGATTTCGAATCTTTTGCCGCATTTATTTTACCCGCTAGGTGTAAATTGGATTTTTGATTGACCAGTCGTCGGTTGATAATTAATGCACTCGCGCGACAAGATATTAATTCCGACCAGTATGCGAATTTATCGCGAGGGCAATTAAAAACCCAAGATTAACAGCGTTCAATTTTTCTTATTCCCTCGTACCGAGCGAGTGCGAGATTCTGTTTTTCATTTTGTTTATTTTTTGATTTAATGGATTGGCGGAATAGAAAATCGGTTTTTCCAACGGTGGCGAACAGGTGTTCGCGCGTGTGTTAAATTGGTGTACTTTTTCGGAAACGATGCAACGTAACCGATGCATTTATTCGTTAAATGACAAGACAATCCGCTGCTTGTGCGGTGCGAACACAATCTCGACGCGGATCTACCTTTGAGAAGCTCTCGCGAATGGACAAATGCGAAAAGATCGTCTACTGAATGTGATATATTAAATTTATGTGATTGTTTTATTTCTTTGGATAAAACTCGATTCTGAAGGCACGATTTGGATGGCTGCAGCCAGTGTTGTCACAGTTTGAAATGTGGTAATGACTTACATCTCGATGACCTTTATTAAAAAGATTCACAGTAAGATATGCGAGAAGTACTATAATAAAAAATATATACTTTTAAGACTTTGCAGGAAGATTCAAACATACATATGTATGTAAAGCATTTAGAACACATTTAGCTCGATCACATCGCACATTGTGCCAAATTGTAGATCAATTTGTTAAAATAACTATTTTTTTAATAAATCGTACTCTGTCTCACGAATATTATCACATTATATTTTGAATCCAGATAAATTTATTTGTATGTATGTAATTGAATATTCATTTGAAGGTGGGATCATTGATATTAACACTTGCTGCACTGTGATGGATAGCGAGTGACCAGGACTTTATTTTATTTTATTTCTCCAATTGTACTGAATGCATGGTCTTCATATGTTTTGTATTCCTCAACAAAACCTCTATGATTCGAATTATGTTATTACGAAATAAAAACATTTATCAATATCAACAGAAATAATTATAAAGTCCCTTGCAGACGTGCCTCATAGATGTGAGAAGGACAGGGGGAATTCAGTATGCACCTTACTCAACGGTAAGTCTGAAAATGATATCTGCCTTGGAATGACTGGCTCTAGCACTTATGTATATTATATTATTAGACGTAAAATACACGATAAAATGATTTTTACAATAATTACAATAATTAACCTAGCAGATTTTGCATTACTTAAATTTAAAACACACATTTTTAACTGGGCGCTTGGCGTCCAGCATAGTAACCAGTGCTGGGAGCTCGTGAAAAATGTATTTGCAAATACTACGTGTACCCGTTAATTATTTCATTATATATGTTTTTCAATTTAAATAAGAATATGTTAGATACGGTTGAGAACACTTGTTTTTTATATTAATTCAATAAAATCCGCGATATACATGATAAAAAGTAAATTTTTAAAATTTAAATAAGAAAATATTGGATACAGTTGAGAGCCCCTGACATTTAAACTAATTCAATATAATCCGCGATAAATATAGTACAATAAATAGTTACTTTTTCCATTAAAATACGAACATTTTCGATACGGTTGAGGACTTTTGAACATTTTCTCACGTGAATTTTATTTTCGTGGACATATTGTCGCGTGAACCAATTGTCGCGTAAACATTTTGGTAATGAACCAATTGTCGCGTGAAGATTTTGTCGCGTGTCGTTGACAACGACCAATTGTCGGGTGCATTGTGTCGTTGAACCTTTTGGAATTGAACCAATTGTCGCGGAACCATTATCCACATTGCCGTATTTATCCACACTCTTCCTATAGTTTTTTTCCCCTTTCGCCACCCTCTCGCTATGCCAGATTTTATTTGTTTAAGCGCCTGTAACTTTTTCTTTTTTCACTCTATCTATATATGTATATAAAAATGTGTCTCGAATAGGCTGCTAAGCCACTGAACCGATTACGATGAAACTTTCAGGATTTGTTGTGTACATGTCCGGGAAGATTACTGTGAATAAAACGGGAACGGAAACGGGAAAAACGGGAATGAGTGTCATTGCAACGCAATAATATCAAATGTGTTCGCTACCTGCGTTTTTCCGACAAATGGGAACGCGAATGAGAACGGGAACGGGAACGGGAACGAAAACGGGAACGGGAATTGCATGCGTTATTATGGCATTGCAACGCATGCCGGGGTTCAGCTAGTATTTTATAAAATTTGCTTTATTATATCTCTCATATATGTATATTTTTAGTTCAATTATAGTGTTAATAATGAATGTTAAAATGTTTATATTACAATGGAGGTAGATCGATATACATATGTAGTTGTTATGGACAAAGCCTACCCGACTGCTAGCGGCAAATCTTTGACACTTCTAACGTGGTTAGTCGGATTTTTGTCACATATTCGTTGATTTTTTTACATGTGCAAAACCATCTAAAAAAATCCGTGCCGCCTACCACACTGTGTGTCTGACGTGTTGACGTATTAGTATTGACGTTTATACTCCAAAGATTAGATGAGTAGGTACACATATAAGAGAATACATTGTGAAAGTGGTTGGTAGGAGGCGATGATGCATTCTTGTGGAATCTATTTACAGACAGCATCTTTTCGCAACGCGTGGCGTACGCAGCACGTGCGCATTGCAGCGTGCAGTTCGCGTCGCGTCGGCCGGGATGCACCGCGCACCGCACCGGTTGCATTTGTATTCAATGCACGCCGGCTAATATGGCGCGAGAAATATTGACAGCCGGCCAATTTATTCCCGAGAACGGACAATTTCTTGGCGAAGAATGGTCGCGGTCTGAAACCGTGCATTCTCGCCAGCGGCATCCTCCACAATCATTATATGATAAGAGAGGGTGGTCGAGAACCATCGACGAAAGCGTGCAAACAATCGCCAATTGTAAAAACAATTTCGATCGTATGTATGTATGTATATATATACATATATGTGGTTGGATAAAGTGTGAACTTTTGAATCAATATCGTGATTTATGTGCGTTTGCATCCTTTGTACGATTAATTAACGTTTTCATTTACGATCACTTCATAGTTTGTTTCGATGAATAGAAACAATAGATTCTATGATTGTAATTGCTTATCTCCAAATTTGAAAAAAAAGCTTTCAATATCATCAAATCTTATACAAACATATACGATATGTATGCAGGTGTATATTGGAGATAAATCCATACATTATATGCTACATAGATGAATTTTTGAGGTGAGAAAGCGTTTAAAAAGAGGTATGTAACCACAAAAAAAAAACAGCAGTGTGGATTATAGTAGAACCGATGTAGTAAAATGAAGCCCTTTAAGAATCCGCATACTGCTTTATTAATATATTGCTCTATAACAGTTTGGTTCGTAGTAATATGGAGTATGGCTTCAGTCATATGGTCTCCTTATTACCAAGCCCATATAGATCATTTAGAGACAATTCAGAAGCGTTTTCTGCGCCATTTATCTCATTAGACTGGTCTTATAAGATTGCTGCCAACTTATAATGACAGACTTTCTTTTTTCAAGATCGCTAGTTTGTCTCATCGCAGAAGGGTTTCTGATTTGTTACTTTTATACAAGATTGCTAATGGTATCCTTGACACATCTGTTTTGAACGAAATTAATTTTAACGTTAATGCCCGATTCACCAGATGTATAAATCTGTTCTATCCACCAAGTTGTCATAACAACACTTCATTTAACAGTACAATCGCACGTATGTATATGCCATCTTTACGATGGTATGGATGATTGTCCCGACCTTTTTGCCGACTCTTTCAGTACTTTTAGGGCTAAGGTGAAGAAGCGAATCTGTGTTTGATTTGCTTCTTCATCTTCTCTGTTTATTAATTTTAATATGTTTTTGTAATTTTTCTTTTTTGTTTGCTTTATATTACCATGTGAAGCTCACTGTACATGGAATATTATATTTTCATTTATATTTCTATTTATATTTAATTCTGTATGTGTGCAAATTTAAATAAAATAAATGTACATGGTATCGCATTCACCCCCACTCGACCCGCGATGGCCAATTACACATCGTTTCAGTTTCGAATTGCAACATTATTCGTGCGTATAGCAGTCGGTAGAATTTGACTTTTATTTTTTGTTAGTTTTGAGTTCGTGTTGCGTATTTTGAAATATTAACATTAATACAATTTTAACATAAAAAAGTAATTTGTTGATATTATTAATTTATGCACTTTAACTGTATAGAATAACGCCTCCAATACTAACCAGGCTCCAAATAATACAAAATAAATCCCTAAAAATAATTTATACAACACCCATTTATACTAACCTGAAAAACCAGCACTGTTAGTCACAGACATTACTAACAAACTAACCAGTAGATTCTATAACAGTATCACTAATAACCATACTAACACACGTGTGAAGAGTCTCGGTGATTACAACCAAATCCCTATACCCTTCAGGTTACCAAAACACAATCTGCTTTAGATCGCCGACTTAAGACGACTATTTAGTTAATATTATATATACAATGTATTATGAGCATTTATAAAATTTGTAAATAGGCTTTTAAGCTCTTTTTCCTATTATGCTGTACATTAACATTGAAATAATATAATACTACTAGCTGAATCTGGCATGCGTTGCATGCCAGAATAAGGCAGCAATTCCCGTTCTCGTTCCCATTGCGTTCCTGTTCCCGTTCCCGTTTCAAGTGATGGTTGGAGCTCAACTCGTGTCTTTTCAAAGCCATGTCATCATAAACCAACTGGTAACGTGGTTACCAACGAACACATTTCCTTGACTACACAATGGCGCTTCAAACTTTCGCGTCGGTAAAATCGTAATTACGAATATTATTATTAAGAGGTTTTTTCCTGTTTTTTTTTTCACAGTAAGTTTCCCGGACATACATACAACAAGTCCTGAAAGTTCCATCGTAATCGGTTTAGTGGTTTAGGAGCCTATACGAGACAGACAGACGCACAGACAAACAGACATTCAATTTTATATATATAGATAATTACTAAAAAAAAAATATATAATATAGAAAATGATCAGTAGATCAGTAGTACAGCTTGCAATTTATCGTCAAATTACAATAACCGGTAAACGGTAAATAATTTTTCCCATTACCGATTTACCGGTTATTTGCCGGTAAATGAAAAACAAATTAATAATAATTTATTGGTTTTTTTTTTTAGTTTATTCAAAAATGTTCATTTTATTCGGTACAATGAATTTTCATAATTAAAATATGCTCTCAGGAAACAAATCATATGAATACTTTCGTCTTTTAGACTTGACCTGAATTTTGTGCATATTTGTCCCGCAGATGAAAATGCTCGTTTTGATTCAACACTTGTTGGTTGGAAAGTCATAAGATGTTGAAATGCAATGTTTAAATATTTGCCACGAATTTTTTCGAGTTCCAAATATGACATTTCTCTCTGAATAACATTGTTTACATCTTTTAATTTTTTATTTATTGCTAATTTAAGCTTTTTAACTATTTCATTTCCTTCTCTGTCTTTTTGTATAGAAATTGTATAGTTCTCATCCCTCAAAAATGCATACAAACAAGAATGTAATCAATGCAAACAGAGTAGAATACGAATGATCACAGAATATTCCTCGTCCTCTGTCGAAAAACAAAACTCCCCATTCCCCATTTATATCTACATTAAACTTTCGTTATAATATGCCTGTAGCTGTCCTTAATTCGCCAAAAAATCATTTCCGGTAATTACAGGTAATTTTCCAATTTACCGGTAATTACCAGAGGTGCTTTTTTGGAGATTTACCGGTAAACCGGTAAACCGGTAATGCAACCTCTAATCAGTAGCTATTAAAATAGATATAAGATGTATTGTGAACATATTTAAGTAATAATAAAAACCATTTAAAATCAATTCAAATATTAGTCAATAAGCCCTTGAGAGTAGTTTCGCAATTTATTTCCGATTTATAAATAAATAGCGATAATAAAACAAAGCCAATCAATCTGGCACACAATTGATTCGTACACGTCACAGTCTTCCTTCAACCGGTTGCGAACACGGACTCGAATCGGTTACCATCGTGGCAGAACAAATGCGCGTTCGTCCGGCATGGAAGCCGCCATTATTCAACCGGGCCGATTTATCGACACATTTGTACGCCGAGAATATGTTATCACAATATGTGAATGTACACATATATATATGTACATACATAACTGCGGCCGAGCACCATCAACATCCATCATGCGAGTACGACGAGGTGCTCGAGATCCCCTGTGATCCGGCTGTCGTTGCCGTTGCGGCCGTGTTAACCCTTTCGCCGCTTCGGATGATGCATGCCTGCAGATCCATCGCCCACGGACCGTCGTCGAAATCGCACCTCGTCGATATAATTGATTGGATTTTGAGGGTTTCGGCACGGTTTGCCTTTATAATCGCGGACAAGTGCGACTGACCGGTTCGGTTCCATCCAATCGCCCGATACGGGGCTATTGAGCTTATTGCGAAATCTTGCTAAACAATGTTGAAGTTTGATATGAAAAATGTATATTTAGACATAATGCTTTAAATCGTATGATCAATTTAATTCAAATCATTAACTTAAAACAACAACAAAAAAAATCGAACAATAGTAAACTGCCACTTCCGGTTGACGGATGCTCGCCATATTTGATATATATAGCTTGGTATTAAGCTTAAACTTCTAGATAAGCAATTGCAGTTCAATATACAAAAAGGTTTCTTAGAAAAACATAGAATGCCTCGATTCTCTAGAGTAAAAGTACTACTTCCGGTTGAGGTAAAGATATTAGGGTATCAAATTTATGATTTCTATTACATGTAAAAAAATTTCAGTCTGATTAGCTCAATGGTTTGGGATATATGTAATTTAATTCAAAAACTTAACAATAGAGGACACCTATAAGGGAAGGTACCATTTCCGGTCAACTTAGAAATTGCAAAAAAATTAACAAAGTATGGATAAGAATTTCAGTAACCGATACTAAGTTTCAGTTCGATAGGACTAATCGGTGTTTAAAAAGTTAACAAAAGTCATAGAAACACACACAGACAGATAGGCAGACACGCACATTTTTTCTATCATGAAAACATGATCAGTGATCGATTCTAAGTTCGAATCTAAGTTGAATTTTTGCATGATCACAAAATTTCATGTATTGGTACTACGTACATAGATAAAGTAAAAATTATGCTTATTTATGTGAATGTATCCTTTGAAAAAAAAAAAAAAACTCGTGTTACAGGCTATATGTATATTGTATGGGAACTCTGTTTTAGTACCTCAGAGGTATTCGAAAACAACCAAATGGAAAATGGGGAACAAAAGTGGAAAACAATTATAAATATTTTAAATTGGAGGGAGGGAGGGGGGGGGGGCGAGGTGAGTTTTTACAAGGTTTCTTAGCTTCACTTGTGCAACGATAAGTTTTCTCTTTCCTAAAACTCTGCCGATGGTTTGGCCCCCGATAGAGACTTCAATTGTATCCGCTAAATAGATAGTGAAATATAATCGTAATTAGCATGACAACTCGCTCTTTGCTTAGAGCCTTGTTTATTTACTATCCGTCAACCACTAATTTTGTCAGATTTTTATTGTTTAAATGCCTATAACAAGGGCCGACGAGAGGAGGGGGGGAAGCCAGGATAAAATTTCAGGGCTCGGACTACTCGAGAAATCAAAATCGTACTTATTACGCTATTTTTAAAAATTAATAGGTATTTTTCTAAAAGTTCTGATAGATTTTTCGCATATTAACCCTCTCTCACCGAAGTGGGGTATGCAAGTGCTCCAATTTTTACATTTTTAGTAATAACTATGTGGTTTTCAAAGCTATACACCCTATATTTCTTGTATTCCCAGAATGAACTACAAGAAATTTATTTTAATAGATTTTGTATGATTTAGAAAAGGGGTACATCGTAAAAAATACATTTATACATTTCTACGTTCCAAAGTATGATTTAAAGGCGGTAGCGATAAATCATGTTTTTGACTGTTCACTTGCATGTTCTTGTTGATCGATGAATCAATGCGAGAGAAAAAGACAGCTATATTTTTGTAGGTTATTGTTTTCGTCGCTTTTGGCGAATGGCATTTGAGTCATGCAGTCGCCTGTTGGCCTTACCATGTTGATGCTTGTCGTTATTTTTGCTATAGGACTAAAACTTTTTATGTTGATGTATAAAATGATTAATAAGATATATATTGAACCCATTTGTATTGATAAAAGCTGTATTTTAATTTAAAAATACTGGGGTTTTACTCGACCCCGGTTCGGGATACTCGTTCGATCTCGACGCTCCGTCTTTCAAAGGTTAAAATTTATCTAAATGTAAGGTTTTTTTTTAGTCATAGGGTCCGAAATTAGTTTTCCAGGGCTCGTGATTTCTCTCTGTGGCCCTGTCTATAACTTCATATTTTATCGGTATAATTAACGATTAAACAGCTTTGCTTGAATCTAATGCATAATATAGATAGTATATGCTTTGGATGGATGTAACCGGTTCAGTTCCACTTTCAGAAAGTGTAGAATATTTCAGTGCTATGTACGTATGTACATATATTCAATTGATTGATTCGAATTAAATCTCCATCAGCCCTTTGACTGTTGGTATAAAACCGGGGTAACATACACACGAATGCGTATCATGTCGTAGATTGTACGATGGGTTTTCTTTATGCGCTTCAATCCGCGATAAATCAAGAAAGACAAGAATGGCCGCAAAACACAACACCTCAACGAGAGGCTCGTGTTATTCGAGAGATACAACGGCAAACAACAACAACAATGGCCGATCGTAACTTTATTTAGATTAATTTCGAATGCGATATATCAAGTTACACGTTATAATTTACACCTTACAATTCTATTCGGGATATTCTAGATACGTGCATATAAAAGTGGGTACGCTAGAAACGTTCATTCATTCGAACGTGTGTTGTTGTATGACTCTTTTATGAGTTTGTATGACAAGAAAGCTCGGAAAGTTGTGTATATTGTTGTATATATGTATGTACGTACATATGTGTATTGTTGCAGAGATACTCCAGGTAAATCACCCTCGCTGCAGGTGTCTACAGGTCACAAAAACGAAAAGTCTCCGTACAACATTTAAATAATCGCATAATATCCCATATGAGTATTGATAATTTCGATGTAGCCCCGGCGAGAATGAAAAAAGGACGAAACCGGAACCGAACCGTTTCATTGGACTGATAAATACGTACATACGTACACAGGTCTTGTTTTAAAAAATGGGTTTAATAAATAGATCTCTTAGTTTAACTTTAAAATATGTCAATGTTTTGAAATGTGTATATTTAGAATTTGATATATCAATAAATTAGCTTTTCGGTGAGAATAACGTTCCAGGTGAAATCTCAATATGTATGATGAATAAGACTACATATATAAACAAGTATATGTATATATAAAAAATATAAAATAACTCGAATTTTCGACTATTCTTCAAAAATTCTATTGATAACTGGCTTACCTATAATCCACAAGAATAGTCGAAATATGATTTTTCTAAGTGGAATTTTATTTAATTCTCACTTAAAGACAATTTAATATGTTATCCCTATTAATTCAATTCAGATTCGTGTAAATACGAGTAAATAATAGTACGAGATTTTAGCTCGCAATTTTACCGATTTAAAATTCAGCACACTTCCAATTAACCCTTTTAAACAAAAACAAAAAATAGTTTGGCCAGAACATGTTTCGTTTGTTCGATAGTTTGGCCAATAAACATGTTTCAATAGAAAATAGTATTATTTACAGTGGAAAAAAATCCCAAGTGAAAATACGTACTTTTGATTTGAACTGGACGACTAATTAGAGAGATTTGAAAGCTGAAAAGTACTACAAATGAAAGATAAAATACCAGACTATAGATTCCAATATTCATTTTGAACAGGAAATTGACAGATTTTGAGACATCGTATTTTATTTATTGTTTTTCTTTATCAAATGTAGGCCATTGTGGCGCATTAGGTTCTTTCTGTAATGCCACAATGGTCCAAAACTAACTATAAACTAAAAATAAAATAACTCGAATAATCGACATGCAACGAGAACTGGTTCGGTTCCATCAAAAATTCAAGGTCGCGTGAGTACATATTAGTTTGTAAAAATAAATTAAAGCGCACGGATTCACCGCAGGGTTAATAATTGACCGATTAATTATGCGCTCGATCAGTCATTTCCAAAGGTGCAAGGGCAATTTTAAATCGGAATTTTTCATACGAAATCAAAAGTCAATTCTCAAAGGTAAACCCCGCCCACGCCCGCTTGCCACCCACGGAAGAGTATATTTCCTCCTGCACAACAACAATAATAATAACAACAACAACAACGACAACGATGCGGAGAGACGTTTTGTATATTTGAATAAATTAGTCATTCGGTAAGATCAGTCCTATTTACATAAAGCGCCCGTTATTAATCTTACTTGTTCGGCGATTATTTCACGTTCGGACAACATAATTATCGGAGCTAATGCGGACTTATAACCGTTTAAGTGATTCTTACGTCGAATCTCTTTCAATGTTTGGAAAATTTAAATTAATAACGTGTGTGGGGTCATTTATATGCGATTCCGTGCGTTTATTACCGAAGCGAAATTAATTTTAAATATTTTTACAAATTAATGCTAATTTCTTATATAATAGTTTTGGCAACATTTTCCTTTTCTTCTTAATAAGGATGCGGACTTTGAAATCTTTCGATTTTGTGTTAATTTTGATAATAATTCCTAGGCTTAACTAATTAACAAAGTAACTAGTTTTAAAAGATGTCCATAAATCTTTTTAATCTTTAAAACGAGTCTTGTTAATTGAGAGTGAATATTTGTTTGAAGAATTAACTGATGTAAAACAAACATTAAAACATTTTCTCTTGCATTCCTATCATTCTTATTCAATTCGATTTTAATTGAAGCTGCTATTCTGTCGTCTTAGTGTCTTGGGAAAAAATTTCTCGTGGTTTTCAACACACATATCTATGTACAAATGTTAGAATTGGGAAAAATTTGTTAGTGCCAATATGTATTTTATTAATGTTAGTGCGATTGTATTCATAAATCATCTTTCCTGTTGTAAGAAATTTTCTGTATTTGTTGTATGTATGATTTGTAAAAATTATATTCAAAATCTAACAATCCATAGATGTGTCAATGGATTCATTCTTTAATTAATTAATTATTTAATTTTTATTTCGTGTTCTTCAGCTTCTCGAAATTCAGTGATTTATTTAATAATAAAATTCTGCATTGTTTGTAATTATTTGTCAAGGAAGGCATATTGGGGTCTTCCTGTCATGCCTTCTTGGTATATATCTATGTAAAAATAAAATAAAATAAGGATAACAGACATATTTAATTTTAATCCTACGAAAATTCCACCAGAAATACTGTCTTATTTTGTACAACTTTATTGTAATGTGCTCTATTTATTTTCTTATTTTATTTATAACCCTTGTTTTCATCATTTGATATTTTCTTGTTATTCCAAACTCCTATTCGATGTAGCATACATATGATTTTGTGTAGTATTCTTATGTTCAACATACATTCATCATCAGAAAAAAGCATTGATCGAAAGCTTCCTTCTTCATATGCAATATAACTATAATACATATTTTAGGTACTCTGTCAAAAATACTCAATTATAAAAATGAATATAAATAAATAAATAATAATATCTCAATTGTGTCCGTCATCTTTTGCAATTTGTTTATTTTATTTTCGTACCCGAAGTCAAATATATACCAAATAAATCAATATAATTTTAGTTACTTGACTTCAACATGCTTCTTCTTGCTTAATCGAATCTCATTTGTCCTCTTCTTCTTTTCTGGAAAATTTCCAACCATTCAAGTTTCTCTATTCGAAGCAGAAGGAAATTAGTACGTCACCGGATATAAGACATGAGAAAACAAATCGACCTATTGGAATCGTCATTTTCACAGCGATGCTTTACTTTTGCAATTTGCCTCTATATGTACAACCTTTATCTGATTAGTTACAGTGAAGCTCATTGGTTAAGCGATTATTTACCAGTGGAATCAAATCTGCCTTAATTGTAAATATTTTTTCGATTTTCTTATAACGAGTTTGTCATAGCTCGCAAAATATGAATCAACCGTCTCCTATTAAAACTTACTAGGCTTTTTACTTACAACAATTAGTGAGAGTGTTCAATATAAAACCGGCAAAAACTGGAGATAAAAACCATTCTCTAAATAGCTTCACTATAAACGTTTGACATGTAAAATCGTAATATAGAGTATGCTTCAGTTCGATAGGACTAACGGTGTTAAAAAAATCCCCAAAATACACAGACACACACACATTTTCTCTAGATCATGAAAACGTGATCAGTAATCGATTCTGAGTTCGAATCAAGTCAAAATCTCGAGTTCGAATTTTTGCATGATCACAAAACTTCATCTATTTTTACTACGTACAGTAAATATATCGAATCGTCATAGAAACTGTTTTGTTTACGAAGTTCCCCCCCCCATCCCCCGTCCCCATGTCGTCATGGAAATTTTGACTCTTTTCCGAAGTTCCCAACCAAATTCCAACCAACAATACTTACAAAGTCTCTTTCGAAATGATATATTATATAATATATGGGTCTACGTGACGAGCCAGAATGTTAAATTACAGAAAACACAAATATCGGAAGGCAAAGATCGAAAATCGAAAGATCTTAAATCGAAAGATCAAAAAAAAGGGTGCATGGTAAACGGTACATACTCACTTAATTTGCGCGAGCAGGGTACAACAGGAACAAGAGAAACAGGCTTTTCCTCCCGTATTCTGCGCGCGCACATTAATGTATGTATATGTTACACCGAATCCATGAAATTGTCTATTACAAGCATTCGGCAGGAGAATTGCCGAATGCGTGAAAAATGCAAGCACGTTGCCCAGTTCACGGATTCGGCAAATTCTTTGCCGAATGCGTGAACTGGACAGCGTGTTATATTATAACCAAGTGTCAAAGTGACAGCTGAATAAGGATTGTTAATTTACATATTATTATGTATAATACGACTACATACATACGTTTCGCTGTTAAAATATTGATCAAAATGTATAAAAATGGCATTAATTTATGTATAAGTCATATGAGATGATCGAAACATATGTATGTAGTCATATTATACATAATAATATGTAAATTAAACATCCTCATTCAGCTGTCACTTTGACACTTGTCCACGCTGTCCAGTTCTAAAAAACAACACCGGAGCGCTGCTGTCTATTTGCCGACTCCATGCTTTGAGCAGACAAATTCTTGCCGAATACACGCATTCGCCAAAAAATTTGCCAAATCCGTGAACTGGGCAACATGCTTGCATTTTTCACGCATTCGGCAATTCTCTTACCGAATGCGTGTAATACACAATTTCACGGATTCGGTGTAACATATATAATATGTAGATATAGATGTGTGCCAATTTAAATAAAATAAAATCGAAGTTGTCGCGATTTCAATGACCGGCACTGTATGTATTGAAAAAAAAAAAACAGATGCCAAATTCCATTGCATGGAAAGCTTTGAAATAAACGCAGACGTATTTATAGCAGTCATGTCAATTTTTCACCGTGGCCAATGCGTATGGTCTATTCCGGTTGCAGGTAGTACGCATTTATCCGGTAGTCGTTGTCGTGGGTGGACGCGGTTCATACACTTCGGTGGCTGGTTTTCTGCGGCTGAGCTTTTAGCCCCGAGACAATCTCGCTTAATAAAAGCTGTTCATCAAATGTTAATGGCCGCGGTCGGTAGCCCGTTCCCGTTCCGCCAACAGCAGTCAACATCGGCAAGGGCAGTACGGCAACGACAACGGCAACGGCTACAGCAGCACCGGTCCAGCTCAACACTAGTGGCTTGTCTCGGATGCGTAAGTGCGCCGAGAGAGATAAACCGGCAGTCACGACCGTGTGTTTACAAACTAGTTTGCCGGCCACGTGGACCGGATGTATTATATATGTATATGTATATGTATATACGTTAATTGATTTATGCACTGATATAACCCGCCGTCGTTGGATTTTTACTGATTTGAGACAATTTTTATATTGCAAACTATGTACATGTATTAGTGGGTCTACTATATGCAGATGATACAGCTTGCTTCACAAGTAGCAAAAAACCAGACACTATCCTTAAAAATCTTGAATTTGCAATTAAAACAATGACTGAACACTTCACTAAGTGGAAAATTCAAATTAATCAAACCAAAACAGACGCCATATTCTTTAGTGTTAGAAAACATAAGCCAAGTTCAGATCTGAAAATCCCCTCTGGAGAAAGTCTGAAATGGCAGTCAGTAATAAAATATTTAGGAGTAACGTTTGATAAAAGAATGAGATGGGCACCTCACATTGAGGCAGCGAAATGCAAGGCGATGCGGGGTATATCCTCAATATATCCAATATTTAATCGCCATAGTTCTTTATCAACGCTAAATAAAATAAAATTATATCGCGCGCTCATATTACCATTATTAACCTATGCTTCACCTGTATGGAATAACGCCTCGAATACTAACCTTTACAAGCTCCAAGTAATACAAAATAAATCCCTTAAAATAATTTATAATACACCCATATATACTAACCTGAAAAAACTGCATGCTATATATAATATTCCGTTTGTTACAGACATTACTAACAAACTAACCAGTAGATTCTATGAAAGAATCACTAATAACCATACTAACACACTTGTGAAGAGTCTCGGTGATTACAACAAAATGTCTATACCCTTCAGGTATAAACACAGATTACCTAAACACAATCTGCTTTAGGTCATCGACTTTAGATAGTCTTTAATTAATATTATGTATTAGATGTATTATGAACATTTATAAGGATTGTAAATAGGTTTTTGAGCTCTTTTTCCTATTATGCTTTAGATTAACATTAGAATAATATAATACTGTGATTACTAACCAAATTAAATTAAAATTGTAAAATAGAAAATGATCAGTAGATCAGTAGCTATTAAAATAGATAAAAGATGTATTGTGAACATAATTTCGTAATAATAAAAAGCATTTAAAAATCAATCAAAATCAAAACATTTGAAGCTTACTGTAAAAAAAAACGGGAGAACGTTTTAATAAAAATATTCGTAATAACGATTTGTCCGACGCGAAAGTTTGAAGCGCCATTGTGTAGTCAAGGAAATGTGTTCGTTGGTGTCCACATTACCAGTTGGTTTATGACGACACGGCGTTGAAGAGACGTTGTTGAGTTCCTACCATCACTTGAAACGGGAATCGCATGCCATATTCTGGCATTGCAACTAGGGTTTCTGTATTCCCGGACTTTTTCAATTCCCGGGACACGGGACGAAGCCCGGGATTCCCGGGATCCCGGGATTCCCGGGATCCCGGGACACGTGTCAAAAAATCATTTTGTTTTCAATTTAATATATTTTTTATAAAGCATTCATCGTAGAACACAATTGTTTCATCTTCATCCGAATCTAAAAAAGTTTTTTCCATTGTGGAATCGTCAATACAAGAAGGATATACTCGCTTCACAATAGTTTCACCGTAGGATAATACATTCGCTTTAATTAAATAATGCTTTGTTCGGTATAAAATTAAAATTAACTGATTTTTTTAAAACACAAATTATTAAAAATTTGTGTTAAAAAATCAGTTTTAGGTTTCTTTTTTTTTCGATTTTAATTTTTAATTAAGTCCTTCAGTATTTAAATTTTCCAAAAATATAATTACAAGAAACGATTTTGACCAAACGCACAGAACCATTATGCTCATAAACTTTCCACGTTCGAGGAATGTGCTGTACTTACTGCTAAACAACAAACCTTTGAGAATTTGATTTATCATTTCCCTTCATGCAGTCGTGAAAATGTTGTATATGTTCACGATTTTTTAAAATCCAATTCCCGGGATTCGAGATAGGAATTCCCGGGACACGGGACAACAAAAATTCCGCGAATTCCCGGGATTGTCTGTCCCGGGTTGACCCGGGTCAGAAACCCTAATTGCAACGTGTGCCGGGTTCAGCTATCACATATATATGATAACGAGGTCTATTAAAAAGATCTAGAACTTATTTGACAAAGCTTATGCCTATTCATTCAGACATTCGGAAATATATTATTTTAGAGGAAAATATGTTTGTATGTATGTATAGTATACATATGTACTTATGATTGTCTTATATATTTGTCTCGGGTAAAAAGGAAGTTTGATTAATGAATCTGAGATAGAAAAGAACACATATCCGGTACATGTGTTAATAGGCGCGTGCCGGCACTCGGGCCATCATCAGTTACGAGTCGTAACTTACAACCGACAATGGAGCACGTGCCGGAGGAGAGTCCACACAGATTGATCTCTCGTACGACTCTTAACCACTTGTTGAATTGTTCTTTTGTAACAAGTCTTGTCTCTGGGTCGACCATTGTACGGTTCGGCCGCATTTTAATTGTGTGCCCGTGCCCCTTTGTCGTCTATTCAAATCCTTTTTAAACGACGAGCCTTTTTTATTATTTTCGATTCATATTAAATACACATGTAGTCACTAATACGTGTAAGTGTGGGTTCGTGTTTATTTATTTTTATTGAAATATTGATATTTGGGGACGGCAGGTGTTGTTAATTGGGCAGCTGTTGCCTGGAAATAGATCGAATTCATCGCCGTCGCACTAATGGAGACATCATCCGGGAAATGATCCGTGAAAATTCGGGAAAACCCGGCAAATTTAGCCGTCGACAAGTTGTCGACGTTCGAGTTAAAAATTTAAATTGTCAGTTTGAACGACCATGAAGCCTGCAATCATCAATCAGTGGAGATTTTAAATAGCTGGATGACTTGTTGAAAAATTGGTTATGCTCAATTTTTTTGACAAATAATTGATAAACAGCTTTTTTTTGATAAACATTCGAATATATTTGCGCCAAGTATTTTTTTTATCGAAACACACGATGTATTATTTATATTTTAATATACGGTAAATGTACATATCTGCCACTCAATATGTTTCATATGTTATATTGTATTATAAGCTCTAAGCACTCTAGCAACGTATTTCGTGTCATAAAATTCATCGCATTAAAACCAAACGTTGGTAAACAAAATTATGCATTAAAAATAAAAAAATAAAAACATTTAACCAAAATTTGTAAATAAACTATTTATGTTGGTCTTATTTGAAAACATGAATAATCCGATTAAAATATACACATATAATCGATATGTAAAATTCGTGATATTTATTTTATAGATGTATGTGCATACATATTACATACACATTAGGCCAGAGCGAAAAACGCAAATTTTAGGATTTTCATCGATAGACCTAATGGAAAACTTTTATCGTATCAAGGGATCGTTAAATAAAAAAATTGATTGATTTTAAACAATGTCCTGTGTCACCAAATCCATTGATTTATCTCGACAAAAATTTCGAAAAAGGAGGCTTTTTTGAGAATAGAAAAACACTCAACACTTATTATAGTACTAATTTGTGTCGATTATAATACGTTTTGACTGGTAAACGAGAAGTCAAAGTCGCCGTTTTGCTAGAAAGTCCCCATACAAAGCGCGCGCACTAGGTGTTTGTATGGTGCTATTTTTAGATAATTGTCATTTTTTAATATTCCAGTGAATATTTTGAAAATATAATTCGTTAAGAGCTTCTTTGGGTATATATACTTTTAATTTGAATATAAAAATACCCAAAAAAAAAAACGAATTTTATGAAATATAAGGTGGCCAAAATGTCCAATTTTGACGAAATATGTCGGGTTTTACATCAAAACAAGTCATTTCAGTCTATTTACATTTCCTGAAATTCTTAATTTTTTTTGGAGTTATAAATATTATACATTTATATAATATACATTTTCTTGGAGTTATAAATATTATATATTTTTCCCAGGGCCACCGAGTGGGATTCCGGGCCCCGGGAAAAATAATAGGATAAACTAAAATAAAATGTCTTAAAGATGTATTAATGCACAAATAATGGGTGTATTTTATCCTTTATTTAAGAAATTAATTAAAGAAATAAGATATTATTATTATTCGTTATTAAACAGTCATTTATTTAAGAATAACAATAAAAAAGAAAAACTAGTTGTTTTTAAAATTAATAGATTTTATTTGAAAAAATTCATCGACCATATATTATTAGAAATTTCCAATTCAATATATCGGAAAACAGTAAAAATTAAAAATCAAAACAATTTTACAGATAAAAATATACCTATAGTTGCGTATTTACCTTTAATGCCTTCAAGTAAAAATATCCAATGAAGAATCCTGAGTTTCGCTTAAACATGTGACCAGTCGCAGTGATTTTCAGCACTAAGCTGACATATATGTACATACATGTATCTATATTTAAAACCCATATAGTTAATATGGCACGTACACATGACTTTTTCGTTTGTTAAGTACTGCCTGAACTTCAAATGGTTTTCAGAATCAAAACAATAGTATTTCTGTTTTTATATTTTTAACCGTGGCGACATAAATTGCGTTCCGCTACGGGCTCTTGGATTTTTAGTACTGTCTTTATTATTCCTGAAAAATGCAGCCCAATAAAACGTGACGAAAGTCGCATTTTTGATCTGCAGCTGCAAAATTTGTTTGGAGAGTTTATTTCGGCACTCGAAAATATATAATTATGCATCGAACGAATTCCCGAACTGCTGATGTTTTATTTTATTCGATGTTTCAAATTCAAATATTGTATATAAACTTTTGTAACAGATACGTATGGTGACCATATTTTTTTGGAGAAAATAAAGGACATAAAGAATCGTTTTATTACTTCATAAAAATGCTTTATAAGTTTATAGCATTTATTATAAAATATAATCATACAATATTTATAATTTTATACAATCATATTTATTACACATTATTGAAATGTACAAATTTAAATTAATTAGTTAATAAAATTTACAAATTTACACATTATTAAAAAAAAAACATTTTCCGATCGAATTAATACGTTTAGATAATATAATATTGATATAGAAAACCAATCCTTATAAGCGTGGTAAAGTGAAAAAATTGCGAAATAAGCTCATTACACTATGGAAAAACAATGTATAAAAAAAGTATATTTTTGCCTTTTAAAATTCACTATATAATCAATTAAAAGTATTTGATCAAGTAAACATTGAAAAATCACAATCAATAGGAAAACATCTGACTATCGATTGCAGAACTCACTTTTGGCATTGTAATACCAAATTTCGATTTAAAGACTATAAAAGCCGAAAAACTGTAAAACTTGGGCATATTTTTACTAACCTCTTATACGTTTCATATGGTTTTCGTGTAAGCGGTAATTTTTTATATGCCTTATCTTTTATCCGATCGTTTTCATACTTTGCCATATTGCTCATTTTGGTCATCAATATAAGTTAAGGTATCATCCCCAATTACGATGGTGAAAAGATATCGTATTAGACACGTTTGAAAATACTGCATCGTATTACACGGTGACGTTTATCTGTCACATTCATCATTCACATCGGTAGTTTCATTACTTTTCGCCCTGCCACCTCGCTGTCAAATAATAACTTTTTCTTTTTTCACTCTATATTTTATAAAATTTGCTTTATAGGTTCTTGTTATCTCTAATATATAAATATTTATAGTTTTGTGGAGGCTTGCTGAGCCAACGGTGTTGGGTGTTGCCACACCGGCCTTTATGCAGGGTGGCAACACTGTTCGGTGAATCTGACAGAATGACGTTTAACCCATAACCTCAAATCAAAACAAACTTTCTAACCAATACAGGCTTAATATATGTACACAGATCAATCAGTGATAGTTTTATTTTTAGTTATTAGTTATCAGCTGATTTAAAAGTTCTACTCCGGTTATATAACTAGTTAACTAAAAATTTTAAAATAAAAACGATTTTAAATCAGGGTTTTTTTAAACGCTCAAATATCATAAACGAAAATCGTCATCATATGCGAATTTAGTGGGTTAAACCAAGTAACTACTTATTAGTCTCTACTCTGGTAATTTTTGTTGTTGCTCATTGTAATCGATAATATTTCGGTGTTAATATTTTTAGTACAGAGCAGTGAAATCAAGGACTGTCCTCTTAAATAAAGTACGTATGGTCAGTGTAAAAATAGGTGACTTAGAGGAATCAGTTCCTAGCTGAAAGTCTGCAATAATCAAAAGTGGTAACTGTAATTTAAAATCTCATATCATCTGTATCTGAGAATGTTGGTTGAATCTGTGACATAAACATAAGATACAGCATTTACAACAAGGACTAGCGAGTAAACTGAATTGCAGAATTGCATTCTTGACCACGCTGCACTCAATTACATACATACATACATACGAATCGAAGGAGAACCAATGCAAGTCCAGGTGACAATTTTCGCTAGGAATTCCAGTTGACCCTTTGCATCCTTCAGGGGGGTTCACGGAGGCGACCACACGCACGCACTCTAAGTGTTTAAGATTGAAAAATATCGATTTTTTCCACGGCGATGTCGCGGAATGTCAAGATGGCCGTTACCCTCGTAATGGCCACGCTGACCTGGACGTGACCATCGTCTTTGTGAGCGCGATATCGGCCGTAAATTATCGAACCCGTCGGTTATATTTTATATTATAAGCATACATATATATTGTATACAATCGGTACCTATTTATACGGAATAATATAATGCGGCATGGTCGTATTTCATGCGAATTCGGAACGAACCAATCCATATTTCAACCGCATCGTGCGAGATCTGAAATCGCAAAAAGCGGTCAAAGGGTTCCGATTGTCGCCGATTCGACAAAGCTGAGACGACTCGTCCGAGCTCTATTTATTTATTTATTTGTTTTATTTTCGCGAGGTTTAATCGTTACTTTTGATGTATCGGTTGAATCATTTTTGCAATTAAATTCATGACGTCTTAGTGAAATGTTCTTGGATTTATTTTCACGATTCCTTCAATTCGGTGATGTAACTCTGTTGGTATGGTTGAAAAAATCTGGTCGCTATTTATATTATTTAATTAAATTTATATAAATTTATTGGCTGGTCCATTTGTATATAAAAAGGAATACTTAACATTGCTCGTATTCATACGTATGTGTAAGATTTTTATTGAAATTTTACTTGATCAATGAATGATATTGAATGATATAATGTAAGATTCATGATAAGTGGATAAACAAATAACAAGTTTTCATTAATTTATTTATTTATTTAAAGCGTTGATTCTAATGCACCATAATAGTCGAAAATTTAAACAAAAAAATACATATTTATACAAAATACATAAAAAGACAATAGCAGCGAAAGTTCAAACAATAATATCAGTAGTCACAAAACATATAATATAAGGAGAAAAATTGGGAATATCTTGCATCAACAGTTAGCACCAATATATGTATGTACATATATTACATTCATGTATACATAATTACATTGTAAAACGACGAATTCGATTTGTAAAATGACAAATTTGATTTGTAAAATGACGAATTTGATTTGTAAAATGACGAATTTGAAGTTTAAAAACTGTAGCAAGCAATATATGTATGTATGTATGTATGTATATATAGGTTTTTTTCTTGATTCTACCACCCAAACCTTAAAACTTACATATGTAGTTAAATACATACAAAGTCTCTTTCGAAATTATATATTAGATTTATTTAATATCTATTAGAGCGAATAAGTTAGTTAATAGATAGGACATTCTAATAGAAATGATTTTCAAGGATGAATAATACTCAAACTGTGTTTATTCCGTCAAAACTGTACAAAGTTTCTGAATTTTGGTCCAACTAATCGTATTTGTATGTAAATCAAATGGGATCTTTCCATGTTGCAGGATCATCAATCAGAGCACCTCCAGTAAATTCGCATGCAATTTCTCAACTCGGGATGCCAATCTCGCATATCTGCAGGTCGAAATCGGTCGCTTTTGAGCCGATGACGGACAGGAGGGGCCTGCGCCCCCTAGGGGCCCCCTAATAGCCTCTGATGGGGCCCCAGCTCTCGGTGCAACTCTGAAGACCCCTCGGGGTGAGCACGGGCCACGCACCCACCCGCTCATTACATACTTAACTGCCAATTATTTTCGGCGTAAGCACTTCATAATGTGTCAAGTGGCCTCCATTTTGTTCTCGCTAAAATTGCACAGTTTGATAAACGCGATAAATTCAACGAAAAATTATTATATTACAATATTACGGTCGACCGGTCGAGTTTTTCCTTTTAAGTCCGTGCGCGATTTACACATACGAAGCAATCGCACATTCGCGACCCTAATTATGCGATGAAGATTTTAATTGGCCGAAGGAACGAGATGCCCTGTTATTATTTGTATGAGGCGAATATTGAAAAAACGAGGAGAGGGTTCAGGTATCGAAAAGATGCAGAACCGCATCTGTGCCGTGAGACGAGTCCCAATTAAGACATTAGATTAGCGACGTTCGGGAAAGACTTAATTATTTCGAAAACGGTACGATACCAGAGTGCGGTTCCCAAAGTTTATTTAAATTTGTAGTATGCAATAATCGGATTTGAATTTTAAGTGCGGTTTCAGAACGACTGGAAGGCTAGTATGGTTAATTGTCGAATGCACTAAGCAGGCTATCGGCGATATCTCCACTACTTTATTAAAAGAAAAACGATTCTGTGTTATTATTATTGGGTCGTTTCTCACGTTGCTTCGCCGACGAATAAATACGGTAGCCGAAATATCAAGAAAATGCGTCTCGAATATCTAAATTTCTCAATTTTAGTCAAGAAGAAGGTCTTCTCGATAAAAATTAATGAATATTCGTAATTAAACGACGCCGACGCCGGTTTTTTCCCGACGATCGTATCTTGCAATTCGCACGTATTTAAAATTGATAATAAAATCTTATGCTTATACAACTCTGTTCTAAAGTAGTGATTTATCAAATAAAGTAACTCAAAATGTTAAAAGTAAAATTATACTTTTCATACTTCATACTTATTTTATTCACACAATGCAATTGAAAAGAAATGAGTTTTGTTTTTATTTTCTTTGGAAGGCTATGTAAATCCACAGTTTTTAAATAGACATACTTATATTGTAGACTTTAAAAATATATATAATATATAAAACATTCAATAATTTACTTTTTCCTGCCTGAGTAGCTCCGGGGAATTCAGATAGTTGATTAATAAAATTATACTAGCAAAATTTTCTGTAAAAGTTCTATTTTAACTTTTTTTCCACCATTCATTTCATCCGGACAATTTGCTGTAATACATTATTTGTTATTTAAGTATATAATATGTATTTATGAATGTACATATGTATGTACTATATTTATAATAAAATCTAAGATCATTCGAGTATTGAAAGCTACTTACATAGTATAAATTAAGGATTGTAAATAGGTTTTTGAGCTGTTTTTCCTATTATGCTGTAGATTAACATTAGAATAATATAATACTATGATTTCTAACCAAATTAAATTAAATTCTAAAATAGAAAATGATCAGTCGATCAGTAGCTATTATAAAAATAGATATAAGATGTAGTGTGAACATAATTTCGTAATAATAAAAAGCATTTAAAAATCAAAAAAAAAGCATAGTATAAATAAAATAAAATACAGAGGAAGATTAACACAAATTAACAATGCATAAGACTCGGTATTTCCTGGTCTCATTTTAAGTGCTATTCTAATTTTAAATTCGCCCTGAATAAAGTATAAGACTTTATTCACTCACCCTGAATAAAATATGACAAGTCTTAAACAGAGCTTTTATGGGGTCTATTTCGAAACAAAAATACAATATAACGACCTCGATTCAATAGACGGAGAAACATCTGTCACTTCTGTAGTCGAACGAATAAATGCAAATCGAATGTCACATTTTCGTTCAGAGAGTCTAAGGGTTTCGTCCCGCTGACCGGCGAGTGGACTGGCTTTAGTCCCGATATGGACTGAAAAGGACACCCGTGCATAACGAGCTTCTCGTAATGGTCCATTATGCACGTGTGCAGGACTGCATTGCCGGGACACCCGGACATAACGTTTTAATGCAACCATAAATTTCGAAATGGTTGAAAATGCCATTAATAGGCTTTCGAGCGGCACTAAGCATGCGAAATTTGCATTTTCAAGTGTGCGAAAACAGAAGTTTGTAACCATTTTTTTTATTTATTCGAGTTATCCAACCGTGGACTGTGGACTAATGTCGTCTCATCAACCCTCCATTTGCATTATCTTTTCGGCTTCCAATCGGCAATTATGCGCTTACTAATTACGTCACTAATAAGATTTAAAAATTCAATATGTGTATGTGTGTACATATATAAATGAAGAACCGGTTGAACAATTATAATTAGTTAAATATTGAGCAATAAACAAGAGATTTCTTATCGTGAGAGAAATGACTATATTAGCATTTCACTTAGGCGCCGACCGATCGGGTCGTTTCTTTCTTTCAATTAAAATCTACTTTGAAGTTTACATTGAAGGCGATTAATTATAGCTTCTATAGTACTTTAGGTATCCCCATACATATTTACATATGTAGTTACGTTTAATATATTGTATATCAACCCAATCTTATGCTTTTTTGTAGTATTTAACTATGAAACATACTCATTGGGAGGTCAAATCTCAATGAAAGAAGAAAAAGGGATTTTTGTTTACCTGTATAAAATTGGAAATGAGATACCAAAAAAGTACTTAAAATATTCAATTGATTAGACTTAACGAAGCTGAATATCCCATTGCATTCATATTTAAAATTCATTACAAGATATTTTTCTTGAGAAGTTGACGAAAACGCGATATAAACGAAGTTGACTCAAGTAAGAGTGATAATTTCAAGAGTTCAATCTTCAATTTGTTAAAAAATATTTATTTTGATTTAATCCAGCTAAGTTTGTGCAAAAATCGTAAAAAATTAATTCTAGTTTGATATTCAATGACGATAAATCTGCTGGTGTACCTCAGGGATCGAAGTATCATTACTTTTTTATTATTACATACATATATTAGCACAGCTTTTACATAAGTATCATTACTTTTTTATAATAATGATATAATCCAAAATATAGAACAAGTTTACAAATTTTCTTTTTTTATATATACACATATACATGCATATGTATATATATATATACCAGGAAGGCCTAATAAGTTAATCAGAAAAAAGTGGCAAAGTCACAAACCAAGGTCTGGCCAGCAGTTACTAGTGGGAATCGAATCATGAGCAATCTGCTCTAAGCATAATATGCTAGCCACTAGTTCACACTGCTGGTTAATCACAATATTATAACATTGGGGAGTATGTTGGACCACCCTTACTTCTAAATTTCTGTCGATATCAAAACCAACCATATCCAACCATAAATAGTTTAACGTGCATTTAACGTAAATGCATTTGTGGGTGAACAATAGAGACCCTGGATTAGGCTTACGCGACTCAGTAAGTGCCTGAACAAAGAATACGCTAGAGTTCTCACAGAACAATAGACTCACTGCGATAGACCTTTACGTTACTAGACAATAAATGGATCGGGGAAGCTGTGGTGAGCAGCTAGTCCTTTATAAGGAGGTATGTATACACGGTAGATTAGATTATTATGGAATGAGCGGTGGATCCATGTGGACCTCTTGAATCGTTCAATAAACAACTTTGGATTTCATTTGGATCCTGATCTACCCCTACGCAACAATAGTATTGCATATCATCACAAACACGTCACCTAATCTCAATATTAAATATTACGTACAAGATAAAAACTTATCTTTCAATACTGTGTAGATTTCAAAAGATAATATTTTATTTACGTAATCTGGATCGTTCGTCAATTACCACGTCAAAATCATATCAAAAGCTTGTCAAATACCAGTTTCATGAAATCCATGTGTACATATGTATGTACGTACGTGCAAGCATTGACACATAGCCGACGTCAAAAGATGGCTTCGATTTATCTCGTATTTATTATTGAATCATTACGCACAGCGAGTGCATTCATTATCAGCTTCATTAACAACTTACGCTTTGTTGCTGACACACTGATTTGTCAATGAGAGTGCAACGCCGCGATAACAGCTTCTTATAATACTCTCGCTGAACCAGTCGGCTCTTATTACACCACTTCCTGGCAAATCGGTTCGCAATTAATCGGACCAGTGCAAATTCTTTCTTTTGTCCATCGTTTGTCCCGCGACTTTATTGATATGCGTATTCAATTTCATCCGCGACGATTAAAACTCGTATCGCTAGCATTTATTGTTTTGTTTTACCGCTACATAAAACGGCGTTGATTGATTTTATAATTGCGTATGATGTTGTCTGCATTTTTTTTTGTTCGTTTAATTTTTGTTTCGTTATTTTTGCATACGAATTCAATATCGAAATCGAGCGCGTGCAAATTGCTAAAGGGAAACGATTTCGTACGGTTTGCTCGCGCATAAATTGGACGCAATTACAGCTGAAATAAATGCAACTTGTGCATCTTTAATTACAAGGCAAATCGCCGTCAGCGCTCTAATAAAATGGCTATCTGCCGTTTTATCGGTTGTAATTTATGCGATATTGAATAACAAACGCGAGATCTTACGGATATTACCGCGTGTGTCTTTTAGTTTATTTTTTGTTGTTGTTGAGATGAGTCTGCTATTATTTTTTTAATGTGACTAATGAAATTCAAGTTCTTTTAATTAAATTTTTCTGGAGCTTTACATGTTGGATTCAATACACGATATTGGAATATTATACTCCGATTATGTTAATTTGATTTATACAAATGTATAATATACATACATACGTACAGTGCCCGACAGAATTAAGTGGACACTTCAGAAAAAAAACTTTAAGACAGAATATTTTTGTTATGATACATTTTACATAAGAGAAATAAATTAGTAATATTCATGATACTTGGGTTTAAAAAATTATACAAAAATATTTTGAAAAAACAATACCGTTTATTAAAAATAAAATAAAAATGAGCAAAATACGGAAAAATTAGCAGTACAGACAACATTAAGTGGACAGAGATAAATTGAGATATATATTTTTTAAAACTTGTATGAGATCCTTTGGAATTAATTACAGCCTGCAGTCTATTGGGTGTGCTTTCAACTAATTTTTGGTGTCTCAGCAATTAATTTTTTTCAAATAGTGGACAATTCATCAAAAAACTTTTTTTTTTTTTTTAATTTTTAAAATATTTTGGTCCATTATAGACCACTAATTTTCTATGTGATTGGGGAGGCCAGTCAATTAATTAAATTGTATCTTCTTCGAAAAATTTCATTGTTTTCTTCGATTTGTGTTTTAGGTCGTTGTCCTGTTGAAAGATGAAAGTACTCCCCAGACCCATTTTTTTCAACTGATTCTTCCAAACTTTCTTCTTTCAACTGATTCTTTGATTATATCGATGTATATATCGAAGTCCATTATTCCTTCTATTTTGGCTGGACTCCGACGACCTTCCAGGAAAAACAGCCCCATATCATAATTGAGCCACCACCATATTTCACCGTTTTCTCAACACATTTGTTTTTGAGGGCTTCACTGAATTTTTTCCATACTTTTCTTTTACTTTTTGTGCCGAACAGCTCAAATTTACGTTCCTCACTCCACACAATTCGTTTCCAAAACGATAAAGGCATTGCAATATATTTTTTGGCGAATTTTAATCTCTTCGCTCGGTTCATCTTGCTGGTTAAAGGTTTACGCCGCATTCTACATATTTTTAAGCCAGCCAAGCTTTTAATCTACGCGACAGTGTTTTAATCTTGCTTTACTTTCTTAAAAATCAGACGATCACCCCGTCGATTTGTTCATTTTTTTCTTCCTCTTCCCGGTAAATTCTCAACAGTGTCATGGTTTTTGAATTTATTCCAAATATTTTCGGCAGCACTTTGAAATACGATATTTACTCGCGATATCACAAAAAGTCACACCAATTTTATCATCTTCTACCACAAATTTTCGAACTTAAACATGAATTTCAGATTTTTTTCGACATTTTATTTTTACAACACTACACGGGAACAATATTAACGAAACAACAGCTGTCTCCTACCAATTCAATATATAAAATGATAAAACACAAAAAAAATTGAAGAAATCGTATCAGTAATAACTGAAATACAGGGTCCCAGACACATTCGTTCCGCATGAACGCTCGACCCAATTTTTGAATTGTGACGAATGCGGCAATGTCAACGAAACAGCTATAAAGCGAAAAAAACGAAATGTCTAAATTAGGATCATAAAATAACACCCTTTTAATTTTTGAAAACTATAAAGCTCAATGTTAAATACTTTTTGAGAAAACCGCGTTCTTGTGTACACATAAAAAGTGTAATGTATGTACATACACAGAATGAAATCGAGGCATCCAAGTTTTGTGTATGTGTGAAAGATGATTGAGATCCAAATTGAAAAGAATTTAAGTAAAAAAAATACGTTTGATAAATGAATTAAGTTATTATATTCTAGCCGGAATTCACGGAGTTATATTAAAGTTGGAAAAAAGAGTAAAAAATGAAACTTTAATAAGATTATAATATTTTTCGGTATGTATGTATGTACATATGTGTTCTAGAATAAATATCTAAAATTATGATACCATGAATATATTAATTATCTTAATTAACTAATTAAAATATATACAAAAAGTACTAAAATATAAAAAAAAAATTAAAACAATATGTAAAATAAATATAAAAAACTTATATATATATAATCTTAAAATAAATATAAAAAGCACTACAATATAAAAATTTTGGTCCCAGCTTCAATGCTAGTCTTAGAGAATTTTTTTTATATGAATCAAAAATAATATGTACCTTTATAGGTATACTAGATGATTAACGTAAATGATTAATATAATTAAATATATTACTTCATATAATGATATAATATTTATACTAGAGGATTAATGTAATGACATATGTACGTTACTTAAAACCTTGGTTCGCGGAAGGAAGATATGATATAAACTCTATTTTACTACAGTTTTTTAACTTAATACTAAAAATACTTAAACTAATATCTGGGTCAACGCAGTACATATGTATGTAAATATGCTGGAGAAAATTGAAACTGTAGAAATGGGTCGATTTAGAAATTTGAGATTATGTTCGCCGATGAATGTCAAACGAAATCCACACGACATACGGCATGTCGCGAAGTGAAACTAATAAAAACTTTTAAAAATACATACATATTCGTTTGTTTATTTTTTTACTACATTAATACTACACAAGTAATCGATATACTTCCTTATTTCTCAGGGAATTTGAGTGCTTATCTTTAATTATTATAGCCAATTTTTCTAGCGCTGCTTTGATGGGCCTTACAAGATGTACTAAATAATATATAATAATACATATAACCTCCCTAAGTCCTATCAGATGGCATTTATTTGTTTCCCATATAGGAAAGTGTATGGATATTACCAATATCTCTACCCTACTCCCTTCCTTTTGGGCAAACTTGGGAATAATTCTCCAATTTCTTCGTGGTAATACGTCATGACCGTTGTTGCTGGAACAGTTGATTCTTTATACATCTTTTAATTTGTAACGTTCTACCTACTGCCCACACAGTTCATTATTGGATGGCTCCTATTCCAAGAGCAATCTGAATTCTTGATGAAATCGTTGCTGCCATGCCTGAATGTGGTATTTTTACAGCTTTCTGGTAGCCTGCACTCATCACTATTTTCATGATTGAGGTGATTTATGAGTGGAATTTTGATCTTCTGTTTTCCATTTGGGCCTCGTGGGGGTGTTTTGTATTTACAGTTGGTTCTTATATATCAGTGTTGACTGTAGATTCTACTATGTTTTCTGTTATTTGATATTTTTTTCCTCATGTTCATTACAAGGTTTTTATTAGTATTTTTATGTATTATTTTTTCTTTTGCTTTTTTTATTATATCTTTCTGTTTTTGCTTTTTTATTTGTATTCTCTGGTTTTCTTACGTAGGCTATCGTGGCGCATTAATGCATGTAATGCCACAATGGTTCAAAAACATAAATAAATAAATTTGGTATTTCCTAAAATTGGAAATTATGGATTTGTATAGCAGATATAGAAAAAGGTATCCGGGTACGGAACTGAATAAGAAATCGGGAACCGGACTATTGTGACTGTTATGTTTATTTTTGAATTTGTATCGAATGTTTATTTTGTAGATACTGGAATAATTCAGATTTTTCCTTCCAAGATAATTTATATATACCACATAAATTACCATGAAAGGAAAAATCTGAATCATTCCACCATTTACAAACTTAAATATTGATAAGAATTTGAAAATTGACATAACAATATGCACCAATCCGTCGAATATGCTGATTTGAAACACACAAAATTGTTACCGGTGTAGGAATTTGTGTGACGCGATAAACATAATACAATGTGAAAGCTAACATAATATGTAAACAAAATGCGATTGTATAAATTAAATAAAAAAAATTACATGAAAATAAATAATTAAGAAACACAACGTAAGCCCAAAGTCATAATAGACCGCTTTGAGTGTATTTGAAGTTCGGCGACGAATATTTAGGCTTTCGCGGAGCTAAAAACTCTCACAAATCCAATTAAAAATACACCCGTGGAAAAAAAATTATGTAAAGTTGTTGTTCACAAGAAAGTGTTGACTTCGCTCGAAATAGAAAGATTACCCGAAGAGGGCAAAAGAAAACTCGCAATTAAAACTTTTCGCTGTTACCGTGTTCGTCCACCGCTTCGACAGGGTTAAATAACAACAGCTGGATAATGACACGTTAAATAAACGCTACATGGAAATATTGCACGCAACGGGTTTCTATTCACGTGAAAAATAAACGGAAAGCTCGAAATAGAATTGAAAACAAACGTTGTCGCAAGCCTAAAATGCGTGGAGCCTTGAGGTGGAAAACTCCACACCGAAAATAGGCACAAAAGGCGAAGGCCGACGCAATTATTATCAACTAGTCTGTATGAAGTCATTGAGTTACGAAAAAAAGATAATACATATGTATATTGACGGTTGAAGCTCAATTTTGAATGACGACTTTCAATCTAAGGACAAAAATAAATACAGGTATTCCTCGACTTACGACGGAGATACGTTCCTGAACCTCGGTCGTAAGTCGAATCTATATATACATATATGTATATTTTTTTTCGGTAGTTTTACTTACTTTTATTAATATAATAATTCAAATGAATACATAATAAATTGAAAAAAAAATTCAGCGGTATCCAACCATTTTTGACTCACGTACCACTTGGTAGTACATAATTGTACCACCATATAAAAATGATTGTATTTCATGAAATTTGTTTTTGCAGGTGTATGTAATTATTATATATAGTATTTGCATGGTGAGGAATGTGAAGACAGGATACATGCAATATGTAGATCTGTTTTGGTAAGAAATTTTGTGGAAAAAAAGTTATTTCCGGAGTCACAATTATATTATAATTATATATATGATATGCTCAAAGTTTATTATTTTTATCTACAATTTTGTCATACTTCTATTATTGATAAATGGTTTTAATAAAAACCATTTATCGCTAATAAACCCTATGTCAGAAAGCTGTTCATATTCTTCAGTAATACCTAACCAAAAATTAATAACCTTATTTATTTCGAATTCCTATAATTGCTATAATTTGCTATAATTTGATATAATATGCTATAATTTGAAAGTTCAATCAAGTTATCCTTTTCCTTGGTAGCTGTCCGAAAATGTTCATTATCAAAGGGGTTTGAAATCCAATTGTTTGCTTCTTAAGGTTTGGGAAAGCACTGCGTTAAAGACGATTTCATCCCTATTAAATGTTCAATTATTTTTTCACGTATATCCCGAGACATACTATTCTTGTTTTCAGATAAGAAATGATGTAATGTTTCAAATACTTCAGTTTGATCAAGTCGACACATCCAGGGATAATTCGATTATGTTTATAGATTAATATAATTTAGAACATTTTGGATTGCGTAATGTAGTAGAAGTAGTTCCATTTATGAAGGCCCATCCCCACTCAGCGGAAGAGACGTTCGTGCTTGAATCGCATACCTTTTACGAGGAGTGGGGGTGGGCCTTTATCAGTAGCGTCACTAGGCCCGTGCGGGGAGTGCGGTCTGTACCAGGTGACACTAAATTGTTCAAATTGAAACGTGCCAATTTGACATATTCGTTGTATGAAGGTCCCCGAGGGGCTGCATGCCTCATTGCAATTTCTGTATATATACAGCTTTCTGTATTTATACAGCTACCGTCTGGTTTCAGCTATATATATATATATATATGTACCTATACATACCATCAAATATGAGCCATAATTGGTTTTTGTTCGAAAAACTTCCTGAAAAATCAGTGTATACAGAAGGTAAGAAGGTTAACTGTTCAGTCATATTCAATCACGAAATAACGCGTGAACTTAGCTTATCTCCCAGTCTTAACAATTAACACATAATAATAATTAATAAAAAAATATCGTTTAAGTGACACCACCCCTAGCGACCTCACTGTTTTATACATATACATACTTATTATTTTTAATATAGTCTACTAATTTTTTTCTGACTTTATGGAAGCCATTTTTTGTATTATATCATTTTATATCAAATATTCTATATACATATTTATTTATTTTTTTGTCATACAATATTTCAGGTTAAAATTTCTCTGGATTAAAAGTCATCTCGCTTCATAGTGAAATGAACCACAATGAATTACAAATTAGTCTGCTGCAATGCATTTTATCAACAGGCTAATATCGATTCAAAATCAAAAGCGTACAAAAATGAAATATTTTTTACAAGTCTGAAAATCGCATTATATCTAAAATAGAATCTATTTTTATTTTTTCCATTTATAATATAATACGATATCACCATCTCGACTACAGTAATATAGTCTGCATATACATACATATGTGTAAATACCTGCATATGTATATACATATATATGTATACGTGGGTTGTATGTGCATTTCTTTTCAGATATTTACGTAAAAATAATACATACATTTTAAAAATAGATAAGATATTTCTAAAATATTTTCAGAACATTAAAGAGGTAGTTCGATGAACTTTGCGTCATCATCATCGTCGTCTACAGCCACTCACCGTCCACTGCTGGATGAACACCTCTCCAACACGCTTCCACTCGTCTCTGTTTTGCGCAACTCTCATCCATTTTCCTAATTTCGTCTACCCTTCTTCGCTGCGGTCTTCTTTTTACCATTTTGCATTATCTCGGGTACCATTCTAGCACTTATTTTGTCCACCTCTCGTCCATTGACATTCCAATCTCTTTACTCTATCCACTATGTCCTCTACCCTTGTCATACTTCTCACCCACGTATTTCACTTCCTATCTTTCCTCGTTATGCCGAGCCTACAGCGTTTCATACTTCAAACTTGCGTATTCAAAAATTGCGGTATCATTTTTGGGTTAAATTTATTTAATATAATAGTAGACAAATTTTTCCAAATAAAAATATCATAGAATGGGGAATAGATTTCATAATTAAAAACAGGAAATTTTAGCACTCGTCCCAGTTTCGATGACCTGTCTTTGTCTATCATTATCATTGGGCCGGTTGCCACTGATGTCATCGAGCCAGATACTATAGTTCGAGTGTGAATGACTCTAAATCGGCGTGGGTGTTGCTCGTTTTTACATTAGAACTCTTCATATTTTGGCTAAGTTTGAACAAATAAAATAAACTAAAAAAAAAAAAACACGACACCAAAGTCTACCGTTTTGTACGCCGAAGATTGAGGATCGTCGGAAAAGTGTATGTAAAGAAACTGAGCAAATACATACAGACCTCTAAACTAAACTGGTAAACATTTGAGTATATTTCACACGGTATTACACAACCACTCTCCATTATTTTCATAACAATTCTTTGGAGTGAACTGCTTAAATAATTATTATTTTACATACACATAAGGCACTCAGCTTCTGAGATTAATTGAGTTTGAAGTAAGCGACCACAGAAAGAGTCGAAAACTACATATAATAAATTCCATCAAAATTAATGCATCCAGTTTATGAGTACATAGATATTAGATATTATACATATATACATGTGTGAGTGAATGAATTTATTATTTCACATATCTAAGGAACACAAAGGCATAAAATAAAATACAACTTATTGGTTGGATGAATATTTGATGGACCTTTTTCACTTTAACATTTCGTTTTCTTCTACATTCGTTTGGGTACTACATATTTGAGTAATATCTTTGTACATCCTCCTCTCAAAAATGTTGGCAACCTCTTCTTTTACTTTGTAAACTGCTTCAACTTCTTCGGTAACTTCTTCTTTGCAACTTCAACTTTCAATTGTCAGCTATATATCTGCTACTTTATTCGCACTTCTCATCTATATGTTTCTTTTTTTACAAGCACTTATTCTATTCACATTTTAAATTTTATGATAAAAGAATCTATGTACATAGATTGACCATCTTCTACTAGAATTTGATAGGTTTATTTGGTAATTGTTGAGAAAAATTCATACAAAATTGACACCATTAAAAATCAATCATAATCCATTCTCACTTTCTATTTCTTCCGCTTCAGACGAAAAAATAATGAGAAACTACTAAAGATAAAATTTTATATTAGCACCTACCTAATTGTGCTAAAAATTCCGATAGCCACTGTGCTGGACGCTAAGCTTCCAATTAAAATCTACGAGGTTAATTATTGTAATTAGGTTTAAAAATTATTTTATCGTGTAAAATAAGTGTTAGAATTGAAAAAAAAAACCAAGGTCATTCCAAGGCGGATATCATTCTCACATTGACCGTTGAGCGCCGCATACTGAATTTACTCTGTCTTTCGCATCTGCGAGACACGTGTACAAGGGGCATCCCGCGAAAATAAGTATTTCAGTTGATATTGATCTATATTTTTATTACGTTATGACATAATTCGAATCACAGAGATATTGATGATGAATGCATAAAATGTGAAGACTCATTCTATTTGGAGAAATAAAATAAAATAAAGTCCTGGTCACTCGCTATCGATCACAGTGCGGCAACTTCACTATATCGAAAATAGTCAATAACTAGCATACAAAATCTGAATCTTGTGCAGAATTCAGCGTTAAATTTGTAAAGCACATTCTGGCTTAAAATACTTGTCTAATACTGAACACTTTTACAGGTGTGCCTCATTATAAGCTGCACTCAATTAAGATATCAAAGTATTTCAAGCCTTATATCCGAACGTCGTAAAGCCGACATTCGCGCGTAGCCAAACTCCCAAATCTATTATTGTAACTCAGGTAAAAACGTATTTTTCAGTCGATGATAAAAATGCGTTACAATGTTGCCAAAAATACGACACACGCTCCCACCTTGCAATGTACATACATACATACGTACATAATAACTGTTCTAAAAGTGTTCCGTGACGTTTTTCCGCAAGTCCACAGACTCTCTGTCTGAAAACAAATTTTTCAGCGATGATCTTGCCCGATTCTTATAGAGCGGTCCTGCTACTTTTGGCATTGGTTCCTCGAGGTGTCGCGGATGTGATTCACGGATGTAGGAAGCGTCTCGATCTCGACATATTTACGTATATTATGCGGTATACATATAACATTTCAGCTCAGAGGTCGTCGATCTCGCTTAACCCTCTCTTCGCCATCCCTCGGTAGATGTACGAAAGAAATAAAAGAAAAATGACGGTGGAACGTATGTAAAACAACCTTCACACGAGCAGGTACCTATCCGCGTACCCGTGGATCATAATTCTTGGCGGACGACACTGTTCGAGTTACGAGATTACTCGGGTCGCTTAGGACCGCGAGATGCAGTTCTGCTCCGGGCCATTTTCGAGCCGAGGCCGAAGGATTAAAAAATACTTTACGATTGAGGAGAAAACAACGAGGCTTTATTTAATTTAGTCGTCGATATTTTTTAACGGCGATGAATATGTTCCGTGCGAGAGATTTTTCAGTGGTTGCTTGCTTGCACCTCTGTTACTCTTTTGCGTGCGATGTTTATTCGAGTGAAGACGCTCGAATTTTCATAAAAAAAATTCAAGATATAAAATACGATTATTAGCTACAAATAATATCAAAAAAACAATGCTTCATAGATATTTTTAGATTTATAATACGTATCTACTCAGACATTTTTCAAGGGTGTTGTTTTTTAATGGTATTATACGAATTTATAAATAACTAGCTGAACCCGGCCTACGTTGCAAAGCCTGAATAAGGTTGGAGCTCAACTAACGTCTCTTCAACGCCGTGTCGTCATAAACCAACTGGTAACGTGGTTACCAACGAACACATTTCCTTGACTACACAATGGCGCTTCAAATTTTTGCGTCGGTAAAATCGTAATTACGAATATTAAGATGTGTTTTCCCGTTTTTTTTTTTCACAGCAATCTTCCCGGACATGCAAACAACAAATCCTGAAAGTTACATCGTAATCGGTTCAGTGGCTTAGGAGCCTATTAAAGACAGACAGACATATATAGTAGATATATTGATGACCAAACCGAGCAAAATGGCAAAGTTTGAAAACGATCGGAAGAATGTGGATAAGAGCCCAAATTTTATTAGACGGAAAAATAGAAAGCGAGATAAGAAGTGGCTAGTAATTATATTGATGACCAAACCGAGCAAAATGGTAAACGATCGGATAAGAACCCAAACTTCGTCTGACGACAAAATCGTTTGCGAGCTAAGAAGACGTTAGTAAAAATGTGAAAAATAAATAGTTATAGGCGTTCAAGCAATTAAAGCTAGATGACAGCGAAAACGGATATTCACCAAGAAAACGCCAAGGCGAGCGCAGTGGGCGAACAACGCCACTGAACATTTTGGGCGATTAACGTCAGGCACCATCTCGAGGGACAGATTTCAAACGATATTTTTGCACCATCGTAATGGCGGCGATCCATTTACTTATATAATAATTGCATCTGTGCACATCGAAAGGTTACCCGTCATCTGATGTGCAATCTATCATTCGAGAAGACGAGAATTACGTTTAAAGCTGCCGTTCTGTTAATCTGTCGTTCGTTTATCTGGTGATTTTAGAGCGGATGCACCAAACCCAATTTTATTTTACTTCGTGTATCCAATTCCTTTCCGAAACCAGCAATGTTGACAATGTTGACATCAACGGGCACACTAGTAATACATAGTAGTGATCGACGAGGCGAGGAGTGGCCGAGGTTTAGTCCTTGAACTTGAAAGGTGGGGTCCTTGTTAGGCGGGGTCCAGTTGCGTATGTTGACTTAGTGGTAGACCTTAATAGGCGTCTCACCTGGCGTAAGTTACGTCACAGCGTCATCGGAAGGAAACGCAAGCGACGGAATTAGCCGGTGTGTCCGCCCACACTGCGCACGCGCACAACCACCGACTCAACCACAACTCTCTTATAGCTCTGGGTCGTTTTAGACTGACCCACATTCGCGGACGCCCACAGGGCCGCCCGCACCTGATCCCACCAGGTACTCTCCGACACTCTAATGCACCCTCCTCATCTCATTCATAACCGACACTACCAACACTTTCCTCTTCGATCCAACTAACCTTACTGCTCGCTGCTTACCCATCGGTTGTTCGTGGTTCCTTTCGACTCGCTTGCTTTCTGGGTCTGTCGTTTGTCATGATTGAATGATCTACCTTTTTACATACCTCTTATACAGTTCACATGGTTTTCGTTTAAAAATCTTGAATTTGCAATTAAAACAATGACTGAACACTTCACTAAGTGGAAAATTCAAATTAATCAAACCAAAACAGACGCCATATTCTTTAGTGTTAGAAAACATAAGCCAAGTTCAGATCTGAAAATCCCCTCTGGAGAAAGTCTGAAATGGCAGTCAGTAATAAAATATTTAGGAGTAACGTTTGATAAAAGAATGAGATGGGCACCTCACATTGAGGCAGCGAAATGCAAGGCGATGCGGGGTATATCCTCAATATATCCAATATTTAATCGCCATAGTTCTTTATCAACGCTAAATAAAATAAAATTATAAAGCGCGCTCATATTACCATATTAACGCCTCGAATACTAACCTTTCCAAGCTCCAAGTAATACAAAATAAATCCCTTAAAATAATTTATAATACACCCATATATACTAACCTGAAAAAACTGCATGCCATATATAATATTCCGTTTGTCACAGACATTACTAACAAACTAACCAGTAGATTCTATGACAGAATCACTAATAACCATACTAACACACTTGTGAAGAGTCTCGGTGATTACAACAAAATGTCTATACCCTTCAGGTATAAACACAGATTACCTAAACACAATCTGCTTTAGGTCATCGACTTTAGAGAGTCTTTAATTAATATTATGTATTAGATGTATTATGAACATTTATAAGGATTGTAAATAGGTTTTTGAGCTCTTTTTCCTATTATGCTTTAGATTAACATTAGAATAATATAATACTGTGATTACTAACTAAATTAAATTAAAATTAAAATTGTAAAATAGAAAATGATCAGTAGATCAGTAGCTATTAAAATAGATATAAGATGTATTGTGAACATAATTTCGTAATAATAAAAAGCATTTAAAAATAAAAAAAAAACATGGTTTTCGTGTTAATGGTAATTTTTTATATCTCTTATCTCTTATCCGATCGTCTTCATACTTTGCAATATTGCTCATTTTGGTCATCAATATACGTTAACTAGTGTATAGCACGATGAAATATCATCGCATGGGTATAAAATTATTATATACCCGTATAAAACTCAAAAAAAATCCGGACTCTCATAGATAGTTTTCAATTCTTTATTTGTAATAATTTTCAATTCTTAAAGTTAACGTTAGCAAAATGTAATATTTTCCGATTATACACAAACGGTCATTGACCTCGTAACGTTGAATATTATTATTACACATAACAAATTACGTGCATATACATATGATGTGTATTTAGAACACGTATTCTGGGCGAGGATATGGCGCGGGCTCGTGAGGACATTACGTTTGGATCGGAGGGTCCGAGGTTCGATTCCCGGCGCCCGCGGTGAATGAAATCAATTTTTTTCTCGAATATCGTCAAAATATAAATAATTTTAATTTAATTGAAAATAAAAATATAAAAAAATGGTTCAAAACCTCGGTAAATGAAATTATTAAAATAACGTATTTTTATATGGCGAGAAGGAATATTTCAATTAATGTTTAAAAAAAAAAAGGCGAAATTAAGAATTGGATTTGGCGTGATGTCCGTGACCATTAGCTCAATTAAGACCTATATTCAGGCTATTGGGGTGATCGGTTCGAGTCGCGACAAAGTCGTCTCATCGAAAAATGAATTTATCGATTTTTATCGATTCATTCATTATGTTCGGCGAGAGTTAGGACACACACACACACAGATTACCGTCTTTATATATATGATGTATCGTCTGCCATTACGTTGGAGATAAAATATAGTATACAATGCGTATCAAATATCCACAATTTTGGGTACGGTGACGTTTTGATCGTCTAGCAAGCTACTATAACCTATCTTTCAACCTGTTCGCCATGATATGGCCATATCAGATTTTAATTGTTTAAACGCCTATAATTCACTCTATATTTTATAAAATTTGCTCTATAGGTTCTCGTTATCTCTAATATATAAATATTTATAGTTTTAACTCTCATATGTATATATAAATTTCAAATTTGGCGTGTAGCTTCTTGTAAGGTAATACACGATATATATTGATTTTTGGCCAAATATGTCAGATCTGACATTTCACTATTAAAAGTACTTCTCTTCAATGAGCGTTATCTGCGAGATAAGTATTCAATAAGAAGTTACGTTGTATCTAATTGTTAATATGATTTACAATAAGTTTTCCACCAACTAAAAATCAAGGACACATTTTTTATAGTGTGATTCCAGCATTGATGGGTATACATAACTCATAACCTCAAATTTCATTGTTTATACCTTCAAAACAAACTTTCTAACCAATGCAAGCTTAATATATGTACATACACAGATCAAACAGTGATAGTTTTTTTTTAGTTATCAGCTGATTTAATATATTACAAACCTCCTTTACGTTTCACTTACGATTACGATTCAGGAAAATATTTTCCTATTATCCGATCGTTTTGATACTTTGCCATATTGCTCATTTTGGTCATCAATATAAGTAAATGGATCGTCCGCCATTACGATGGTGCAAAAATATCGAGTAAGACGCGTTTGAAATCTGTCCCTCGAGATGGTGCCTGACGTTAATCGCCCAAAATGTTCAGTGGCGTTGTTCGCCCACTGCGCTCGCCTTGGCGTTTTCTTGGTGAATATCCGTTTTCGCCGTCATCTAGCTTTAATTGCTTGAACGCCTATAACTATTTATTTTTCACATTTCTACTAACCTCTTCTTAGCTCGCAAACGATTTTGTCGTCAGACGAAGTTTGGGTTCTTATCCGATCGTTTTCAAACTTTACCATTTTGCTCGGTTTGGTCATCAATATAATGACTAGCCTCTTCTTATCTCGCTTTCCATTTTTTCGTCTAATGAAATTTGGGTTCTTATCCACACTCTTCCGATCGTTTTCATACTTTGCCACTTTGCTCGGTTTGGTCATCAATACATCTATGTATATATCAGTGGCGTGCGCTGAAAATCTCTCTCTTTTTGTCGTACAGCCTTACTTAATGTGCACGAACGGGATACAAGAGGAACAGACTGTTCCTCTCGTATCCTGCTCGTGCACATTAAGTAAGGCTTTACGACAAAAAGAGAGAGAATTTCAGCGTACGCCACTGCTATATATGTCTGTCTGTCTTGAATAGGCTCCTAAGCCACTGAACCGATTACGGTGGAACTTTCAGATTACTGTGAAAAAAAAAAACGGAAAAAAACATAACACCTTAAGTACGGGCCTCGCACTAGCGTGATATACGCGAAGGACCGCACTTTTTGCGCAAAGTCGCACATATTGCAAATTTTACTAAAAAATGAAATGAATATATTTCCTATTAAACATGTTTAAACGTGTCCATTCGGCCAAAAATTCGCGCACGGTACATACATACAGATGTATGCATCTATAACTAAATTTATATGAGTAAATACTTAGTATATAACATGATACCGAATGATTTCAACTCTTATGGTTTTAAATTTTTCCATTATTGAAAAATCTTTTCACATATATATTATTCTGCATAGATGTAAACATATAAGTTTTTCCTATTTATAATACAATCATAAAAATTGCAGGTGTTGTTATAACACATAAATACTCGTGTTCAAAGTAGTAGATTATTTTGACAACTTAAATTTCAGACGTTGTTGTCGTGGATTACTTGGACTGAAAGCCCCTTAATCTTATTATTATATTCCCTTTTATCAATATATTCCCTTTTATCGTTAAAGTTCACATCTTGTGTGGGTTTTCATTTGAGTTGAACGTACTGCGTATTATATTTTAACCCTTTGAGGAGTACGGCCGTACGGGTACGTGGCAAGAAAAATGGCCCCGCCAGAGTACGGCCGTACTTGTACGATTTGACACGTTCAATCACTCAAAATACTCTACCTCTCTCATTGTTCGACATATTTGCATCTCGTTTTTTTCAAGTGTTGCTGAGGTTTCTCTTTCACTCTTGTGTATATATATTTTTGTATTCGAATAAAGAAACCAAATTTAACGAGGCGTGAAAGCCAGTTAAATTTTTATGACTGAACATGATGACAATTTTTTTTCCAAAGTAATATTTTCCACGTGTAAAAACTATAAAATATGTTCCGAACGAATAACATTGAAACCTCTGACTAAATTTATTTCATTTGACCCTCATAAAAATAATTTAGCGTAAAATTATAGATTTATTTTCGAGAGAATTTGGTTCGAGATGCAAGGCAAAACCGCCGCCGGGCAATAAATCAATCATATAATCGAGCGAAATATGTCAACTTTAAAACTTCCCACAAAATAAGAGTGTTCGCTCGGATTTTTCAAGTCAGTTGATTCCGAAAAAAAAACTCACTCCTGAGACGTTTCTGGTGTTCAAATTAACTCACTACTCAAAAGGTTAAACGCGTAAATTTTCTTACCAACATTTACAGACATATGTATATGTTTGTGTGTATGTACTATGTATGTATGGAAACTTCGTCGAGATTAAATCATTCATTCAACAGATTGTTTGTTGAATAAGCGTTAGTGATCGTCAAGGAAAGGTGTTGTATAATTTATTGAAAGGTTTCCTTTTCCACACAAAAGTACTTTAAGTTGATTGAAACGCTTTGAAACTACACACGATTTCCAGTTAAATCTGCGAAGATTTTAGATTAGTTAATATTTAATCGCAAAATTGCGAGGGAATATATGAATATATGAATCTATATATGATAATTTTGGTACTATTAATTTAATTTTTAAATTACATTTAATAAATTTCGATAAAATCCTACAGTTAATTAATGTGCTTACCACGGTTATGAAATTCAATAGCCAAACAGTTTCTAGTTTTCTTAATAAAACATTTCAGCAAATTGAGGCCACAAACGTTGAAGTGAAACATTTTGGTTGTTTTTTGATAGCGGGGTAAAGTTTTTTCTGCTGCTTTCTGGTAAATTTCTAAGAGTTGATCTTCTTATAAATTTACATTTGAAAAATTACCGATTACTATTCTGCCCAATTTTTTAATGACTTGTCGCTGAGGGAGATATGAAGGAATTAAAAACGGGTGAAACGATTGGAAAAATTTAAAAAAAAAATGACCGCTCATAGTCTCTGCTGTAGCTCTATAAATATGCAAAACTAAAAACCATTTTTTAGGTTTAACCCATTTGAACCCACGCGGTCAGTTATGAACTTACTCGATGTATGCCAGCGCGGTCATTCACGGCATTTTACAATTTTGCGTCGTAAAATAAAGGGATCACTCAGGCTGGCCGTAAAACCTTTCGTTACGCTTGGTTAGATGTTGGTGATGAATTTTAAGAAAGTCACACGAAATTAAATCAGTTCCTTTTGGAGTTTTGAGGGAATAACATCGAGCGCTTTTCGACTTGCAGATATGTCGAAGAGAAAACATACGTAAGTTTTTTATTTTTACATATTTTTTATTTATCTTTATGTTTCTAATACAGTAGGACTTATTGTATAATATGCATAAGAGAAATTGCGTTTATATATCTCATATTCCTGAAAAAAAAAAATCAAAGTCGACGGAGTCGTATATGACTCCTTGGGATAATGACACATATTTTTTTCCAGAGAATGCAATTTTACTACTGCAGAGATACGGGAAGAAATTGATAATTGGGACGAGTCTCAACTTCCGGATTCCATATACATATATACATATTACCACCCCTGGAAACTGATATTCGGTTAAAGAAAAAAGTAGGGTGGAAATCAATCAACCATTTAGTATAAATATGTATAATAAATATATGGGTGGGGTTGATCAAATGGATAACCATATTTCTAACTATAACATAAGTATTAGAGGGAAAAAATGGTACATGCCTATTCTGTTTTGGAACATCGATGTAGCTGTGAATAACGCTTGGATTCTTAGCAAAAGTTTTGGTTGTAAATTTGATAAATTAGGATTTATCAGACAGGTAACAGAGACGTTGTGCAAGTGTTATGGTCAAAAACGAAAACAATTGGTCGGTCCCATTCAGACCCGGCAAAGTTAATCAAAATCAAAAGGAAGTTGGAAGACATTTGATATTGGTCAAACAGAAAAGGAGAAATTGTGGACACTGTAAAAATAAAACGTTTTCCGCTTGTGATAACTGTGAAATTCCATTGCATGACAAATGTTTTGTACCGTATCATAATAATTAATTATTTTGTCTTCATGTATTTTGTTTTTACGACTTTTGAACTCAAAATCTCATTTATGACATTTCTTCTTTTAAAAGGGTGCACCCTTTTTTTGTTGACGATGTGTATATGTCACAATATATGTACCTACGTGTGTTATGTTATGCGATTTGAAAATATCATTTTATCGAAGAGATGCGTGTTTGTTATTTTTAAAATTAATTTTATAAATTTCTTAACAATAAAATTACAAATAACCAGTGAGAAAGTATTAAAACTGATTATGTGACTCCATTGTGATTTTTGTTTTATTTTAAAAAACATGTTTCATTAGCCCCAAAGGTCGTTCACGACACCACCTTGAAAAAAATTAAAAATGTTGAAAAATCAATTAATTATCCATCCCTATCCTATAAAAAATATTTCCCATGAAATAACTCAAAGATTTTGGAAAATAAACGAAAAAATAGTCCTGGGCACATGGGACATGTGTTTTCACGCGAGCTCTGGGTTCAAATGGGTTAAATAACATTTAGAACAAATCTGTGAAAGTAGACTTCAGCACCATCAAAATTTATAAAAAAATCAAATAAGCATTTACATACATACATGAGTGCTATTTTCCATGGAAGCAAACCTGTACAAAGATAATTTTAATTATTGCAATGTTAGAGCGAATCACCTGGCGTTGCCTGGCACTGCCTGGCAATGTTAGCTGTCGTTGAAAAATCTTTAATTGATTCCGCCTTAAGCCCGTGTATCGGTGTATGGCCTAAGTTAGGATGCTACGCAGGGCTCTGGAGTCAGAGCATTTCAAGCAGAGTCGAAGTCGTAAAAATCTATCGACTCCGACTCCTTTTTATTATTACTAAGCTTTTCTATGTTTCACTTCGCAAACGATTGAGCTATTTTGCGCGGTTTGGTCAACCATGGAAATTTTAATCGATTTTTATAGTTATTATTATTTTTTAATTACTATTAATATTATATTAGTATTACGGTATGTGTCAACTAGAGTCTTTAATTTTATTGAAGTAAATCGATCAATAAATTTAAATTTAAAATTTTTTTTATAAAAATCAAGAATTTAAATTACATCATAAATAAAATCGTTGAATTGTACATAATTTGACGTAATCTGGCCAAAATCAATCTATCCTCCGTTTCATACTTTTTTTTTCTCATTTTTTACTAACATCATCTTTTTTTTTCGTGTGACAAAGTTTGGGTTCTTATCCGATCGTTTTCAAGCTTTGCCATTTTGCTCGGTTTGGTCATCAATATAAGTGGAAATGACGTCCGCCACTACGATGGTGAAAAATAATCGTAAAAGACACGTTAAAAAATACTGCATCTTCGTTCACGGTGACGTCTATCGTCCACACTGTCACATTTGTCTACACTGTGCTGATCGTTTTTTTCCCTTTTCGCCCCCCTCTCGCTATGGCAGATTGAGCACTTTGCCATACTCATGATCAAAGTTTAAGGAGAGAATTGGTGATTTCTCAATTAGGTTTTTTATATACATTTATTTTTTATATATTGTCTTAATTTTATAAACAAAATAAAGAAGAGGCTAGTTTTTAAAAAACATTTTTTTTAGATATATTGTTTATTATTAAATTGATTTTTTTTTGTGTATGAAATTCATACACATATACTATGAATGTATTTATTGTTTATTATATAAGTATTACAATATGGATAGAGTGAAGAGATTGAAATGGCAATGGGTGGGTCACGTGGCTAGAAGGATGGACGAAAGGTGGACAAAAGAAGTGCTTGAATGGTACCCGAGAGAATGAAAAAGGGTAAAAGGAAGACCGCAAGGAAGATGGGTGGACGAACTTAGGAAAATGTGCGGGGTGAGATGGATGAGAGTTGCGCAAATCAGAGACGAGTGGAAGCGTGTTGGAGAGGCATCATCCAGAACTGGATAGCGAATGGCTGTAAATGATGATGATATACCTTTTTATTTTTATTATATAACTTTACTAATAATTCAATAAATTGAGTAAAATTTTAAACGATGGAAAGAAATGTCCATTTTACATTTTAAAATCGTAAAAAAGTTGGAGTCGGAGTTTGGATTCGGAGTCGGAGTCGGAGTCAAAGTCGAATCATAAAATAAAGCCGGAGTAGGAGTCGGAAAATTTTTGAACCGAGTCCACAGCCTATGAGATATCATTTATCAAATTCGGTGGTCAAAGTGGACTTTTTATTCATACATCTACATATGTATACTCGTATATAAAAATTAATGTCTGTGTGTATGTCGCGAATAGTCTCCTAAACCACTGAACCGATTACGATGGAACTTTCAGGATTTGTTGTATGCATGTCCGAGAAGATTACCATGAAAAAAAAAACGGGCACGGAAACGGGAATGAGTCTCATTGCAACGGTATAATTTCAACCAGTAGCGTGGTCTAGTGGTGAATGTTGAATTATCTCGTACTTGATGTTACGAGTTCGAAGTCTCGCTATTGGCCAGACCTTGATTTGTCAAGGTCGATCGTTTCTTATCAGAATTTGCCAATTTTTCTGATTTTCATTGAAACGATTCCTGTAAAATTGGCGTTTCCTTCCCAATTTTCTGTTGCGAACCTGTAGTTATTGTTATATCTTAGTTTTCGCCATATTGCTCACCATTGATGTCTCTGTGGTTGTTTATCGAATATAAAATTCGTATTGTTACATGAAAGTTATTCATAGTTATTTATCGTATTAATACGATATTTGTAATATCTGACGATAGATGTCAGATATTGTTTAGATTTACATGTATCTATGTAATAATTATGTGGACCAGGAAGGCGCATTTGGGGTTTACCTGTTAAGCCTTCCTGGTATATTTGTATATACATATGTATGTAAAAATAAATAAATAAATAAATGTTTTCGCGTCGCGACCAAGGTGTTCGCTGCCTGCGTTTTACCGACAAATGGGAATGGGAACGAGAACGGGAACGGAAACGAGAACGGGAACGGGAATTGCATGCGTTATTGTGGCATTGCAACGCAAGAAATTTTTATATGTATAGATTTTAGAATAAAATCCTAAAATGAATTTAATTATTACGTTATTAAATTAATAAAATTTATTAATTTAGGATAATATTTGAGAAAAATTCGAAATTCCTCAACGGATACCGATTGTTCGAAATTTATGAGTTAAAAATTTACCAATGAAAGGATGATACAAATAATGCTTGTCGTAGGGCATGAATGAGAAAGGGTTGTCTTCGATCCCCTTGAGGTAGGATACCTGGACGATAGGGGGGGGGGGGGCTTTAGGGAGGAGGCAGAGGTATGTTCGAAAGAGAGGAGAGGGGTTGGAGGGGAGTCAGGGGCAGCCGCCCACATCCGCCCACGTTTTTCCCGCCTACGCGAAAATTCGTCCGCGAACATCCACGCGCCGCCCGCCCGCCCGCACACACCTCGAACACCTAGACGCAAATGCTGGTACTTTATTAATTAATTGAATATATTTGACGTGGATTGTGCCGGGTTGTCGTTAATACGTGCACGGCCTCGCATAACGGGAGATTTCCGCGAAGAATTTCGCACATGCGCCGGTATACATATATATGTATATAATAAAAAAAAAAAAACGGAATCCCTACAGAACTGATTTTTGTTTTCGAATTTCGAATCAGTTTGTATGTATGTAAATCACTATCGGTTTTTTAAATTATTTAAATTAAAAAATTACATGGTTTCGTAATCATCGGCAGACTTTCGATCTTGCATTATTATCTAAACACTTTTTTACTAGCCTCTTCTTAGTTTGCTTGCGATTTTTTCGTCTGATTTCATCTGACGAAATTTGGGTTCTTATACGATCGTTTTCGAATTTTGTCATTTTGTTTGGTTTGGTCATCAATATGTGTGGAAATCAAATCCGCCATTACGATTGAAAATATTCCATTATCGTTATCGGTGACGTCTATTATCCACATTGTCGTATTCGACCATACTCTTCCGATCGTTTTTTTCCTTTTCGCCACCCTCTCGCTATGTCAGATTTTAATTGTTTAAACGCCTATAACTTTCTTTTTTCACTCTATATTTTATTGCTGATATTTTTATTAATATTCTACTCATTACATTATTGTTTTATATATGTATGTATGTAATACTAGTAACCAGGTGCACGAAATCGTGCACTTAATAAAAAGTGAGTACCGTTTAAAAAACTCCAAATTGTCTATATAACGTATGTACGAATAATCGTCAGTCAATAATAATAATAATACGAATAATTATCAACATGACGAAATGATCATTTTATATACATACATACATTAAAATAATTGTTGGATAAAAATATTGTTAGATGAAGGTGTTTTTGTGTACTTCATTGATTTTTTTTAACTTTGAAATCTCAAGTATCGAAAGGCTTTAACACTTTGCCGACGGACATAAAGCCGATATACTTTTGGCGAATAGACGTTAGGCCAACAGACATTTGGCAAAATTAAATTTTCAATGTTTAAATTTATTTGATTGATCTGCTTGGTTTAATCCGCAACGAAATTTTCTTTTTATTTAATATAAACCTTTTTTCATATGAGAAATAAATTAAAACAATTGTCCGTCGGCCTAATAATCGTTCGACCAAATGTCCGTCGGCCTAATATCCGTTCGGCCAAAAGTCCGTCGGTCAAGCGTCCATTTGGCCAAACGTCCGCGCACGTTTAAATATATTGAAGTGGTATTTAAATATTTTTGAAGAAATTTGATTTGATTGATATTCCAGTAAATTGTCAAGTAAAATGTTTCAATTAATAATTATAACGATTAAAAAAAAGTTTAAAAATGTATTTAAAATTATTTTTCAAAGTGAAACTCTTACTGGCTTCTTTAAAAGATTTTAATTAAAATTAGTTAAATTAGGTTATTAAATCTACATTATATATAATTTTAGCGTGAAATATCATAAAATGAAATCTCTCATAAAAAGCGCTCTATATACGTATATATTATACATATATTAATATGCAAATGTATTCTATTTATCTAATATATAATTTTGAAAGAGACTTTGTAACGATGTAAGGTTTGGATTCAAATAAATTCAATAAAATAAGAAATTAATTTTTACTATTACATTAGCCATGTTTAAGCGGTTTATATTTCAAATAATATTACAAACACCGAGCGAAGCCGGGTAAAACCACTAGTAATATATATTTAAAAATAAGTATGTAGATATACACATACCTACATATTATTTTTTATTTAAATAATGTACTTGATTCAAAACATTACAGGTTTGTTATTATTGTATATAAATCTGCATGTTGCAATATATGCATGTAGTTTGATTTAAACATCAGCGCAATAAATCTTCCAATCAGCGTCAGATAATTAATTCCGCTTACTTTATTAAGTCAAGGTCAAATGATAACAGAGCGAAGTATACATATATAAATATATGTATATATATATATAAATAATTAGCAGGTATAAATACAAAAGGCCACAACCAAAGCATCATCATTCCCATTCATAGGTAAAGTTCGCCCTTATCAATGGGCATAGAGCGCGCATCGACCCGAAAAAAAATGTGACGCACCTCTGACGGAATGATTTGGCGCGAAATGCGAATACGTAAGACTTTTAAAAATACACACACACTAATCACGATATATATTTGTGTTCGTATATATGTATATCAGTATGTGTATATGTGTATGTGTGGGTTTCGTTGTGTACTGATTCGGCGCATTGGGGTCCGCATGGGCGGGAATCGGCCGCCGAGGGCTCTGGCCCCGCGTGGGCTGCTCTCAGCCTCATTCAAGCTCCACCACTGCTCGCGAATAGTCCTGCCGGACTGATAGCACCAGACTGGCCGGGACGAAGGCCAGTCCATCGCGAAAAAGTGAGTTTGGGCGGGAAAACACGTGAAACGCGCCTTCGAAACGCACCGGCCGCACACTCCGCACACGATCCAACACTCCATCTTCGAACCTGATTTTCATACTAAAATTTAAACACAATCCAAACTATATACACATATATACATTCGTAATATCCTGAACCTGTGAAATATGTGAAAATTAAATGTGAAATGTGAATATTTGACATTACTCCCGTATCAAACGTGTTTTTGTGGTTATCTATCGAAAGTCTTCTTCTTAAATAAATACAGTTTTTATATTAAAATTTAAATAAAATCCAATCCATATGAATTATATTACATATATTATATCTTGGACTCTTGAAATATGTGAAAACTATATGTGATGTGTGAACATTTGATAAGATTCTCGTACCGAACGTGTTTTTGTGGTTATCTGTCAAGCGTCTTGTTCTTAATCGCATATACTTTTTTCAATGCAATTTTAATCCTTAAATTTAAATATAATCTGATGCATTAAAACACGAGTGGATTAAAAATATTCTAGATTCTTGGAATATGTGAAAATTATATGTGAAGTGACCAATCAGGATCCAGTATCAAACGTGTTTTGTGGTTATCTGTCAAAGATCGTCTTGTGCGCATATACAAATCTATGTAAACTTTAATACAAAATTTTAATTTAAATTAACACAACATGTACCTTTATATATTCATCATATCACTGACGTCTGAAATATAGTGGAAAATTTATGTTCATTCTGATTTTTTCATTTAAACTAACAAAAACTGTAATTTTGTGGTTATCTGTCAGATACATAGGTCAGATGTTTTTGCCGTTCTATATTTATATGTAAAACTTGTTGCTTTTTTTTTCATATGAAATTTATATTTTACTTTCATCTATAGTTATGTGTGTTTTTATCATATCTTAAATTCCTGAAAAAGATGAAAAATTTATGTTTAGTTTCATACCAAATGTATTTCCATAATCTGTCAAACCACTTTTGAATGGTTGCCTCAATAGCTACAGATCTAAATTCCAAACAAAACATCTTAAATGGAAGTCAAATATTGAAAACGTTCTTCCAGGGTGAATTTTCCGACGGCACCCATCTGTCATGTGTCAAATGAATTTCAAATATTAATACAAACGACGATTAGGATAGCTTTGTGTGTTTTATTGTCTTCTCGTTGTCAGACGATACGTTTCTCCATTGAAAATTTGATGGAAAATACTGTAGATTTTGATTTGATACACTCGATTATATTAACCGGTGAGCACAATAGCCGGCGGTTGATTTATATGGCGTGTGTCCGTGGATTCTATGGCCAGTTGAATGTGGTGTGCATCATTCGATTAACACGTCTTCAAATTTGTAATTGAAATAAGTCATGATAATAACATGTTCCTGAATTGAAAAAAAAATGTTCGTTAGAATTAATTTCAAATGATTTGTATAACTTTTAAATAATTGTTTTGTTATCAATGAAATTTTTTGCAATGTTTATTTAAAATAATTACTCACACCATCAAACGTACACAGAAAATATCATAACACAATGCAAATAAAAACATCAGATGTAATTAAAAATGTAGATTTTCCTTACATTGACGCATTCCTTGCTAATGTGTCAATGGTTAAACTGTCATTTGATTTGATCACCCTTATTATTCTATTCAAGCAATTTAAAATTTGTTTGAATGATCTCAATATGTGAGTCAAACCTTGAATTGACTTGTGTGTTGATTATATCCAGTTGAATCTTATAAAAATGACTGTTAAAGTGACGTAAAATTTCAGTGAATTTTTGCTTTCAGGTGCTGAATTCGCGACCAAACGAAGACGACCAAAAATATGCATAATTGGAATTGCTATGAAACGAACTACAAGCTTTTTTTATACGCATAAAAATATATATAGTGACCGTGCCTGACTAACAATGCCCTAAATAAAAAGAAACACCCAAAAAAACATAAAAATTAAAAACGAGCTTATAAAACCGTTGTGATATTTTCAATTAGAAATTTTCTAAATTTTAAAATCGACCGTGCAAACAGATCTTATGATTCGCCGAAACATCCTATTTAGCTTCGGTCAATTTATATAAATAGTTATACGTCAGATAGTCAGTATTATATATTGGTGTCAATTATATATTTGTACATATATGTATATATACATATTCTAAAATATTTTGTGTGTGTGTATGTGTGTGTGAAATCAGTGTTGTGTTTAGTGGTATGGTGTGCAAGTGTAGTGGATTGCACGGTGCAGCAAGTGCAGTGGCGTGCGGGAAGACGGTCGTGGGGCGACAGGGGGTGCTTTCGGTATGCCTGCGTTGACGATGAGGCGCGAGGGCGACGCAGGGCCGCCCCAAGACGGCGGCCAGTATGGGATTCCAGGTCTGGGGCGGGGGATGCGCCCTCGGCTCGTTTCCCCTGACGAGTACGTGGATATCTCTCAGGTGCAGCAGCTGCTGCTAGAGCAGCCGCCCCCGCCCCCGGCTCCAATGCCACAGATGATGCACCACCAGCCCATGGGGCCGCCGGCCACCCCACGCCGCCCCCCGCCCCACCACCAGCAGTACTCCTATGCGCCGCCCTGCACGCAGCAGCACGCCAGCGTCGACGATCTCGTCGCCTTGTGGTTCTCCGGAACGCCAAATCAAGGTTTGTTGAATCGATTTTTACCATATTATTATACATAATATATACATATAAGTCAGCCCTGAGAAATGCCTCCAGAACGTAAGGTTGGTATTGTGAATATATGTACACACAGTTCATTATTATAATGGTGATCGATGTGGTAGGAATCTATTCATTATCCGATTTGAAATAGAACTTCGTTACAGTATACATATAGCGAATAGCTTTGATGTTCAACACTAAAACATTGCTCGAAACTGAAGTGGGACGATGCGGTACAACCCTCGTCCTCTCCTTCCTCGGTTAGGGCGAAATCACACAGCGGTGGATGTGGCACATGTTTTTTTTTTTTTAGATAGTTTTAAACATATAGAAAGGTCGAAAAATCGAAAATTTTCGTTTACCATGAATACATATGAAAAGCGGGTAGTACATATATACATATATCAGTGGCGTGCGGTAGTATGGGTACTACCTATATCTTTATCCTACTCCTTTCCTTTTGGGCATGCTTGGGTATAATTCCCTTGAACTTCGGAGAAACTTCTCGTTAATTCGTTTCGTTCTCCAGCTATTGCGTGGTAATACGTCATGCCCGTTGTTGTTGGAACAGTTGGGACTTTATGTCCCTAATAATTGTGTGCGTGGTAGACATCATCATTTGATGGTTGTACCTGCTGCTCGCACAGTTCTTTTTCGAATGGCTCCTATTCCAAGAGCTATTCGACTTCTCAATGAAATCGTTGCTGCTGTCCCTGAATGTGATATTTTCCACCTTGGGGAGCGTAGATTATCGGATGTTATTTTAATATATTTATCTGGTAACCTGCGCTCATCATTACTTTCTTAATTTGAATGTGACGTATGAGTGGAATCTTAATATACTCTCTTCCATTTGGGCCTCGCTGTGATTTTATTTTTTATTCATATTTTGCTTTATTTTATTACTTTTTCTTTCTCCTTTGTACATTTTTATATACTATTTTAATTTTGTTCAGTGTAAACAAAGAATGGGATTCATGCTTTTGTTATATTTTTTTCTCTCTGAATGATGTATTATTTTCCTTTTGTTACTTTTTTTATTATTTTATTTTACCATGTTTTCTGCTTTTGCTTTTTTCTTTTATTTACAGTTTACTTGTTTTTATATCTTTTTCAAATGTAGGCCATTGTTGCGCATTAGGTTCTTCCTGTAATGCCACAATGGTCCAAAACTATTAAATAAATAAAAAAAGCTCTCTCTACCCCCTTTGTACAGCCTCACTTAATTTGCGCGAGCAGGATACAAGAGGAACAGGCTTTTCCTCCCGTATCCTGCCCACGCACATTAAGCAAGGTTGTACGACAAAAAGAGAGATAATTTCACCGCATGCCACTGATATATATATTATATATACATAGTATCGTTTACCATGCATACATTCTTTTCGATCTTTCGATTTTCGATCTTTGCTTTCCGATATTTGCTTTTTCGATCTTTCGACCTTTCGATGCCGTGATGTAGACCCAGAAAAAATATGACGTTCATCGCACGCATGCATGGCACACTCACAACGACACTTTCGACCTATGTCGTTGAAATTGTATTTTAGTATTTATCCTTGCTTGACAGTAATCTATACGAAAACGTTTGGATCATTTTTGTTAAAATTGTATCCTTGCTTGACAGTGATCGATAACGGTGTATCCCATATTCGTTGTATAAAACTAAAGGAGTGCTTAAAGCTCTTCATCTTCTTGTCCCCTCATATAGAGTAACCACACAAATCTAATCTGTCCTTACTCATTTATAGTGAATTGTTTTGATGTAATTGAAAGTGTTACTAAATTTGCAATTTAGAAGGCGCCCCATCGTCCAAAATCCCCCCCCCCCCCGTTACAGCTCTGAAGCATTTCATAAAACTAGAAGAGGATGCATCCTCTTCTTCTTACGAATGACATCAGGAACCTAACCGGTTTCTTACTTATTTATGGACATTGTAGTGAATTGTTTTGATGTAATTGAAAGCGTCATTAAATTACTCTGAAACATTGCATGAAACTATAATGGGACGATGAGGAAGGCGTCTCGTCGTCTCAAACCCCCCATTCCCGTTACAGCTCTGAAGTATTTCAAAAAACTAGAGGAGGATGCTTTCTGCGGAAGATCAGGAACCTAACCGGTTTTTACTTCTTTATGGACATTGTAGTGAATTGTTTTGATGTTATTTGTTAGCGACACTAAATCTGCAACGCTGAAACTATTATATAATGGGACGATGCCTCCCCTTCCCTGATACCACTCTGGAGCATTGCTAGGAGAATGCTAGGAAAGTCCTTAAAGCTCTTCCTCTTCTTGTCCCCTCCTTCAGAGTAACCACACTAATTTAATCTGTCCTTACTTATTTATAGTGAATTGTTTTTATTTAATTAAAGGCGTCAATAAATTTGCAACGCTGAAAAATTGCATCGAACTATAATGGGACGATGAGGAAGGCACCTTGTCGTCTCAAATCCCCCGTCCCCGTTACTACTCTGAGGTATATCATAAAATTAAACGAGGATGCTGAAAAAGTGAATAAGGGCGAAATCACACAGCGTGGGTATTTTTTAGATATACCAAATATATGTATACAAAATCGACAGCAACCGAAGTAATCCAAGGACATAATATACTTTTGCTAAGTTCTTTCTTATGTGATTGAAATCAGTTTCAAATGCACTAATAGAAATATTAATAATATAAAATCACATACACTATAAAAATTTTTGCAAAGAGTGTGCATTATCATTACATATGTACATACATATTTTTGAATAATTTAAGTTTTGAATAATCATTGATAAGATTCTGAACACAATTATATCGATGATAATCTGATTGTACCTCAAACTTCATCACATCATAGTTGACGTGCGATATCCAATACGTTTACGTGACCGATTTGAATACGTCACGGGCCAATCGCTGACATTTTGATAGGATTTTCCGCCAGGTATTGAAAACTGATATATACGTATTTATTTTTCTTTCGATAAAGCGTCAATTACTGCCGCACGTTGACGTCAGTGGCGTACGTGGGATGACGAGAATGTGTAACAACTATCATACCGCGAAATTATCAGTAACGAGCGCTTTAAGACGACAATTTGTCCGTACACCGACACTAATATGCTGATGATGGTCCTTTCTACTAGGAAAAGTGACTATTTCAAATGTGCATTGTATTATTAATTTAAATTATAATAATTAAAATATTTTTATTTATTGTTTTGTTGGAACATTAGGGACAGCTTTTAAAAAAATTTGGGATGTGTCCACCCCACGACTATGTATTTTAGTAATATAAGAAGGTGACAAAAAAAAATTCGATAATTAAACATATGTACATACATACATACACGTTCACACATACCGACTATGAGAGCATTTTCGATACAAATTGAGCGCAAATGCATGGAAACTTTCACGAGACAAAAGTTCTACTTCCGGTTGTAGGATTTTGTTCAAATGTTTTTTATTACTTAAAATCACTATCAGTATTATACACATTAAATATCAAGAAAATAAAAATAATTTAAAATGTCAAAATAAAGTAATTAAATATTGTTTAAAAAAAAAATACTACTTCCGGTTAACATATTCTGACCAAAGCCTCATCAACTCTAAGTTAGTACATAAAAAATACAAATATAAATTTTCAGCTTGATACATTCAGAGGTGTGGAAAAAATCGTGTGGTCACAACATTTTTGACTTTTCTAAGAAGAAAATGTCCCACTCCCGGTTTATTAAATTTAGTGACTTTTTTATTTTCATCACATTAATATAAGGATTATACTTGAATTTTTTCGTGATGAGCACACATGTTTAAGGGGTCGAAAAAAATAATGGAAGAAAAATCGAATAACAGTAAACTGCCACTTCCGGTTGACGGATGCTCACCATATTTTATATATAACATGATATAAAAATTAAACTCCTAGATATTAAACTTCAGTTCAATAAATCAAAAGGATTTTGAGAAAAACATAAAAAGCCTCGATTCCCTAGAGTAAAAGTACTACTTCCAGTTCAGATAAAAATATTTAAAAAATTTTGGGGCATAAAATTTACAATTTCTATTACATTACATTACATATTACAAAATTTCAGTCTGATTTAGTAAATGGTTTCGGAAATAATTCAATTCAAAAACTTAAAAAAAAGCACACCTACATATAAGGGAAGGCACGATTTCCGGTCAACTTAAAAATTTGAAAAATAAATGTACATTGTATCGATAATAATTTTAATAACCGACACTAAGTTTCAGTTCGATAGGACGAACGGTGTTCAAAAAATCCCCAAAATTCACACACCCATTTTATGAAAACGTGGTCTGTGATCGATTTTGAGTTCGAATCAGTCAAATTTTCGTATGATCACAGCTTCACCACATCACTATGTTTGTAATAATAACATAGGAAAAGCACAGTGATAGAAGTAACTAATTATCAACATTGAATGTTTTATTCCGTATATATTTATTTTCTCAGTGTGGGGTCTGCCGAAAACACACAAATACGCCACCAAAATTAGATTTTACTATCTCCGATTATTTATTTAATCCCGTCTAATCCTCAGACACCTTCGATCACATCTCCAGAATTACGCTACATCGACTGGCAATAACTTTTACTATTATGGAGAAGCTTCTTATGCACATAGAAACGTATACCAGAATTTATGCGTACCTAAATTCCGGTACGCTGCACATAAAAACGTTTATTGAACTCTCGTTTGATTTTAACCTTAATTTATGCAGATTAGACGATTAGGATTTAACTGACGGTTGTTTTTTTTCCTTTATACTATATTTATTTTTACTTTATTATACATTTCTATTTTGTACCGGGCGCTAAAACGATACGATTCACGTTTATTATTCGTCCAAAAGACCGATGAAAATAATTCAAACGAATATATTAAGGAAGCGTACGACTTTATGACTGTATTACAAATTGAAAATTTCTACTTTTATTTATATTGCGGTGTCGTTAAATTTCGACGCGAATGACGTTCACTGGTCTTGACAAGTCGACGAAACTGATTGACGCTTTGAATAAATTAAAATCATTATGTTGGAAATATCACCGAGAAAACCGCAAGAATTAAAAAAAAAAAGCAATTTCCTTGGAAATAAGCACTCACGTTGTTATGCAAAGGACATTCATTTTGTTTAAAATATCCGCAATGGCGCCATGCTTAAGCTATTGGGGTTTTTTTGTGATATATTATACATATGTATGTAAATACAATCCTAGAGACTTATTATACTTTTTGCATCATAATATTTTTTGAAATTTTTTGAAAATAGCCACAATTTTATGTAAATAACTATACACATATTTATGCAATTCTTTTGCTAATTAATACAATTACTTTTTAATACGTTTCATTTTTATTTTGATATAAAGTCTAATTTATTGTACATAATGTTGAATTTCAACTTAAAAATAATTTAATTTGAATTTAAATGAAGAAATAATTCGGACTAGTCATAGATAAATGCAATCGTTTAACGTTTGCTTATAAATTGGGATTCAAATCATTAAAAAATTGATTAGATTTTATCTTTTGTCAGAATTTAGCGTTTGATATATGTAAATTACATCTAAACAATAACTGAATCACCCAGAATTGCTCAGGCGATTGAAAATTTGAATCAACAAAATATGGAGCTAGAACTTCATGAAATATGTAGTATTTGGTGATTGCATAAGTTCATGTCCAAAAAGAGACATAGATTTTTAGAGCGAACTCGCAATGATCAACCAGCAGCGTGGACTAGTGGTCAGCATATTATGCTCTCAAGCAGAGTGGTCACGGTTCGATTCCTAATAGTAGCTGCTGGCCAAACCTTGTTTTGTGATTGCAGTCGATAGTTTCCTATCAAAATTTACCAATTTTTTCATTGAAACGGTTCCTGTAAATTGGCATCTGCATTCTAATCTCTCTTGCAAATCTCAAGTTATTCAATGTCTTGAGATTCGCCAATTTATATAATAAAATGCTACAAAAATTTGTGGATTTGTATGGATTCACATTGTATAAATGCTTGTATTGATCGTAGTGTATCTGTATTAGTAATCTCGTCGCTTTGGAGCGATCTGTAAAGGCGAGTGTACATATTCGATTGAAATAAATAATAAAATAAAAATCTTTATATAGCAGAAGATACAAGAAACACAATCAAATATATCGATGGCTTGGTGCACATATGTTGTATGCCCATTTTTAAATTTGTGTCGAATTTTAAGTTTGTAGATGCTGGAATTTTTCATGGTTTTTATTTCAAGGTAATTCATGTGGTATACATAAATTATCTTGACAGGAGCAAAATTAAAATTCGATACAAATTCAAAAATGGACATACAATATCTGCGCACCAAGCCATCGATATATTATCTATATTATGGGATGATCTACTATATCTCTAATATTACACATAATCTGAATGTTTAACCGTTGAAGGATGGAACGTCGAGATCGAACGAATGTCCCGAACCGGGGTCAAATAAGACCCCAGTATTTTTTAATCAAAATACAGCTTTTCTCAATACAAATGGGTTCAATATATATCTTGTTAATCATTTTATACATCAACATAAAAAAGTTTTAGTCCTATAGCATGTTTTTGACTATTTTTGTATTAAAAAATAGCAACAACTGTCGACATACAAACGCACATAGGTAAGGCCAACAGGCAACTGCACGACTCAATAACCAAGCGCCAAAAGCGACGAAAACAATTGCTTACGAAAATATAGCTGTCTCTTTCTCTCGCATTGATTAATCGATCAACAAGAATATGCAAGCGAACAGTCAAAAACATGACTTATCACTATCGCCTTTAAATCATACTTTGGAAAGTAGAAATGTATAAATGTATTTTTTTACGATTTATCCCTTTTCTAAATCATACAAAATATATTAAAATAAATTTATTGTAGTTCATTCTAGGTATACCAGAAATATATGGTGTATATCTTGTTAATCATTTTATACATCAACATAAAAAAGTTTTAGTCCTATAGCATGTTTTTGACTATTTTTGTATTTAAAAATAGCGACAACTGTCGGCATACAAACGCACATAGGTAAGGCCAACAGGCAACTGCACGACTCAATAGCCACGCGCCAAAAGCGACGAAAACAATTGCTTACGAAAATATAGCTGTCTCTTTCTCTCGCATTGATTCATCGATCAACAAGAATATGCAAGCGGACAGTCAAAAACATGACTTATCACTACCGTCTTTAAATCATACTTTGGAAAGTAGAAATGTATTTTTGTACGATTTATCCCTTTTCTAAATCATACACAATATATTAAAATAAATTTATTGTAGTTGATTCTAGAAATACCAGAAATATATGGTGTATAGCTTTCAAAACCACATAGTTATTACGAAAAACGTAAAAGTTGGGGCACTTGCATATCCCACTTCGGTGAGGGAGGGCTTAACAGTAATCATAATATTATATGCACATCGCACATACATACATATGTACATATGTACATATAACGTATATCGAATCTCCCGATATAATAATGTCTAATTTAACTCGGCGGAGTAAATCAACCTTTTATACGTAATAAATTTTTACGGTCTTTTTATTCCCGGTTGGCGATCATAGTGGAACTTGTTTTTTTTCATATTTGTTTCCCAAGCGACCTGTTCAAGGGACCATTAATCAACCAATCATGTCGATGGTCGCGAACAGCCTTGGACCTACATAAAACAGAGGGACAAAGAGGGATACAGAGTACGAGAGAGGGAGGGAGAGCAAACCCGGCGGCAAAGCTGAAATGAATAAATATATTGGCCAATTTGTACGACAAAATAATTGGCAATCGGGCGCGGCGTGGTAGCGGCGATCCCTCTTGTGCACCGTGTAATTACCATCGGTGATATCGGCCATCGGAAGCCTGCAATGTACCTGATATTTCATGCAAAGACCCATTATCAAGTTTACATGTCGACCGGCCTTCACCGACACCGGCAGCCAACCCGTTAATCTGGACGGCGCTAACGTGTCAAAGCGATATCGGTGAAATTTTATAAAAGTTTTCGGGTGTGATAACAAACTAAGACGCTACTGCACACTTAACAGTGTAGAGTTTGATTATTCTAATTTTAAAACGAGCGATTGTTTACTAGTAGACAGGCCGCGGGTTTAAATCCAGTTCAAAGTCCATTTTTTTCTCAATAATCGGCGGCTTATACTGCTGATCCATATTGACTGTCTCTTGCTATAGTTTGCCAATTTTTCCTACTTGATTATTGTGAGGGTTCCAATAAAATTTGGGGCATTTCCCCTCCCCTCCTGTTGCTCACAAATTTGGATAGTCTTAATATGTAGGTTTATATGCTTGCGGCTTGTAATTTATATCTGTATACCTGCATTGTACAATTATATTTGTCAATTTCAATTCATTTTCAATTATAAAGGCGCATTTGTATGTATGTACCTATATATTAACCAGCAGCGTGGTCTAGTGGTGAATGTTGAATTATTTCGTACTTGATGTTACAAGTTCGATTCCCGCTAAGGCTGTTGGCCAGACCTTGGTTTGTCAAGGTCGATCGTTTCTTATCAGAATTTGCCAATTTTTCTGATTTTCATTGAAACGATTCCTGTAAAATTGGCGTTTCCTTCCCAATTTTCTGTTACGAACCTTTAGTTATTGTTATATCTTAGGTCTCGCCATATTGCTCACCATAGATGTCTCTGTGGTTGTTTATCGAATATAAAATTCGTATTGTTACATGAAAGTTATTCATCGTTATTTATCGTATTGATACGATATTTGTAATATCTGATGATAGATGTCAGATATTGTTTAGATTTACATGTATCTATGTAATAATTATGTGGACCAGGAAGGCGCATTTGGGGTTTACCTGTTAAGCCTTCCTGGTATATTTGTATATATGTATGTAAAAATATGTATGTAAAAATATATATACACACGTTTCCTTCATCTCTAAACCACAAACTATATATAAGTCTGGTGTGTGAAAAATTCAAATGGTAAAAGCATTGCTGAAGTATGCTGCAATTGGATTAGAAGTCCAAAAAAATGTTATTGGATATCTTTAAGAGGGCTGGACCCCAGAGCCTTCCTCAATTATGGCACTAGAAAAATTATTTTTTAATGTGCTATGGATATCCACCATATACATGTTTCTATATTTTTATTTTTTTGATTAATTATTTTTTATAGGAGCTAAGAGCCACCAAACATCTATAAAATCTTGTTTTTACACCCACGAAAAGAGTCCAGCGAGCTAATTTAACGGTTGATTTTTAAAAAAATACGAAAACACAAACATAGAAAATATCTTTCTCATACCGATGATGAACTTTTTTTTAAAATTGGTCCAGTTTCGGAGGAGAAAACTGGAGAATACGAAACTTCGATTTTGTCGATATAAAATAGGTATTATCTGGTCGAGGCGCAACTGTCACATTCACTCAATATACATATATATTGATATAAATTGTAGCATTCACTCAATATATATATATATATGTATCGAAGAAAGGAACGGCAACAAAATTAAAGTTTCGGGTATCCAGCCCTCTTAAGGCATCATTCACTTTCTCAAAACATTATGCATCACTTAAAATTTTCTTTATAACTTTTACAAATCCTAAATTGTTCATTTTCGTGAGAATAATAGAATATCAAATAATATTAAAAAAATATATTTTCATCCCAATTTCTCTGAATTAAAACAATCAGCGACTTTTCTACGCACTGCATATGCAGACATCAATCATAAGCGCATCCTCATCGCAATCATAAGCCATCAACGAAACAAAGACGCGTCCAATTTGCCTGATTGATCGCGGAAAAGAGTGCACTCGGGATTCTTGCACGATTCTTGCGTTTTATTGGGACCAATGTGGGGTAATGGCAGGATGCTGAAGAAAGGATATCGCACTTGCGACTCGTTTGTCGCGGCCCAGACGTCTCGGATTGTCGCTAATTCGATCGGGACAATTACTCATTAGACGGACGATCTCTTGAACCGACGTACCGGAATGTGACTGGCACGTATCCGGCAAGGATGGATGTGCACATGATTAAATCTCGCACTGCATCAGGTGTTCGCAATCCTCGGTCCAGCTCCTCGATTCAATACCTGGACAGGTGTGTGTGTATGTTCTTCGTGCTCGCTACTCGTGTTGCGCGAGCCTCGCCCAGTTTATTTATCTCGAAATCGTAATTGCACACCGTACAGGTACCGCTAATTAAATTACGACGTGGACGAGGGGTATACGAGTTGATCGACTTTTTTTTATTATTTTGATATTTACAAGGTCTATTGTTTTCATTTTTCTGCTCAATACATTTTTTTCTGCCTTGTCTGCTATGTACATATTAAACATACATATATAGGTAATATAGGAAAAGGCAACTTAATTTTGATTACATATTTATTAATTAAAGTTTTAGCATATGGAATCCTCATATCAAAAAATATGTTATATGTATCGAAAGGGTACAAAGGAGAATTACAAAGATTCCTTCTGAATTTAAGTCATTTTCTTATAACGAAAGATTGAAAAGAATGAATCTCATTACACTGGAGACGAGAATAATAAGAGGCGACTAAATCGAAGTCTTTAAAATACTAAATAATCATTATAAATTTCATATGTCCAATCTTTTTATATTCAACGAAAACACTCACCTCAGAGGTCACTCGCTTAAAGAAAGACTCCAAAAAGAAAAATGTAATAAATTGATCAGAGATTCCTTCTTTTCAAACAGAGTGGTTTCAGTTTGGAATTGTCTTCCCAATTAAATTGTAATTTCTGTTAACCTTAATATTTTTAAGAAAAAGCTTGATGCATTTCTTAAACTTAAAGGATTTCTGTAATTCTTCTTTCCCAATATCTAGTTTCCCAATTTATTATTTCTGTTTTTTGTTGACTTTTTTTATTATTTTTATTTTAATATTGTCATTTTGAATGTTTTTTTTTCTCATTTAATTTGCATACATCTATAAATCAAACTCCTTGGGTCTATCGGCTTTGCCGCCTCCCCCAAGTATATATAAATAAATAAATAGTCAGTAATTAAATTAAAATTTTGCCGGTTGACTTATTATTTTGTCAGTAGTGGATTAAAAAAAATATCCATTCTAAAAAAATAGAAAATAACATGTTTTCGGCAACAAAAAATCATTTCATTGTGCGTAATAGCACAATAATACTTTATATGTTAAATAATGAACTATTTGTGAAAATACAGTGATCATTTAATAAACGTACTGACGATTCAATATAAAATACATATAATTAACCGTTTATAAACGGAGTACAATGTATTGAAAATTAATTATAGTTATTGATTGTTATACTAAATATTTACACAAAGTTACATACATAATTCACACCCTTGGAAAATAATATATGATAATTGTTCAACACAATGTTTTTAACACTTTCGTGACCGCGGAGTACTTTTAATGATATGAAATATTTGCAGACCACAACAAAGAGTGTCTTTTGTGTCATAAATTTAATGTATAATTTTTTCTATTATGTAGAACATCCATAAAACACTTATGGAGCGCTTATTGGAGCATCAAAGTTCCGCTGAATACCGATTAAGAACGACCATTTTAATATTTAAATTTGGAAACTCACATGATTTTTTTTCATTTATTTATTCAATGATTATAACCTTTTTTATAAAAGGCACATTCAGTTTATAAATATTTAAAATAAAATAAAAAAGCGTCTAATATAACACTTTCTATTTAATTCGTAAAAAGTTCTGGAATCAAGCTCGTTTATTTGTTGATTTATATATTGAAAAATCAACAGACAACAGATGTAAAAATGCATACAAATAAAGAATAAATGTAACAAAATAACATATGAGCCCAATTATAGATTTTTACAAATATCATAAAATGGTATATAGAGACAAACAAATGAAAAAGAAAAGAATAAAAACTGAAATATGAATAAAGGTATTGGTACAATATACATACATACATAGGTATTGGAATATCCATGTGTATTATTTCTTAAATTTAATAAATTTCATGTTATCATACATATTTTTACATACAGTATTGTTACGTACGCCGTGGATTGAGCGAGTTGTACTTAGACCAACGGATATCTGTTATCGGTTAACTAAATGCATGCACTTACTTCCAAAGATTATATCTGGACTCTAAGTGCATTTAGGCTAAACAATGACCGTTATTAGTTATTTCACAGAATCGGTACGGGAAGATCCAATGTCTTGGAAATACATATCCGAATACGTGACTATACAACAGGTAAACAGATTAGGCGTCCTGAGAGATCTACCCTTTATAAGGCGGTACGTAGGCGATATAATTCATTCTGGATTGAACACTAGCAATACGTGTAACTCCTTAATCATCAATAAATGCTGTGAAACGACTGTTGGCCTTTTCTTGGATCCTCCACCCACCCCTACGCAACAGTATTTTCTTGCAAGAATTTATTTGGTTTCGAATAATAATAATTCTATAGAAATAAAATGTATTCCGGACCATAAAGCATGTAGATCTCATTGTCCATATGCGTACATATCTATATATTAAATAAGATAAAAATATCGTAATACAATGCTTTTATATTTGAATTAATAATACCCAAGAAAATATGCTCAAATATTCGAAAGCATGTAGCAAAACATAATGCATACATATGGAAATACATATATGAAGAAAATGAAACGATGTGTTTCATATGATTTCATATGAACTTAAAATGCCGTACGAATAAAATGGACATTGAAACTTTTTCATGTAAATATATGTATTAATTAGACGAGAATGGGGATGAGATGAGGTGAAGGGGGAGGAGAGTTTAGACCCCTTAATGGGTCCCACAAGAACAATGAGGGATCTCCATCAATTCTGAAGCATCGAGTATGCTCAAGACAAGCCGGTCGACATAAATCAATGGTGCATAATTAAGTGTTTGTGTGTATGTGTTCGATGCACTTCATGTTATTAACTCTTCCATTGTTCGATGTGGGTTTTTTGCAACGATGTTTATTTATACTTGGACGATTCTATGAGAAAATTTCTAAACGTTATTTTTTGATCGTTTTTCCTTAATTATTCCCATATGTGAAGGTACGCATAGGCTTTGTTTAAATACAACCATTGAATATTACACTGTTATTAATTCAACAATATATTTTATCTATGTACATTAATATACATTAGTTTTTTTATATTTATTTATAATCTAAAATGATAAAAAAAGTAAAAATACTATTATTTAAGTGAACATCCTAGGGCGGGCATATATATTATACAAAAATATTTTAATAGTATACATTTTTTAATGATTTCCAACCGTTGAAAATTTATAGTAAATTCACTGATCAATCGATGTGGTATGTTTTATAACATAAATAAATAAATTTTAAATTATGCCGCCCAATTCCGTAGTTTTGAATGTTTCAATACTAATGTCATATCAAACATTGAAATTCTATACATATGTATGTTTATGAATGGTTTTATAATATTTTTTTCTACATACAATATGATGATGCACATGTATGCATAATATGTATATGTATATATCATCATCAATCCGATTGTTATTGTTGAAAGCACGGTAACAAAGGTCTCTCGGGCCGCACCTGTACGATAACTGAGCGTTCAATTACCATCAAGTCAAATGTCTTCCGATGTCAAGTACGTAATGACAGGCCGAGCCCACTCGACAAATTAACCTGCCGTAATTTCAGTAGAATCAGTACTCGTTGAATAATGTAAATCGCATATATAGCCGTCATTAAGTGTGTTCCGAAGAGCGCCGATCGGTCCATAACTACAACACAAATAATTATCCGAAAGTTCCATTGTACGCGTGCTTTGGACCATGAACAACCTGAAAGGACACTAAAGCCACTAAAACAGCTTATGTTCAACATTTCATTGTTGACGGTAAATATGATCATTGATTGGTTAATTATTCTTGTGTGTAGTATGTAGTTAAGTTATTTTCTTTAGAATTTCTGGATTGAATTCCAGAGAGAAAAGACCTACATACATATATAGAATAGATTAATAGTTGTAGATATGTATATGAAGAATTGGCAAGCTTTTTTTTGTATCTATTTGTATTCATAGGCAGGCCTGGCCCGAGGGTATATTGCGCCTCTAGGCAGGTTGTCCCCCCCCCCTTAAATTTTTAAACAATAAATTTCATGAAATTTTTTTTATTTCAATTCTCGGGATTTTTTAAATTCAATTCTCGGGATTCGAGATAAGAATTCCCGGGACACGGGACAACAAAAATTCCGTGAATTCCCGGGAATCTTTGTCCCGGGCCGACCCGGGTCAGAAGCCCTAGTACATACATATGTTTCAGCGGTTTTTTTTTTATAAAATACGATTCCCAATTACCATTTGTACCGACGACAGTTTGCTGTTTTACAAGTTTTATTCGTGAGTCGTTGATATTTGACAGTCATTGTAATATTTTGCATTACATCAGTTTTGTTACTTAAAAGAATTAGAAAGAATAAGAAGAGTAGAAAAATTAAGTTGAATATAGAATCTTTTATAAATTAAGAAAGCCAAGCTATTTTTTTTATTTTTTCAATTTAATAATGAAAAAAAGAAAAATGGGAGCGTCCTAAGCACGTGCCTAGTCTGCTGGCCCTTTGAGCTGGCCTTGTAGGTAAATTTATTTACAGATGTTATCAAATTGGGGACCTTGAAAGCATATGTACATATGTATGTAGATTTATTTTAGCCAATATTATATGTAATTCTGACAGCATATACATATAATAAATGTTACAATGTGGTTGGTTAAATTATTAAGATTAAGCAGTTTAAGTTATTGTAATTGCTTCCTTCTCACTGAGTCTTATGTATTTTATTTGAATTACAATAATACAGTCAAGATGATATTAGTTTAGGTACATGAGTGAAATTCCCGTTTTACTTTTTTGAAATATGATATGCATAATTATATTAAATTATGCTAATTTTACATATACATATGAACATACGCTTTGTTATTACACTATGGTAGTAGAACATTATTTAGTGAAATTAAAGCAGTTGGGTTTCAATTAATAATCAATTTTACATTTGCGAAATTATAATACATACATAAATATACAATGTATACTACATACACACATACGATATTGATTTCAATTTTTTTTTAACAAGTTTAGAATGTATACCGATCTGATTTCTATGTATCAATATTTTTGTAGCCGTCAATTTTCCGCCATTCAAAACAAGCATGTAAACTCGAGATAAAAACACACCCGATCTATCATAAAAGTCATAAAATTTTACGTTTCATCATCATCATTATTTTTTTTTGTATGCAAGCATGCACTGAGAACGTGCTAGATCTCCGACCGGATTGGATCCCCAATTTAGGCATCGACGACCGGAGCCGGTTTTGCGAAAACTGACACTTATTCGCAATATAGTTAGAACAACAGTAATATGACCCAAAAATAATAAAATTTTCATACCCGTCTTGTCAAAATTGTAAAACTGAAATCATCCCATTCTTCGATTTCTTTTTTCAATTTAAATATTTTAAGCATACTAAGGTAACGGTCCCAGTCTACGTCAGATCAAAGCAAATTTCAACCACATATTCTAAATTTGGAGAATTTTCAATCTGTTTATGGAAACATCTTAAGAAAATATTATAATACATGTATGATTTTTTTAACTCAATTTAATATGCTATATTTTGGTTTTTTATCAAAAACATGACAATGTACTTTTCCCCTTGTAAATTTTATTTATATATTATGATATTACTATAATATATATTTACATATGTATATATATTAAACTTATATGATCCCAAAATAATGAAATACGTAAATCATTTTCAGACAATCTTCTTATTTGAACATTTATCTTCTTATTTTTTTTCGAAATGTCTAGAAAATCAAATTCAGATTTCTCCCATTAACAACTACAAATTGTAATGTAATTATTAATTTAAGAATACTTCGGAAAGGCGGCATAGCTGATGGACCGAAGGGTTTTTTTAATACATAAAGTTATACAAACTGAAAAGAAATATAAATAGCTCAAAAGACAAAAAACAAACTGAAAAAAAAGGAAGAACTACAACAACCCGTTTATTGTAGGAAGCCATCAAGTTTATTTTTAAAAAGTTACAAATTCATTGAAAAGACTATTCCAAATTTTAACCACTCTATTTGAAAAGAAAGATGCTATAATTATTTTGAAG